>NC_090444.1:857977106-858283495 GCF_031143425.1 Pleurodeles waltl | reverse complement strand
CCAGCTCTTACTACGCATTTTCCATTACAAATGTAACTAAGACAACAGATGCACATTCCCCAAACCTCCAGCTCTTCTCCTATTCCAACTCATTCTGGCTATACTTTCCTTTGCACCTCCATTTTCTTCCTCCTGCTCATAACTTCGAATGCATGAAGTAGTTTAATATCTACGAATTATACAAATATACCATCAAACTGCAGAGTGTATGGATTACCTCATATCAGCTAAAAAGGAGATTGTTAGGGATGAAGTAAATAAATACAAATCTGGGCAGACCAAGTGGTGGGAAATGGAGTACACTCAAAGGCTGGAAGATATCAGGTCTTTGAAAGTGTAAAAATTCCCTTTCTTTAGAACAGAAAAACTTAGGTTGCCGCAATGCTCTACAATAAAATAATAAATAAATGCTCAGGTTAAAGTAGAGAGGTATAGAGGGGTATTTCAGAGATTTAGTTCATATGTTTTTGCTACCTCCTATTGAATATGTTTAGTTATGTACAGTATGTATACATCTTCAGGATAGGTTTAATATGACTTTTCCTTACATTGTTTATTTATTTTGCAGAATGTGCATTGATCCCAATGATGATGTAAGCGTTTGCTTGCTGGCACAGGCTACATCACAGGGAGATATGTTTCTCCCAGACAAGTGGCAGCTTTTGACATTTACATATGTTTCAAAATCTAGAAGGCAAGAAGAAACATGCATGGCAAACTCTCACTATGGGTCTCTGGTGAAAGGTACAGTGCAGTTTGGAAAGTGTTTTCTTTTAGAACCTGTATTCTTTACTTTTGAGTAACCTAGTAGTCATGTTTTGTGTTTCAGTTTTTTTCTTGTTTTTCCAAATTGTAAATGGGCTCCAGATGTATATGTTTCACACAGCTAGTGTGTTTTCTCTGTTGATTAAGTGCAACTATGCTTGTTAGCTGTTATTCCACATACATTTTCCGCTGTCAGTCGGAGTATTTTACTACATATTAATAATCAGTTGCCTTTCAATTCACTGACCACACATGGATTTTTGCCACTTCCCTTGAGATTCGTTCTCCGTGTACACAGTAGTGAAAACTGCCATTGAACAGCAACTTTTTGCTTTTTACAAATGTTTAAAACAAGTTATTTTCTTGATAGCTGAAGATAATATGTAGGTAACATTCTTTCACCAATTACCTACATAGTATCCAATCTCTAATCACTTGTACGTCATATGGGCAGATCCTTACAGACCTGTGCTTTCCTAACACAGTAATTAGAAAGTATGCAAGCTAATTATTGTAGGAATGTACCCTCTTTCTTGGCATAGTTACCCCCATCAGCCTATTTTCAGTGTGTTTCACTGTGTTCAGTGGGATCCTGCTAATCAGGACCCCAGTGACTATGCCCTCTCCCTGTAAATTAGGTTGCTAGAACAACACACACCCCACATTTGGCATTCTGGTACCCCCTTGTAAGTCCCGAGTATATGGTGCCAAGGGCATTGGGGTACCAGGGGATCCCAATGTGTTGCAGCATGTATTATGCCACCCATAGCTAGCCATGTAAAATGTGACTGAACGCCCGCCATCGCAGCTTGCAGGAAAGGTGCATGGACCTTTTCACTACAGGTCACTGCACCAGGTCACTATACAGTCACCCCCATGGTATGCCCTCCTAGGCCAGAGGCCAGAGGACAGGGTGCAAGTACCTATGTTTGAGGGCACCCCTGCACTAGCAAAGGTGCCCCACGAACTCTAGTTCCATTTTCCTGGACTTTGGAGTGTGGAGACGCCATTTTATGCTTGTACTAGACATAGGTCATGACCTATGTCCAGCTACGTAATTAACTCCGAACCTTGGCATGTTTGGAATAAAACATGTTGGAATCATATCCCAATACTGTTGCAAGTATGATTAAATGCACTCTGGGGGCTCCTTAGAGGACCCTCAGCATTGCTTGTTCCTCATTATTGCATGTGTGTGTACAACAATGCTTAACACTACCCTCTGATAAGCCTACTGCTCGACCACACTACCACAAAATAGAGCATTAGAATTATCTCATTTTGCCACTATCTTACCTCTAAGGGGAACCCTTGGACTCTGAGCACACTATCTCTTATTTTGAGATAGTATATACAGAGCCAACTTCCTACAGAGGTTACAAATGACAATCCCAAAAGCTCGCTTTTGTGGTAGTGTGGGTGAGCAGTTAAGCTTATCAGAAGGTAGTGCTAAGCATTTGTGGTACTCACAGATACAATAAATGAGACACTCAAGAAGGAACTTGGGACTGATTGTTTAGAAAAATAGTTACTTTGTTTATATTATTTTCAACACCAAAGTACTTTAACCAAAATAAATACTGATGCAGTTTTGAGGAAAGTAAGAAAATATGTTGGTGTTCGTAGAATAGTCATGCAGTCCTATGGAGAAAAACACATGTATTGCATATGAGTATTAAACAGTGACTTACGGTGCCAGTCTTCAGGAGCTAAGGTAAGTGCGGAGCACTGTCCAAGGAAGCACCAACGGTTCCCCTTGGGGAACTCTGGGGTCTCTGGGTGCAGAAGTGCTTTACAACACCTGGTTTCCCGTTGGTTTCAATGGGAAACGGTGCTGGGAAAAAGAAGCTGCAGGTGAGGGGTGGGGAGTGGAATCTGACTGAACCAACAGGGGGGCTCAAGTCTTGCAATGGTAAGGGATGTAGGGACACCTTTGGTCCTCTTCTCTCTGATTCAGGATGGCTGGGTGCAGAGGTGTCCTGAGGCGTCAGGTCTTTGTCACCTGAGATGGTCGTGGTAGAGGGGGGCCTGCACAAAGAGGCTGCAAGCGATGCAAGGGGAGTCCATAGCTGAAGAACTCCGGGTGTGCTCATGTCCGGGAGGGCCTTGGGACCACACTGACACCATTAGTCCACTTCAGCTAGAGGTACGGGTGCAGTGGTGCTGTCTGTGTCTGGTTTTTGGGAGTCATCAAAGTTACTCTTCCTCTGGTGCTTCTTGATGTGCAGGCAGTCCATCCAGGCTTCTGGTGGTAGTGTATCTGCAGGACGAGTCAACTTTGGCGTAGTTGCCGAGGACTGCATACAGACAGGCTGAGTTTGGGCAAAATCAGAACCTGTTCCTCTGTTCTTGTTTTTCGCTGCTGTTCGGTGCCCTTCTTTTTGAGTCCTAGACAATCTTTCTTCTGGTGTCTGGGAGCCACTTAAATACTAAATTTAAGGGTGTGCAGGATACTAGCCAATGGGCTCCTTAACCTTGGGGTGCCTACACCCCCTAAATGACCACTTCCTGTGCGGAGTGGGAATATTCCTATCCCAAAAGGCCTAATTCCAACCAAAAACAAGATGGTGGAACCCTTGCTTGAGTGTCCACCTTGGGTTGCCCACCTTAGGGGTGTGGCTAGTCCAGAGGTGGTACACTCCTACTGACTTAACTAATATTCCTCCCTGTTCTGGTGCCAGATGGGCCTAAGGGATGGGGGTGGCTATACCCAGGTCTGGGGAAGGTAGGGGTTTTGTATACCAAAGGCAGCAGAGCCTATGAAGCCCCTGGCCTTGGTATGCAGATCTGCTAGCCATCCTGCTGGAGTGGGTGACATGCCCCTCTCCAGAGCTGACTTTGTTTCTGACCTCAGAGAGCACATACTCTCATCTCCAGGTGCCCAGACGCCAGTCTTTGGTTGCAGGCTGGCCGGGACCAGTTTTCCAGCATACTCGGAGACTAGTGGGTTTCAGGGGGCACCTCCAAGGTGTTGTCTGGGTGCATGTCAATATACATCTGAGGCTGGCATCAGCCTGGATTTATTAAGATGAGGTGTTTGATACAAAACACCGTAGGGTTCAGTGAATCCATTATGTGACTGGATCACAAGTGTCGAGCACATACCTTAAGATATCTTCCCTGTTTGCTTGCAATGACCACACTTCACATATAATGCACCCTACCTTGAGCCTCCAAGACCTGCGGTAGAGCTGACTTGCATATACTTTGATGCAGTGACAGTAACATGGCACTCAATGGGTATCACTAAGTATAGATTTACACAGGGAGAGGAATGTGCCAATCGTACACAATGTTACCTATTTTTAAGGAAAGGGCACTGGCACTGGAGACCTATTTAGCAGGAACCCAGTGCACCGGAGTAAAAAAACCTCAGTGCCAGTGAGCAAAAAATGGGGGTGATCATGTCAAAAAGGTATTTTCCTACAATCCCAAAATTGGAGACATATTAGTACAATGTCACCTTCCTGCAACGAAAGTACTAAAGAAGAACTGCCTAAATCAACCTGTTTTTTTGAAGATGCACAAATGGCAATACATGTAAATATGGGTAAAAAAAAACTAACCTACCGAATGCATAATGGAAAAGAACAGAAAATGAAAGCACGCATCACACGCAAAACCAACAATGTGATTTATTTACCAGAATGCACATGTGGGAAATCCTATGTGGGAAGTACAACAAACAAAGTGAAAATTAAAGTATTGTACCATCTGCGAGTCATAAAAAATAAAGGCTTCTCTTACCCAATATCAAAACAATTTTGGGAAAAACATGATGAAAATGTAAAAGAGTAATCCTATTATGGAATCAAGCACATTCAATCAGGAGAAAGAAGTGGCAATTGAGAACTGACCCTAAGGAGAATGGAGTCCAGACAAATAATTTTGATGGGAATGGAAGCACTTCTTGGACTTAATTTGAGGAAATCTGATGTCTGTTATTGGTCCAACATGATCTTGTCAGGAATTAAATGGAAAGAATTGCACCATGCAGAAAATTGGACGATAGTTGGGACAATCGTTATATAAAATGAGAAAATTGTCTATACGACTTATATATAAAGTTGCACGTTCTGTTTTGAACTGTATGCACTAAGGACACTTTATAAATGTGTATTTTAGGATACTTCTCGAAAAAATGTTTCACTTATGCAAATTTTTACCACATACACCTTATGAAGCAAAATGGACTTTATCAAGCACAGGCGCTCTATAATATCTCCAGCTTCTTGGCACTTTATATAAGTATCAAGTATGATATAGATGGAGATAAAATGCACTTTTTCTTAGCATGAAAATTTTGAATACAACTTTTTTTGGTATTCGCACAGGCGTTCATAACATGGCTACTAATTAAATATGAACCAAAGCACTTTAAGCTTTCCTTTACTCGAAATAGATTTGTAATCACTAAAGTATTCTGCAAAAAAATCGCCCAATGTGGGATCGGCAGATAATCAATGCGATTTTAATGTTGTAAACTTCCCGGTATGGGCTCATAGGATCAAGAACTTTTTGCCTAGTTGAAATGTTGGTTCTCTGTTATGGCTGCTGGCCATGTATTTTGCATCATTTTTTAACATATTCATTCTGTACTTTTTATATGTTTTGTTAATTGATCTTAATATGTTATGACTATTTATGTGTGGATAATGTGCTTTTATAACGTTTGGTAGTCAAATAAAGTTTTTTTATGATGGTGGTTGTTCTCCTGTATCAATTTAATTATTGAGCTGCATTATAAACTTTAAATTGTATGTAAATGTCAAGTCAATAAATCTTTATTTGATCGTATAAATAGAGATCATAAAAGAATCAATATGTACGTACATTTAAACTCAACAATATTTCATTTATAATTGTCTGACGTAACTAATGATCATGCCAGTATTATTGGATTTACTTTTTGTAAGATAAGACGGGAAGAAAAATGTACTTTCCAATGATTATCAATGATTATTTTTGTTCTTTGAACATACAAAATAATATTTAAATTTGAAATGCTAATGGTGGCATGAAGACGATGTAATTTGCAGAAGGAGCATGGATGCTCTAGTTGTTTTTAATAGAAAGTGTTGTTGGAATTATGCCTAATTTTAGTTGAAAAACATGTTGATCTGATAGAGACTTCTAGCCACAGATGCCTTAACTTTGAATTCTTCCCCAGACATCAGACTGGATCCTGAAGATTTTTTGTGAGCAGTAGCCCTGCGTGCTAGTAGGTGGCATTGGTCGACTCTGGGCAGCTTCAACTGCACTGTCTGCGCCATAAGTGTTGTCTGTCTTCCCTATGTAGGTGCCATTTGGCACGCTGATGTCAGTTCTTTTCTTTCCGCACCAGCCAGCGCTGATCCGAGAGAAGAGCTACCCTTCTATTCGTTTTTGACATGCCTTTTGCGAGTTTTTTTTTTTTTGTCAATGTTTTTTTTAGGATAATCCACCTCGTGTGTTGAGGAAAAATCATTGAGGAAGACTGGTTTTATACCCTGTGGCACCTGTCACTGCGCTATGTTGGCGGCGGACCCACACCACCTGTGTCTATGATGTTGGGAGTGCGATCATGACTCCAAGTTGTGCTCTGACTACTGGGCCTTGGTGCCAAAGGTTTTGAGGGAGCAGTCCCTAAAGCTTCTAGCAGCCCGGCAGGAAACTCCATGTCGTGCAACTTTATGTTGTGCAGCTCCACGGAAGTCTCAGTCCCGGTCAAGAGGAAGGTGCTGGGTTCGTTTCAGGAGTCTCAAATCCTCTTTGTCCTATCTGAAATCGTCGGGACTCTTGGGTAAGAGGCACAAAAATCACAAGAAGTTGGAGCGTGTTTCGACGTCTCCTTGTCTACCGGCTGAAACAACGACAGAACATCGTTGTTCGAGGCATGGTTCTTCGGAGCCTATGCCTGGGCTGTTTCATCGCCTCCCCAACTTTCCAGGAGCTGGAGCAACTCCTGGTCGACTTAAGGAGCTTTATGAGGCCATGCGCCTTATTTTCGAGCGAGCCGACCCCTCCGGAGTGCCATCGGGCCCTGCGGGGTGGGAGGTGTGTCCCTCTGTGCCCGCAGCTCCGACCCCGGCTCTGATGGGCTTTCATGAATCTGGTCATGGATCTGGACCGGCGTAGTTCATGCCACTGTGACCTGATGCTGCCAGCTCCCACAGGGGGCACCAGTCCCAATTTGATCCCTAAATCTGACATGGAGCCAAAGCCACGCCGACTGACATTGATTCCGGGACCAACATGACCCCGGTGTCCTAAGTTGGTGCCTCTGCTTTATTCTGAAGAGCTAGGCCTTGGGCACGAATGGAAAAGGTCTCTTGACCCTTTAGAATACCAGTCTTAAGTTACAGGATATGAACTGGTGTAAGTATCTGGGTGATGCAAGCAGCCTGGAAAAGTCTCCAGATACTGCAATTTTTTAGTCCTAACTTTAGATGAACATTGAGTTTAGCTCATGGTACTCCTCCATGGGTTAGAAGCATAAATAGCAAAAGAGAATAAAATACAAGGTGCTTTGCTTTAAAAACACTACAAAACAGTTTGGAAAGATTATACGCCAGACGGCTTCCTTAAAAGGGCGAACTATGGTAATTCTTTTGTTCGGTCCGAATATAGACTAGTTAAAGCAATCAGACATGCAACTGTGCATAAGAAGAAAAAGAAACATTTTAGGCTCATTTCTACAGTCTCCTCATGTAAGTTATTAAGTTCCCTTTCATGATTGTTTAAGATGGAGTATGTTAATGACATAAAAACTATTCAGGCACTGGCAAACCAAAGTGCAAATGCTATCTGTTATCATAATATTAACACTATAAATTACAATATGATACAATACAATATCTAAAACCTCAAAATAAGAACAATAAATTAGGAAAAAACCTTCCCAAGGGCGTGCCCATCTATGGTTCCCCAATGTTCCTGCTGTTTGTCCCAGTATTAAAAATTTGACGCTGGAATAGCCCTTCGACGAATAGACCAAGCTGCTGTCAGGAACTTGGTTACCGCACTTACAACCAGGGTAGACGAATCATATTTACATATTCTATAAGCATTGGCTCGATCATATAATTGCAGGGCTTTACACAAAGGGATAATCCATTTTTCGCTTGGGTTCTTGTATAAAGGGCAAAAAAACAGAAGGTGTTCAATTGATTCCTCACATATGTTACAGTTTGAACACTTATTGGCCTCTGAGCTATTCTTCGGCCAACGAGCGGTGAAACTATTGACTGGTAAGGTTCCATATCTAAACTGAAGAAATAGGGCACGTGCGGGTATGGCGAGATCCAAGAATTGCTCAGGCCTTGGTTCTTGTTTGGCCATCTTCGTGATATTATGTTCAGGAGCGCCGCGGGAGGACAGAAACGCGGTTCTCTGCTTTTCTGAATTAAAGTGGACATTATACTCAATATACTGAGCAGTATGGCATACATTTTCGACGATAGCATACGGGCCCTGATGAAGTCTTTGAGAATATTTGTCTCATAGGACGAAACACGTGTTGGCTGTTGTTGCATTATGGATATTGGTTTCCAAGGACGGTTATTGTTGCTTTAATCGATTTTGCATTTCAAGATTAAATTGAACTTTTGCCTACTATCCTGGTCCGACTTATATACAATGGCTTACCAAGTCTTGACACCTATGGAGGACTGAACTTTTATTCACGAGTGCCCTGACATCTGTTTGTCGCTGTTTGTTTTCCTTTGGAAACATTGGAGGAGGGAGGAAGATCCTCCTGCCAAGAGCACCGTGCATTTAAGAAAGTATTAAGTTTGATTTGGTGACTGACTGTGAGCGCTGTTTCCTATGATTCTCTTCCTTTTTGTTAATCTTGTTTTCTTGGTTCTTGTTTGGCCATCGGGAACTCAGTTGTTAATCTTCCCACCCTGTTACTATGGAGGATCGCCTCATTAGCCTTCTCCCAGTACATTTGTTTGACTAATGAGGTGGCATTGGTGGGAATCGACTCCGGCCTCTCCCAAAAATGCAGGAGAGCCAGTTTGTCCCAAGCCGATTTCATCTCCCTCAACCAGCTGACCTTTCTCCAGTTACACTGAGTTTTTGTGAGATCTTTAAAAGCCTCTCAAAAGGGTGCCAGTTCTTCCTTTTTCCATAGGCGGATCCAATATAAGAGAGGTTTCAGGCCTGCTATATCTTTAATGCTGTTTATTCCAAGATCAAGTCTGAGGGGGATCATTGGCGTGCCCTTTCCCAGCTTGGTTATATATCTGACAAAATGATTCTCCTTAATTTGTAGGGCGTCCATCAGCCTATGGAAACCCCTTAGCTCTGCCCCATACAATGCAGCACCTCGGATCTGAGCTTTCTATATTTCAAAAATAGGATTCAGAGGTGGGCTAACTACACTTCTTGCTTTGCGTCCTAAGGCCCACCCCCTCTTTGGCATATAGTGAGACCCCCTTTTCTAATGGCTGCATCCCAGCTACCCGAATCCATTAATCTGGTCCCCAGGTAATCATACTAAGCAACCCTTTCCAAGGGGATGGAGTTCATTGAGATGCTCACTTTTTTTGTTTGTTTTCCGTGAACTATATATCATAAACTTGGTTTTCCTGACATTAACTTCCAAGTCAAAGTCTCTGCAATACAAACAGAATTGGTCTGCCAGATTTTGCAATCCCTTAGGTGTTTTAGATAGTAAGATGGTATCGTCCACATATAGCAGACCTGGGATTTTTTTTGCCTGCCAGTTTAGGTGAGTCGTTGTTACAGTTAGTTAAATATTTGATACAATTATTTATATATAAGAGAAAGAGGGTAGGTGCTAGGACACAGCCTTGCCTAACTCCTCTTTTAATAGCTACTGGATCGGTTAATTTACCGTCTTTGCTGCACCTAATTTGGGCAAAAGTACTTTCATGAAGTCGGACTATTAAATTTAGTAGGCCTTTGGGGACACCCAGGTTAATTAATGTCAACCAGAGTTTATTCCTAGGTGCCAGATCAAAGGCCGCTCTTAGATCGACAAAGGCCACATATAGGTTCCCACCTCCAATGTCCACTGTCTTCCATTTGATTGCTAAAAACCTCAAAACCTGATCTATTGTACTGACCGCAGGTCTGAACACTGCCTAAAGATCCGAGATAGCCCGGTTCTCTATAATCCACTCGTCTAGATGGAACAAGATCTGTTTTGCAAAAAGTTTTTGAAGATTATCAAGTAAATAAATCAGGCAATAATTGGAGGGATCACTAGGACTGCCTTTTTTTAAAAGAGGGACTATCTCGGCTCCCTTCCAAATCCATGGAATGGGTGCTCCTGCGGAGACCGCATTACAAACCGAATTCAAATAGGGGGCCCAAATGTCAGGGTTTGATTTAAAAAGATCGCCAGGAATTTTATCAAGACCTGTGGCTTTTCCCCACTTCAAAAAGGTTATTGCTGCCTTGGTTTCTACTAAGGTAAATTGGATTGGAGGTAGGTCAGATTTCCTATTCACGCCCAATTCGAGCTGCCAGACTTTGACCGAAGATCACCACTGTCATTGGAAATCAGCTTCCAAAACATGGAGATGTCATTGGCTCTTGCGGAGTCCAAGAGGGCAGCCTACCTTTCTTCCTCCCAACTCCTGCGGGCCTTGATAAGCTCCTGCTTGTAGCCCTCTCTTGATTGTCTTATGGGCTCTCTAGTCCCCTTTCTCAGGTCCCTCAATAGCTTAAGCTTAGCTTCCCTACATGAGTGGTTAAACCATCTCTCACTATGTTTATTCCTTGTTTTGACAGCCGACTCTTTAGTAAAATGTTTTTTAAGAGAGTTGAATAGTTCCAGATGTGCTGCCAGAAACTTATCCCCATCCTCAGGTGAATGGAGCATATGCTCCATTCGATCTATTAATCAGCTGTATATAGATGTAAGGGAACCTAACGAGGAGTTCACAGTATCCCATCTGATATTACGTTTATTGTTAGTCATAACTAGCTGCTGTACATAATCCTTAGAATCAGAGGCTTCTAATGAGTGCAACAGGCCCCTGTTTTTTAAAACTAATGGTTCATGGTCACTTTCTTCATGTTCCATTACCGCTATATCTGCCATATATCCCCACAAGCGATTATCCAGTAGGAAATAGTCGATATGGCTCTTGTAAGCTCCTCGCCTAAAAGTGGGGCAGGGTTTGACATCTGAGCAGGAGAGGCCATTACAGGCACGGAGACCATATGCAAGTGTAATATTGACTATTTGGTAGGCTGATCTACTCATTCTATGACTTTTGTTCGGTAATAACTGCGGGATACCCCAGTAAATATTGTCTTCTACATGGAGTTCCTGGGCCACTGAATAGGGCTCAAAGGTCGCATTGAAATCCCCTGCTATTATAATATAGTGGGTGATGGATTTGCTAAATAAAATATTGTCTAAGACCGTCAAAGCCTCAGACTCATGATTACTACCCACACTTCTACTGTATATATTTACTAACCGTATGGTTTTTTCCATATGGGTCGAAATTATCAAGCCTTGCAAGTCAGCACAACCTGTGTCCATTTCTTCAATCCGACACTTAAGGGAACAGCTTACCCATATCAGTAACCCACCTGAAGGTCTCCCAGCAGACACTTTACGGGCTGGGACCCAGTAACTTTTGAAACCAGACCTATACTTGAGCTCCAAAGCCCATGTCTCTTGGTATAAGCATATCTTATGCTCATCTATAAAATGGCCCCAATATGGGATTCGCATTTTGTGCTTGAGCCCTGCTATATTCCAACAGAGAACTTTCCCGGGGGTATCATCTCGGGCTGGAGGTGAGTCAGTCAAGACTTCAGATGTAATTTAGAGTGTATTGAATAGGTTAATTGTAGGATTCAATGAGTTCGAATTACTCATTTGGTCTGTCATTAAACGCGACTCCGTAAATCCCCTAGCTTCGTTATCGTCGATAATATCACTCTCCCCAGAGAATTCAGAGTCAATAGTGTTCCTATTAGTTACTGGGAATCTTGTATCACTCTGGGTTAGTATTATGGATTGAGTGGAGCCCCTAGGGTCTCTAAGTGAAATCAGGGGTCCCTATGGATTGCCTACTCTAGATCCTCCATGCTCATTGTCACTGGGAGTAATACATTTCCTAGTAGTTGGTTTATACCTCGGAATCTCTAAAGTGCCCTGTATGGTGCCAATTTTATGTCAATCCACATCTGTGAGAGAAGGTGATGGATGCCTACATTCAGAATGCTGGACATATTGTAGTTGGGGGCGGGAAAAGCCTCTGAAATCAGATATCGCCCCACTTAGAGCACCTTTGGTTGCTGGGGGGTAAAAGGATGTGAGTCTGCACAGAGAAACACCTTCTGCTACTGGGCCAGCTCTGCGTGTGTTTAAAAACAGCTGCTGAACCAATGCGGGAGAATCCAAATTAACAACAATACAATCCCCAGTTCCAATCTTTATCAACAAGCCCAGCCATCCCACCCTCCTCACCATTAGTATAGAGGGTACCATGTGGAATTCAAAACTAGCATTAGCATGCAGCCAGTGTATGACCTTGTTTTTCAGTTCAACATCAGATTCCAATCTATTTGGTTGTAGTCTAGGACCATTGGTATTAACAAGAACGTATGGACAAGATTCCGGGGGCAGGTGTAGGACTCTTAGCTGGCCCCCGTGATTTTCCGAACTAGTTCTGCTGAGCTCCGGGGCCACATCTGATACACAGATGTTGGGATTTGAGGCTACTCCTCCAGGTCCCTTGGTAGTGGTAGCTGAGATTGTTGTGGTCGTGTGGCTGTTATCCATTAGATTTGAAAACGACATAGCCTTCCGACCCATCTCTGGTTGACAGGTATGGTCACAATGGTCCCTAAGTGCCAAGGGGCCCTCAGCCAAATTGGGGGTAGTCCTATCATTAATACGGGGGGGTCCAAAGTGGTGAGATGATGGTTCGATTGTATGTCAACTCGCGAGGAGTTATCGGGCATGAGAGGCTTAAGAAGTCCTCCTAGTTTCTTCTTAA
This sequence comes from Pleurodeles waltl, assembly GCF_031143425.1. Classification (NCBI taxonomy): domain Eukaryota; kingdom Metazoa; phylum Chordata; class Amphibia; order Caudata; family Salamandridae; genus Pleurodeles; species Pleurodeles waltl. The sequence goes on along the minus strand of NC_090444.1, from coordinate 858,270,755 downwards.
TGGCTTGAAGACGAATTTCAATAGGGTGCAATCTCTTAGTGAGCTCCTCCCTTATATGCTCCATCATGCGGTCGAACACCAATTGACCCACTGTACTTTCTTGTTGCGTTGAAGAGCTATAATTCCCCACTTCAGAGCCCGGGTTTTTTGAGCTTGTGGTACGGGCTTGTTTGTTCCTCAAATTAACCTCTCCACGCTTTCATTTCCCTTTTGGGTTAGGCTCTGGATCAGATGCAGATTCTCCTACTGAAAGGTTTGAAATCGGCTGGGCAGGATCTGCTGCGGTGGCCTTGTCCAAGATTGCAGAGGTAGTCTCCCAGACATTTTTTTGGGTGAGCAACCGAAGGGGGTGGGGGTGGGGGTGGGGAGGCAAGACTAGTTGCGTGCTCTGGGGCTGCTGGAGAGAAGAATGTGTTGGAGGTGGGGATAGAAAGATGGAGGCTGGGGAGGCTAGGGATGATGAGATAGATAGGCGACGCTCAGCCAACTCTATCTCTTTATCTAAGACACCAACTGCTTTTTGTAGAAAGCCCTCTAAAGTTTTGTTGGTTTTGAAGTTGTCTTGTGGTGCCGCCCCCTTCCGCCTGCCCATCCTCACTGTAGACTCTACCCCTCCACCTATCCCTCCTCTGAAAAGCCTACAAAGCACTCCCTAACAGCGCTTCAGTCTCTCGTCGCTTGTCGCGTGTCTCACCTGTGATGAGTTCATATCTTCAAGGAGCACTGCTTTGCTGATCAGCCCAAGTCACCAGAACCTTTAGGCATAAGCTTTGAGAGATGGCCCAGCCCGGCCTCTCACGGTCGCTGACGGGCAAAGGATGGGCCTGCCCTTGGCCCAGGCTACGCCCAGATGCGGCCTGCGTGCGCCCCGCGTGGTGGGAAAACAGTCTGCGCTATATAGCGCTCGCTTGGGGGGTGAGGCTCCTCCCCCACGCCACCAAACAGGTCCTGCACGGCGGAAAAACAGTCTGCGCTATGTAGCGCTCGCTTGGGGGGGGTCAAGCTCCTCCCCCATGCCACCAAACAGGTCCTCCAACATCAATCGTTTGCTAGGAGAGGAAGCTCCCCCAGTGCACTATGCTTCCATTTGACCTTACCAGCACCCCTCAAGTGTTCACCAAGGTGATGCCGTTGCTCAGGAGTGTCAGTCTTCCCCTATCTCAACAACTGGCTGTTGAAGGCTATCGTCTACATTCCCTGGGGTTCACTATCAACGTGCCCAAGTCACACCGGATTCCCTCTCAGACGCTTCCTTTTATCGGGGCATCCTGGATTCAGTTCAGTTTTTGTCTTATCCTCCCAAACGGTGAGTCCAGGATAATTCACTGATGTTTCAGCCTGTATCCTTGATTTTGGTGAGAGAGACTCAGGCTGCTGGGCCTCATGGCATAGTGCATCCTGCTGGGGACACATGCCTGATGGCATATATGGGCTCTGCAGTGTTACCTGAGGTTTCTTTGGGCGTAGCATCAAGGGAATCTGTGTAATACGGTCCAGATCTCAGAGGGAACTGCAAAGGACCAGCAGTGGTGGCTTACAGACCGTGATTGGGTCAGAGGCAGACCCCACTCCCTTTCCCAACCAAATCTCACAGTAGTGAGCGATGCATCACTCCTGGGATGGGGCAGCCATTTGGGAGAGGTGGAGATCAGAGGACTCCGGTCTCCAGTGGAATCCGGACTGCACATCAACATGCTGGAGCTCTGTGCAATGATACTGGAATTGAAAGACTTACTACACTCCATCAAGGGAAGGCTAGTGCAGGTGTTCACGGACAAAACCACCTCCATGTGGTACTGCACCAATCAGGTGGGGTCGGTTTGTGGACCCTCTGTCAAGAGACCCTGCGTTTCGGGACATGGCTGAAACAGCAGGGCATACCCCTGATGGTTCAACACCTGGCAGGTTCCTTGAATACCAGAGCGGACAAACTCAGCCGTCAATGCCTAGCGGATCACAAGTGGCGTCTCCACCCAGAGGTGGCGCAAGGTCCTTTTTTAGCAGTGGGGGGAGCCTTTATTGGATCTGTTTGCCTCTGCCTTGTCAGCAGTTTTGTGCACTGGAGTTTCCAAGGTGGCTCTCGCTTGGAGGTGCTTTTCATCTCAAGTGGAGCTCAGGCCTCCTGTGTGCCTTTCCCTCTATACCACTCCTGCCCACAGTTCTCAAGAAGATCAGGCGCAAATGTGACAAAGTCATCCTTGTGGCTCAGGACTGGTCATGGAGAGTCTGGTATCCTGAAATTCTGAATGTGAGTGTCAATCCTCCTATCAGGCTGCCCCTTCAAGAGGGCGTCCTGTTGCAGAAGCAAAGGAGGGTCCTTCACCCAAACCTGTCAACTCTTTGCCTTCTTGCATTGAGATTGAGCAGCGGCAACTGATACCATTTGATTTTCCTCCCAAAGTCTGCAATGCTATTCTGGCAGCCAGGCATCCCCACCAAAACTGTATATGTTATTATAGCAGCTAAGCATCTTCGCAAACACTATATACGCCTGCCGTTGGAAGCGATGTGTATCATGTTGTACAAAAAAGTTAATTGACTCACGTTCTGCGTTCCTTTCTAACATTATACTTTTCATTCTTACCCTTGTCCAGCAAGTCTCTGCTTTGGACACTCTAAAGGGTTATCTTTCTTCTCTGTCTGTCTTCTTGCAGCACAATTGTCCCTTCAGGCTGCTTACCATCAAAACAGCCTTTTTTGTGGTAATTGCATCAGCCCAGAGGGTGTGTGAGCTGCAGGCTTTATCTTCCAAGCCTCTGTTTGTATCTGTTTTTCCAGACAGACTAGTGATTTTCACTAGGGCCTCTTTCCTGCCAAAAGTGACAACACCATTCAATGTGTCCCCTTCCCCACTTTATCCTCCGTATCCTACTAAAGAAGAGAAGCGACTCCACCGTCTGCACTCAAAAATGTAGTCTGAATTTATACACAGCTCACCGCCGGAGACAATATTGCTTGGGTATCTATTCAAAGGTAAGGAATCTTCGGCTAGAAGTCTCTATCAGATGAACAAGTTACTTACCTTTGGTAATGCTTTATCTCGTAGAGAACTATATATAGCCGCAGATTCTTTACCGACCAACCCATCCTCCCCACTTTACAGACAGATTTCTAGGTTTAACGCTCATCCCTTTTAAGGCCCTAATTTTGGACACACCAATGTCAGTGCACTCCATGGCTGTGAGCCTCTGGCATGTAAATTCATGAAAAGTCAATTCCGGCTCAGCTGCCGCTCAGAGCCGACAAATGCCACCTACCGGTGCGAAGGGGTACTGCTCACAAAAAATATTCTGGAACCAGTCTGACACCTCTGGAGAACTCAAAGGTAAGGAATATACTACTAGATATAGTCTCTACCAGATAAGGTGTTACTGAAGATAAGTAACTTGTTCTTCACGCACTAGACTCTACGGTCTAGTAGAAGATGTAACCATTGCAATGCATTGGCAATTCCCAATTCACTGCATGATGTGGTATCCTAGTAGGTATTTATAATTTGCATCTGTTTTCCATTTGAAAAGCGTTTTTTGTTTTGCCAATAGCTTTGGCGCTGTTGGACTAATATCCTTCAATTTTGAAAGTTTCGAGGTGGTTCGTGAAGCGGGGGTTGAAAAAGAGAGGGTGTCCCAAAACACTCTTTTCCTATGCAATTACCATAGGGATTTTTAGACATGATTAAACCGCTGGACAAAATTACACCAAATTTGGCAGAAAGTTAGTGTTTGGTCCACAAAGAGTACACTTTGTTATTTGGTGTAAATCCGTTCAGTAGTTTTTGAGGTATTAAAGGAAAAATAAATTTGTATATCTGTGTGGAGCGTAAGCACAGATCTCATGGTGAGTTCTGATTGGCTGTCATCACTGCAGCCAGGAAGTAGTGGCAAACATCTTGGGAGCAATATACATGATAGCACCCCATTGAAATCCATTGTAGTGAATGGCAGGTTTTTAGGTTCACCAAAAGGAGAACATATAAAGGGTGATAGCAGATTTTTATTACCATATAAATCATTTGTTGATGGTACCATGCTACTTTTATGAATTGTGGTGTGTTGTAATGTGATTTTACCCTGTGAAAAAGCCTTCTGCTGGATTTCATGAATCATGTTTGAGAGAAAACTGTTTTCTCATGATTTCCCCAGACAGGTTATAGAGGTTGCTCCAGAAGCTAAAATGAGAGCATATTTTCTGTTAGTTCACACTATCTTTCTCATCCATATGAGAATGAAGTCTGACATTCTCAGCAAAACGAACAGGTTACTTACCTTCGGTAACTAATTATCTGGTAGAGACTCTATCTAGCTGCAGATTCGTTACCTTGGAATTCTCTGGCGTCAGCTTCAAATCTGGAATTTTTCTGCTGAGCAGTACCCAGCGTGCGCCGTCGGGTGGCGTTGTTCGGATCCGTGTGCGGCATCTGGCTCCGCGTGGCATCGTCAGTGTCGTTGGAGCCGTGTGTGACATCACGGTTGTCTATATAGATGCCACCTTGGCACGCGTACGTCAGTTCTTTTCCCACAACTTTCCACGCCAGAAGCGCAGAGTCATGGAAGAACCAACAGTATTTAGTTTATCTTTTTCGCGTGACTGAAGAAAAAATATCACATGCCTTTAAGAAAGGCAAAAATGCCTAAAACATATATACATAAATATATATATATATAAATATATCCGCAGAGTGGGAAGGCTTTTGGTGGGTGTAAGGAATCTGCAGCTAGATAGTCGTTACCGAAGGTAAGTAACTTGTTCATCTGATAGAGTTCTAGCTGCAGATTCCTTACCTTAGAATAGATACCCAAGCAATACCCTCCCGGCGGTGGGCTGCAAAGATATACTTCACACAAGGAAGTCCTGTAGGACCAAGTGAGCAAAATGCCCTTCTCTTCTCACCTGGCTTTGCAGGCAGTAGTGTCTTGCGAACGTGTGCAAGGAAGCCCAAGTTGCCACCTGGCAGATGTCTAGTACCAGCACGCCTCGAGCTAACGCCATGATAGCAGCTTTCCCACTTGTAGAGTGAGCTCTCAAGGCCTCAGGAGGCTGCTTCTTAGCCAGTGCGTAGCAGATTTTAATACAGAGGACGACCCAGCGCAAAATGGTTAGTTTCTGGACTGCCCGACCCTTCTTTGCTCCATCGTACCCCACAAAGAGTTGGTAGTCCACCCGGACCACTTTTTGTGCGGTCAAGGTAGCTCAACAACGCTCTTTTTGGGTCCAGACGGTGGAGACGATCCTCTTCTTTAGAGGGATGCGGTGGACCAAAGAATGTGGGCAGGGCGATGTTCTGACCCAGATGGAAAGGGGTCACCTCCTTGGGGAGGAAAGAGGTATGAGTTCTGAGGACTACCTTATCAGAATATTTTGCGAGGCGGTTTTGATGACTAAGCCTGCATCTTACTTACTCTCCTGGAAGATGTGTTCCCCACTAAGAAGGCTGTTTTGATGGTGAGTAGCCGGAGAGGACAATTATGTAAAGGTTCAAAAGGAGCACACATAAGAAAAGTAAGCACTAGATTAAGGTCCCACTGGGGCATAACAAAAGGTGTAGATGGAAACATATGTACAAACCATTTTAAGAATCTCTGTACAATAGGAGACTTAATCAAAGACTGTTGATCAGGCAAGCGAAAAAATGCTGATAAGGTAGAAAGACAGCCCTTAAGAGTCCCTAAGGAGGAATCCTGTTGGTAGAGTGTCAAAAGGAGGATATTAGAAAGAGAAGAAGAAAGAGGATCAATAGACCTCTCAGTACAATATAATACAAAACGTTTCCAACGGCAGGCGTAAACCGTCTTAGTAGAGTGACACCTGGCTGCCAGAATGAGATTACAGACTTCGAAAGGGAGGTCATAAACCATCAACTGCCTCTGCTCAATCTCCACGCATTAAGCCGCAGAGTTGACAGGTTCGGGTGGAGAACCTTCCCCTGCTGCTGCGACAGAAGATCCTCACGAAGAGGCAACCTGATTGGAGGACTGATGCTCATTTTGAGAAGCTTTGGATGCCAAACGCTTCATGCCTAAACTGCAGCCACTAGGATTACTTGTGCCCAGTCATTCTTGATTTTCTTGAACTCTGGGCAGAAGTGGTATGGACGGAAAGGCGTACAGGAGACCTGAACTCCACTCGTGATGAAAAGCGTAGTCTAGCAATAGCAGCCTTGGAAACTCCAACGCGCAATACTTTGGACATTGCGCGTTCTCTTTGGAGGCAAACAGATCTAACCAATGCTCTCCCCACTGCTGAAAGAGTCCTTGCTCCTCCTCCGAATGGAGACATAATTTGTGATCCGCTAAGCATCTCCGGCTGAGTTTGTCCACTCTGGCATTCAAAGAACCTGCCAGATGTTGAACCACTAGGGTTATGCCCTGGTGTTCCAGCCATGTCCAGAGACGTACAGCCTCTTGACAAAGGGTCCACAACCCCACCCCACCCTGCTTTTTGCAGTACCACATTGCGGTAGTGTTGTCCGTGAACACCTGCACTATCTTCCCTTTCACAACAGGAAGAAATGCCTTTAATGTTAGCTGGATCGCCTGGAGCTCCAAAAAGTTGATATGGAGCCCGTATTCTGCTGAAGACCAGAGGCCCCTGATCTACACCTCTCCCAGATGGCCGCCTCATCCCAGAAGTGACGCATCTGTCACTGCTGTAAGATCTGGTTGGGGAATGGAGAAGATTCTGCCTTTGACCCAATCGCAGTTCACTAGCCACCACTGCAGATCCTTTGCAGTTCCCTCTGAGATCGGAACCGTGTCGGTAAGATTTCACTGATGCTGTGCCCATAGAAACTTCAGGTCCTACTGCAGAGCCCTCATATGCCGTCTTGCATGTTTGACTAATAGGATGCAGGAAGCCATGAGTCCCAACAGCCAGAGTCTCTCTCACCGAAATCCAGGATAGAGGCCGAAACATCGGTATCATAACCTGAATATCCTGGACTCGCTGCTCAGGAAGATAGGCCCGAAACTGCACTGTGTCCAGAACAGCTCCAATGTTAGGGAGCTTCTGAGAGGGAGTCAGGTATGACTTGGGCACGTTTATAGTGAACTCCAACGAATTCAGGAGGTCCGCGTTAGTCTGAAGGTCGGTGACGAGAGCCAGGGGCGTCGGGGCCTTCAACAGCCAGTCAACGAGGTAGGGGAAGAATGAAATCCCTAGCCTGCGCAAATGAGCTGTCACCACCGCCATCACTTTGGTGAACACCTGAGCGGCACTGGTGAGACCGCAGGGGATCACGGTAAACTGAAAGTGCTCGTGGCCCTCCTTGAACCACAAATAACATCTGTGGGTGGAGAGAATGGGAATCTGAAAATACGCATCCTGCAAGTCTGACGCTACCATCCAGTCTCTCTGGTCTAGGGAAGACCAGACCTGAGCAACAGTGAACATCTTACATTTCTCCATCTTGAGGAAGAGACTGATGTCTCTTAAATCCAGGATAGGGCGAAGGCCCTTGTTCTTTTTGGGAATCAGAGAGTAGCAGGAATAACAACCACTGCCTACTTCTGACATTGGGACCCTTTCTATGGCCCCCTTGGCCAAGAGAGCCATAACTTCCTCGCGGAGCAAAACCAAATGATCCTCCATCAGCCGTTCTTTTGTCGAAGGGATAGAGGGAGGGAAAGACTGGAAGTGGAGGGAATAGCCCTTGCGTATGATCTGCAGAATCTATTTGTCCATTGTGATGGAAAGCCAGCGAGGGAGATTAAATTGAATCCTCCCTTCAACTGGACGGATGTGGTCCTGCAGAAGCACACTTGGAGGGCTTGGGCGCAGTGGAGGGGGGCTGTGTGGTGGCTGACCTCTGGCCCGACCCTCTGGGTTTGATGGTACCACGACCACGCCCTCTTCGGGATGTTGTGAAGCCTGAGGACGGTGGCTAAACTGTGGCTGGCGTGGTACCACGTCTTTCCAAAGCCTTGAAAGGGGCCAAAGACCGACTGGTATCGTGCTGGTGCTGAAAGGCCCAAGGATCTGGCCGTAGCTCGAGAATCCTTGAACCTCTCAAGAGTGGAGTCTGCCTTCTCACCAAAAAGGCAAGAGCCATCAAAAGGCATGCCCATCAAACATGACTGGACATCCCCCGAAAAGCCAGCTGAACGTAGCTAGGTGTGACAACGTAGGACCACTGACAATGAAATCGCCGTGCCCAGCGAGCCTGTAGTGTCCAATCCACACCTGATAGTAAACTTGGCTGCATCTCTCCCATCCTTGACAGCCTGGGTGAGAGTGTCCTGTACGGCCTCTGGGACTTGGGGCAGCACCTGTGCCACCGTATCCTGTAAAGTATGGGAAACACGGCCCAATAGGCAAGGGGTGTTTACGAACCTTAATGCCAGGCTGGTGGAAGAAAACATTTTCTTTCCAAGCTGGTCCAGCCTCTTGGATTCCCTATCCGGGGGAGTGGAAGGGAAGGCACCACGGGAAGTAGAGGCTTGGACCACCAAGCTCTCCAGCGTGGGGTGTTGGGTCTAGTAAACTAGGGTTGCTCGGAGCGGGCCTATGGCGGCGGCCGACCGTCCTTTTCACAGTAGTCCCTGTGCTGGGTTTGGACCATGTACCCAGAAGGACGTCTGTTAGGGCCTCATTGAAGGGCAACATTGGCTCTGATGTTGTCACCTCCAGGTTGAAGCACCTCTGTCAGGAGATTCGTCCTGACTGGCACCGTAGGCAAGTCTCAGCCCAAGACCTCACCTGCCCTACCCACCACCATAGCATAAGAAGCTCCCTCCTCTGTAAACACATTAGGAGGAGAGAGCATACCAGTATCTGGAGATGTGTCCAGTCCACTGGCTTCCCCTAGATCCTCTACCAGTCCTGTTCTAGGTCATATTCCAAAGGGTCATCAGACCCCTCCCATTCCTCTCCTGTGCCTGGCTGTTCTGAATAAGGCTCAGACAATGATCTGGGCCGAATTGGTGCTGTCAGAGTCAACGCTCTGGATCATCCGGAATGAGGATAGGGCTACTACTGGTGGGTGCCGGCGGTGGAGGAAGTGTCAACATCGGACCCGGCGCCGGAGGAGGTCAAATGTGAGGGACCGGTGGCGGTCCTGATCCGGTATCGGATCCTTGGGCCCCTAACCCCACCAAGGCCACGACATCGAACATGAAGGGGCCCCTGCTGACCCCGCAGGCCCAAAGACCCACACGAGGGTGCAGACCGCTCAAAAATGAGACGCATGACCTCGTAAAATTATTTTATTTGAGCGGGAGTCGCTCTGGTCCCTGGAAAATGGGAAAGATGCGGAGTCAACCCTGGCGACGGCTCTGCGGAACCGCGCTCTGCATGTCAATAAGCCTCGTCGGCCGACAGGCATGCCAAAGTCGAAGTCCGCTTGGACTTCTTCTTCTTGTGCCTCTTACCTGAATGATCAAATGACCTTTAATGCGAGGAAGAGGACTTGGGGCTCCGGGAGCGGGGCCACAACCTCCTCCTACTGCGAGACCGTGACCTCCTCAGAGTCGCGCCGACCAAAGACGGCAGTCAGGCCGCAAGAAGCTTGAGGGATCTCTCCCTCAAGGCCTTCGTAGCCATGGCCCGACAATCTGAGCATGAGGTGGAGTTGTGATCCTTCCAGAGGCACCGAAGGCAAACTCGGTAAGGGTCCGTCACCGACATGGTGCGATGACATGCACCACACAGTTTGAACCCAGTCTTTATTGAAGACGTGACTTCAAACAGTCAAAAAGGTGAAAAAGGCTTGACGTACGTCGAAGAAAGGGTAGCTCTAATCCGGATCATCGCTTAACTGGTGCGGCAGGAATAGAACTGATGTATGCGCGGTGAGGTGGTGTCCACATAGACAACCGTGATGTCATAGACGGCTCTGACGAGGCACGTGGATCCGTACAACGCCACCCGGCGGCACGCGCAGTGTACTGCTCAGCATAACAATTCCGGATTCGAAGCTGATGCCAGGGAATTCTAAGGTAAGGAATCTGCAGCTAGAAGCCTCAGTCATATATGTACACCTGACAGGAGCAGCCTGTCAGTTGATTCCCTTGTGTTTTACTGTAGCTTTCCAGAGTGTTCTAAAGAACAACTGAAGAGCTAACAGTCTTACTTATGCCAAAAGTATGGCACACCTGAAGCCATCTTGATTGAATCAAACCGGTAAAACTTTCAAACATTTTATTTAGAAAGGAACAAAATGAGGGGGTTCATTTTGTCATAGAAATTGTGATTAGTGATGTGGAAAGAAAAATTAGGACACATTTTAATTGAGTTCTCAAATATGTTCCTCTTCTGTTTCATTAAAACATGGTGGCTTCCAGACTGAAACATGCACTTTCAACATCAGCAGCTTACTGCCAGTTAACTTCCTGGTGATGAGCAGCTTTACTAGAGTGTTCTAATGAGCAACTATCTGCTATTGCTCTGCACTTATGCAAAAGGTGTGGCACATTTGAACACCATCTTGATAGAATTGAAGTGGAAAATTGAAAGCATTTTCTACTGAGGATACTGCAGTAAATGAGACAATTAGGGAGCTTCATAACAAATAGGTCTCCCAAGATGGCCACGTAAGAAAAAAAGAGCCCAAATGTAGCACACATATCACCTAAATGTAGCTCAAGTATAGCCCAGTGTCCGATGTGTGCAAAACATTTCATTTTTTGGGTTTGTTTTTTGCAATTGTATATGGTGCAAACTTGACCCAAAGGTATTGTAGTGCTTAACATGAGCACCATTTACATTACACTAGGACATATTAATTTTAGTTTTAGGCATGCTGAGATTAAGAGCCCTCATTATGAGGCTGGTGGCCTTGAGACTGCCAGCCTCGCGGTGGCGGTTGGACAGCCACACTTTTGGCGGTCCGACAGCCACATTATGACTCTGGCCTTTGGACTGTCATGGTTCCTGACATCGGTCTGACTCATGGTCAGCCACTGTGGCACTGAGTTCAGCACCGCTGTGCTGAGCACGAGTCCCTTTTCTGCCAGCCTTCTCATGGTGGGTTACCTGCCATGAAAAGACTGGCACAGAGGAAGTGCTGGGGGCCACAGGGGAAGCCCCTACATTGCTCACTACCATGTTGTGGGCAGTGCAGGAGCCTCCCTGCCGGGCACCCTCGGAATGTGCACTGTCTCCCTTGCAGACAGTGCGCATTCCAAATCGTAGAAATCGTAGCACTGTTCCTGCTGGACTGACCAGCGAGAAGGTCCCAAAATGATGTTCCCATTGATTAGCCCAGTAGGAACATCGTAATACGACTGAGGCCCCTGTGTTGACAGCATTCTCATCCCCTTGAGTTTGCTGGTCAGTTCGCAGAACTGCCAAACTCGTAATCAGGCCCTAAGTGATTTGCCCAGAATCACAGGATGTCGAGCTGAGCCTGCATCTCGAACCTGGTTCCCCAGTTGTAAAGACTGCAGCTCTGGCCGTAACGTCACATCCTCTCTGCTAAGTGTGCTATATAATCAAGTGATCAACTGGATAAAAACACATAAAGATACCAAATAATTTAAAAGTGCTTTGTTGATATTTAAGAACTTAGAAAATGTCATTTTAGTTTTTTAGAACACTAACCCTATTTTTTATGGGAATAAGACCCTCTAATTTTTATAATTTGTAAAGGAAATGCTTTAGGTATTAGTTTTGATTACATCAAGATGACATAGGGCATGTCACACATTAGTAATAAATATAGAATACTAGCAATCCAGTTGAATACTGTGGAGAAGCAGAGGTCAGGGACACAGACTTCAAGAATTGAGGGCAGGGAGGAGGGTGCAGAGACAACAAGTTGACCGCGCTGGACAGATAGGAGGGGCAGTGACAGCACAACGAACCATGGAGGGCAGGGAAAAGGGGGGAAGGGGCAACAAACCAACCATGCAGGACAGGCAGGAGAGGCTATGGCAGTACAACTATACATGCCAACAGACCTGATTTAGACAGTAAGACTCCTGATGCTTTTAAGACGAAAAGGATTTTTTTTTATCTGTCTCTTGCCTAAAATCTCCTCTTTTTCAGTGTAGGTCAGTGGGGAAGATCAATTCCCTAGGTTTGTTTTTTTCAAACTCTTCCCCTTACTGAATTTAAAATTCTGGCAAGTATGGTACATTGGATCACTGCGGGCAGGAGGAATGAGGTAGAGACAGGGCTTGATTAAAAGGGGGCAGGAGCGAGATAGGTAGGGGCACCCAACTGACCTTACAGGGTAGGCATCAGGGGTTGCAGCAGCACAAGACACCACACAGGGCAAGCGGGCGACAGTGCAGCACAATGGACAATTGAAAGCAAAAGGAAGGGGGCAGGGACATGCACATGGACAACAGAGAACAGAGGGTAAAGAGGCAAGAGCAGCAAGCTGACCATACCAGACAAACAAGAAGAGACAGTTGCTGCATAAAGGACCAAAAAGGGCAGGAAGGAGGGGGCAGGGGCATGCCAACAGACTATGCAGGGCAGGAGGGAGGGGATAGGGGTCTGTAAATGAAGGGCAAGGGAAGGGCCCTGCAAGGGCAGGAGCAGCAAGCTGACCATAGAACGCAGGCGAGATGGGCACTGGAAGTACAACACACCATGGAGGGCAAAAGAGAGACTATAATGGCAAAGACACAGACACCGGAAGGAAGGTGATAGGGCATCAGGGGCAGGAAACTGGCCACACCATTGGCAGCTGGGAGGGGCTGTGGCAGTGCAGAAGACCATGATGGCAAGCAAGAGGGTTAGTAGCAGCACAACAATCATGATGGGCAGTATGGAGGTTACAGGGGCAAGCACAAAGGACCATGGAGGACATAAGGGAGGGTTAGGGGCTGGAGACAGATAAGAGAGCACAGGGGAAGGGGCTTCACAACAAACCAAGCAGGAGGAGCAGTTGAGGCACATCAGAGCATAGAGGGCAGAAGGGAGTGGCAGCAAAAGGACAGGAGGGAGGGGATAGGGGCATGGAACTCAGACAGGCGGGGTGGAGGTGGCAGGAACAGGCGCAACAGCCATCTGATCAAGCTAGACAGGTGGGAGGGGCAGTTGCAGCTCAACCGAACACTCTGAGCAGATAGGAGGGGTAGTGGCAGGTCCATTGATCATGGTGATCAAAATGGAAGGGAGCAGGGGCATGCACACAGACATTGAAGGGCAGGGGGAAGGAGGGTAGGATCAGTAAGCTAAGCACAGAGGTTAATCAGAGGGCAATGATGGGGCATAGCACTGGACAATGGAGGGCAGGAGGAGTGGGCAGGGACATCAAGTTAAATGGGGGCCAATGGCAGCACATTGGACGAGGCAGGACAGTGGGGTTTGGTGCATGGACTCGGAGAACAGGGGGTAGGGAGGAGGTAGATGGGGCAGCAAGCTGACTGTTAAGGGCAGGTTGGAAGGGCAGTGGCAGAACAAAGGCCACATGGGGCTGTAACAAGGATGAAGGGGCATTAACGTGGACAAAGGATGTCCAGAAGGAAGGAGAGGGGCAGGAGCAGCAAGCTTGGGTGGGGTCAGCACAATGCCAGACCCTGTGTCCAAACCCCCTCCACCTCTACTCCCACCCACATGCATTGCGATGAGCATCTTACTTAACGTTAAAAAAGACCCCTAGAAACTCACTGAAAAAAAAACAAAGGTTACACAGGCGTTATAAGTAGGAAATAGAATGAAAAGAAAACTTAGAAATTTACTAAAAAAAACAATGGTTAGAGGGACATCATATTTAGGCACAGACTTTTCACACAAAACCATAGAAATTCAGCTGTTATAGTAAGTTATTTTAAGTAGGTATAACTTGTTCCCTAAGGTAAGTATAACTCGCACCCTCGCCATGCACTGCTAATAACCCCAGATATTACATCATTCATGACATCTAATATGACATAATTGATAATATTACTGTAACATTTGCAATAAAATTATTGATGAGAAAACTATGCATGGCGAGGGCTCGAGTTACAGTTAATTTAGGGCACGAGTTATGGTTACTTGAAATAACTCTTAAGTTGAGAACTTCAGCGTTAAAAATACTTTAATGTTTTGGTGGTTTGGTCCACAAGAGTCTTGAGGAACTCTTGCAGGACCTCCACGAGAGCAAGCGCTGCTCCCCTTCCTTAGCTATCAGAGAGCCCGGGGAGCCCACCCTGAGGTCAAACATATTATGTCCCCTGTCTCCCTGAGTCATCTAAGGCCTCAAGGGTCCCACCACTGGGGCTGAACTAAAGTATGGAGAGGTGGGACGCGCGCCCTCCATCCCTGAGCCGTTAGAGACCCCAGGGAGCTTGCCCTCAATACCCAACATATGAAGTGGAGGAGGACATGTGCTTGTCAGGACTATTTTCAAAACTACTGCCAAGCGGGAGCAAACACCAAGTCCACTTACAGCAGGCAGGAACTTCAAAAATGCTCCTGCATGCTGGGAGCAGACTTTTGATCTGTTTCTCTGCCCACAGTGATGTGAGCTGGTAAACTGGTCTTAAGAATTGCTCCTGCCCGCTGGGAGCATTATTAGGAGCTGCTCCCAGCAGGTGGGAACAATGCCGACTCATGTGGATGCGGGGAGCCGACTGGCTCTGCAGGAGCATTAGGCTCCCAGCAAAATTATGGTGGGTGCCCTCGGTGGGCACCAGGGCACCCACCTTTATGTTTAATGACCTCAGGGGGATGGGGCCCCAAGGGCCTAAATCGGCTTGGGGAGGTGGGGCACCTGCCCTCCTCCCCATAAAAAAATTTCACCTTGCCCCAGGAAATGGTGTCCCTGGGACTTAAATCAGCCCAGAAAGGGGAACTGTGTTCCCACCCTTACCTGCTTATATCACTGAGACCCAGGGGATTGGGTTCCCAGCAGCCAAGATGGGCATGGGGAGGGGGCCCGGTTCCCCTACTCCCTTTAAAATATATGGCAGGCCTGGGGCGTGAGGGTCTCCAGAGCTGGAATTGGTTTGGAGAGGTGAGCCACGTGCCCCCCTCCCTTTAGTAATGACACCAGAACAAAAGAGATGGGGGTCCCTCAGCTGAAGTCTGCCAGGAGGGCACATGCACCATCCTTCCCCTCAAAAGAATGCTGGGCTCCTGGGGATTGGGGTCACTGGGGCCTAAATTCGCCCAGTAATGAAGGGGCATGTACACCCCCGCCCCTTTATTTAAAAGAGTGGCCATAAGGGATAGTGTCCCCAAGGCCTAACAAGGCTCGGCATGCGGGGCCCCGCGGGGGATGGCTCTGGGGCCAATAATGGCTTTAAGGGGGGGGGGGGGCAGCGGGCCTTTTACATTAGTAATATGCAATGGTATTCCTGCCATTTCCCATGCTGATGGACAGTGTGTTTTCTCCACAATTCCATGTTGAAAAATTATCTGAAATCCTTGATGGGAGTGAATGCGTTGTTGATTTATTGGAGTGCAATCTCTTCTGAAGTGACTGCCCAAGAACAGTGGGTTATTTCTTGTCATCTCCTGGTCTGAGGGCAGAGTCCACATTTCTCTTTTTTGATTGCTGCTGAGTATATAAAGACTGCAAATCACCTACACACTGCCCATTTGGATGTACCCACCCCCCCACTTCAGTTGTATGCAACAGCGTTTCCACCATTTTGCATGTTGGAAAACTATCTGAAATCCTAGATGGAGATAAATGCATTGTTGATTTATTGAAGCCCAGCCTCCTCGTTAGTGACAGTCCACGTCAAGTGGTTTCTTTCTTGTCGTCTTCTGGTCTGAGTCCAACATTGTGTTCTTTAATTGCTGCTGAGCATGCAAAGGCGCCAAATCACCTACAAGCTCTGCCCGTTGGGCTCTTCCCCTTCAGTAGTACTCAACAGTGCCGGCTCAGGGTGGGTTGGCTGCAGGCCAGGTCCTGTTGTCAACCCCTGCTGCGCATTATGTTCAGTGTGGGGTTGGCTGCCCAGCAAAGGGGGGTGGTGGGCGGTAGAGAGACTTTGCTGCAGGTCCTGGTCTGTGGCCCGGCCCTGCAGACAACCCCCTGCTGTGCACAGCCAGACGCCATCCCAGGAGGTTGGCTTTACATGCGGTAATAAAATATTACTTTACGTTAAAAAAAAAAAAAAAAAGCTAAAAATTCACAGCAAAAAAACAAAGGTTAAACGTCATAGTTAGGCATGATAAAAATATATTTTTCTTTATAAATTTATTTAAAAAATTAAAAATCATTGAAAAAAACAAAGGTTAAAGTAACCTTATAGTTAGGTGAAAATGTCAGTGACAACTTTAACATTTTGAACTCAACAAAAAACACAGAAATACACCAGTTATAGTTAGCTGGACTTGTGTCTCCAGCAAGCACTGCTAAGGACCTCACATGTTACATCGCTTATGACAAGTTCTGTGGCATCATTTATTACATCACTGATGATGTCATCAAAACCTCATTTTTACACATTACTCTATAAACTAGTATGGTGTTAGTGACCTGAAGGTATGTACCAAATAGCTCAGAATAATATAAAGCATAATTAATGCCATCACAGTTACAATTCTCTTATGTGTAAACGAGCATGTGATATCTGTAACACTGACTTTATACCATACACTTTATGGGTAGTCTAGTTCAAATGAACAGTCAACCACAGATATATGGGAAGCCCTCAGTGCACACGGTATTCAAGATATATACAACTGTTCAGCAAAATCCCAGTTATAATTAACAATTGTTCTAAAATTAGTGCTCTATTATGAACAGGTTTTACCTGTTTCAAACCCCTCACAGTCATCAAACCTACATTGAGAAGTGAAGTTGATATGAGTAGAAAAGTAGGGATTCTAAACAGTGTTTACCTATGCTGAGAGTTAACTCTGTACCACACTGTTTGTAGACAGTGAAACTCTTGAGAGATACACCACAGAGTATTAAAAACAATCTACTAAGTACAGTGTACACTCTGCAACACTTGATAAAAAAAAACACTGTTCGCTTAAAATAACCAAGGTCTGAAAGTGATAAAGTTTTATTTCCTGCAGTCTTTATACTGTGGTTCAAACGTTACAGGTAGCCCATCTTCTGTAGCAAAAGAAGCACATATACATAGGTTAGTGGCTGATACACACAGTCTGTGTTATGTAGAAAGTGTTGTGCTCAGATGGTACTGTCAACTTAAGACTGCTTACTGTACTTAGGGTCTTATTACAACACTGGCCTTCAAGGACTGCCAATGCCTTGGTGGCAGTCAGACCGCTGCCTTCCAAGTGGTCTGACTGCCACATTTTGACTCTGGTGCTCGGACTGCCACAGGACTGCTGTTCCCACCAGGAACATGGTTCCAGACGAGCTGACTGACATGCCGAGCACGAGTCCCCTTTCCGCCAGCCTTTCCATGGCAGTTCAGGCACCCAGGAAAGGCTGGCGGAAAAGCTGTGCTTGAGGCCTCGGGTCCTTTCACTGCCGACTACTTTGTAACTGGCAGAAGGGCCCCCCTGCCAGCACCCTCCAAATGTGCATTGTCAGACAGTGAGCATATCAGGTGTGCTGTGGTGCAATACAGTAGTATTGGCCTCAGCTCCCTTAAGGGAGCCAAGACCAATACCGTAGAACTGTCATAATACGATGTCTTCGCTGGTCAGCCCGGCTGGAACATTGTGATAAGACTTGGGGGAGGAGGCAGCTGCTACAATTGCTGCTTCCTCCCCGTGGCTTTGATGGTCGGGTAATTCTGACTGCCAACGTCGTAATGAGGATCTTAGTATCTACTACGCAGAAATTTTGCCCTGTTGGCAACATCCAGTGTGCAGTAACAATTTGCACATGCAGCTAAAAGGAGGACTAACGCCTTCCGATACAAATAGATCTTGCTGGCCTTTCACTGTTCAAGGAATGAGAGCCCAGCGAGATCTATCTGTATCGGAAGACGCAACTATTGGTCTAAGATGTGTGGCTTTTCGGGGAATGCATGTCCTGACAGCCAGCCCTGGGCGTTTGGTAACATAACCTGAAAGGAGTGAGACGCTGGCTCCTCCTTCTGGCTGCATGTGCAGGTGGTTACTGCACACTGAATATGTGTATATGTCACTGCTTCAAAGGGTGTACAAGTGCACTAGGCTATTTCTACAGTGGCAGGTGTCTTACCTTAGTAAATGTCTCCTATTACTAATTTCTTATCTCCGGATGATGACCCTTTTCTGAATTACTTTGAGCCGAAACATCGACTATTTAATACATTGGATTGTTTTTTCGAAAGCTTTGAATTAAGGGATATCAACATTTTCATGATTGAATGTGGGACATTCTACTCGTATCCCTTTACCAGTCATTTGTATATATCTGCACCATACATAAAACGTACACACTGATGCTTCACTTTATAACTTTCACTGCGCTGTATCACTTTCAGGAGCCCCTTTGATTGCATACCATTGTTGATTTAAATTGGATGTATATACATTTGTCTTTTGTATAAATAAATACATTTTTAATTACCTTATCCTCCGTAATTTCGGCGGTTAATATTGCCATGGAAGTATAGGCTTATAATTCCCCTTTCAGGACCATTTGTACGTTATTTGTTTACCTTAGCTGGGTCCCAGGGTTACTGGGTAGCCCCTTGTACTTTGCAATGGGACTTCCTTTATGACATAGCAACAGTGGTTAACAATAAATAACTGCATTTAGAAACCATAATGTTAATGGCTCTCAATCACAGCCATGCATAACATATAGAATTATAGATGAGTTGCTATGGGTATGATTTTTTTTTAACTGAAGGGTTCTGAGTGATATGGAACAGAACATGCGAGTGAAGTTCAGGTTGTCTGTGATGTCACTCAGAACCCTAAGGTGAAAAACATCTATCCATGCTTTCTACTGCTACAAAGAGGAAGATTAATTGGGGAGCCATACATCACATGGCCTCTCCTTATTTCAAATTATAAAAAAAATATATATAATAACCGACCTCCTGTCACCTACCCCCACCACTTGCTAAAAAGTGAGGAAAGTCTGTAATTTGGATTCCTGATTGTTTTTATTTGTTTATCTTTCTTCTTTTTCTCGTGTAATTTGGCTCTTACTAACCTTAGGGTATTTTTCAGGGTGGTCATATTTTTCTGAATTTGAGTTGAAGCAATTCAGTTTGCCTCAGTTAAAGTTTGTTCCACCGGCCCTTTTTGGGGTGTAGGTGGATTTAGGCATTTATTGCTTCCCTTAATAATTAGTAAAATTATTAACTGTTAACTAGTAAAAATTGAAGTATATTATCTAATTTCAGCAGAACTTTTATGCATGCATTGAATTAAGCACCTGATATGATGCGCATTTTATTTACTATGATGTTAAACGTAGTTGATAATTATTTGAACTTCTTTATGTTGAAGAATTGTTAATGTTAATTTTCTTAAATTTTTGAGTGTTCATCTGTAATTGAAAATATCCAAGGGCATAGGAAACGGTTAGGAAGGAAATTAGTGTGGGTAGGGTCAGCGATTGTCATTATATATTTAAGAACACTTTTACCAACCAAACTATAGAATTTCATCCAAAGCTTCAGACGTGAACACCAAAACGTCGTGTGTGCACTCCTGACAAACTGTACGTGAAAAAAATTTTTTTGAATGATAAACAATATATGTATTACTAGAATGAATTGCACTAGAGTACCTAATTTGATTTGTTTTCTATCCAGGAAACCCGACATTGAATTAAATTATGCACTTCCAAGAAGAGGCTTGCAATCTGACTCTAATAAAACTTTTTGTATGATTGGTCATTCTGCATCGAGCCAAGATGAACTTCTCCAGTTGCCGGGAAGATGGCACCTTGGAAATCTACATCTCTTTAATGGTATTCTTCAGACTTATTTTTTAGACCATGTATTTATTTCAAAGTTTTATAAAACACTGTGTCCTATATTTTGATTACTTTAGAACTTTAAGTGGTTAAACGAATGTGATATATGAGGAGAAGGCAGATAGAGCTTGAGCCAGTGGTTGTGAATATTTCGATCACACTCGCAAACTTAATCAATATTGCATTTAGAATTATATCTTTCCATTCCTGTTTTATGAACTATTTAGTTCACCGAAGTCTTATATGTGATCTTTATTAACTTTGTTGTTTTTCGTCGCCTTTTTTAGGAAGGTCTGGGCGAAATTTGTGTAATTTCCTTTGCAGAAATTACTTAAGTGTCTAAAAAATTGTGCAAAATAGCAGCCTGCTATTTTGTGCTTTCTTAAGCGTGGAATGCACCCTTGCCCTGGTTGTTTGAATACAATCCTCTCATCCATTTTGAACTTGAGGACGCATTTTGCGTAAATTAATAGCACACAGTTGTGTGACACAAACAATAGCCACGCACGTTTTGTTCATTCATGTTGTCTCTGTGCTCTCACAATAGCATTATTACATCATTGCATTATTATAACATCAACGTGGCTTACTGGTCTAATCTCAAACATTTTGCATAGCGTGAAATGCCATAAATTGTACAAAATAATGCCAGCGTAAACAAAATTTCTACGGCTCTATGTGTTTTTATTTTGGGGTGATTCAGCATCCAGTTTTAAATCTGTATTTAAATGTAAGAAATATACACCTTCACATGATTAGATGTCCTGGTATGTTGATTATGTAACATTCTTAAATTGCACACCTATCAAAACAAGCATTGGCAAAGTCAAGAGGTCTCTACAATTCAAAAGCTACTGTCTTTGCTAATGTGTTTTAGCGATGTACACCTGCGTGGCTGCTGTTCAGCATGGCTAAATGATAGTGGCGTAGAGGAGAGTGGTGTGGGGTATCCTAGAGTAGAATGGCAAAGAATGGAGTGGCAGAGAGTGGAGTGTATTGGAGTAGCATAGTGTGGAGTTGTGTAGAGTGGCATACACTGGAGTGGCATAGATTACAGTGGACTGGTGTAGAGTGCATTGGCGTAGAGTGTTGCAGATTATAGTGACATAGAGTACAGTGGCATTGAATGCAGCGTCATAGAATTCAGTGAAGTAGATTGGACAGGTGCATAGTAGAGTGCAGTGGTGCAGAGTGCAGTGGAATAAAATGGTGCTGAATGGCGTGGAGTTGAATGATGCAGAGGACAGTGGCATAGAGCAGTGTGATACTGAGCGCAGAGTAGAATCAAGTGGCAGAGTGTGTTGGCGTATAGTGGTGCAGAGTAGAGTGGTGTGAAATAGAGTATAGTGGAGTAGAGTGGAGTAGTGCAGAGTAGAGTGGTGTAGAGTTCAGTGGCAGATAATGCAGGGTTGCAGGGTAGAGTGTCAGAGTAAGTGGTGTAAAGTGGAGTGCATTGGCATAGGGTGCCGTGGCGTAGAGTACAAAGATGTAGAGTGCAGTGACAAAGTGTAGTTGAATAGAGTGCATTGACGCAGAGTGTAGCGGTTAAGAGTAGAGTGATGTAGACTGCAGTGGCATAGAGTGCAGTGACGCAGAGTAGATTAGAGTGGCGCACAGTGGATTGGAGTAGAGTGTATGGGCATAGAGTTCAGTGGTGTAGAGTGCTTTGTTGCAGTGGCTTACAGTTGTGCAGAGTAGATTGGTGTGGCCTAGACTGGAATGGTGAAGAGTGCAGTGGCGTAGGGTGGAGTATTCATGGTGTGGTAGCACACTGTCATTACAGACAACGCATTTTTTCAATTGAAATGACCGTTACATTTGCACAGACATACAGTGTTACTAATAAAACTATACAGACGAAAATGTGTGGAAATTGCATTACCTATGATTTGCTTTGATCATAATAAAATATTTGTTTCTAACACACTTCAGAAATAACATAAATTCGTATTCCTAATTCTGATATATTCTGAAATACTTAATTCATTTAATGTTGTCGTGTGTTAAAAAGAAACTCTTTCCTTCCCCCAGAATCAAGCAATATTGTCACATAAATCCTCCCACTTTGAAGTCAGAAAAAAGGAAAGTAAACAAGCACCCTCAGCAGACAGCGCCTGATATTTGACCTCCATCTTTGAATACACAGCAGTGTGATGAGGGAAGCACAAGATTTACAGGCCTTTTTACAGAAGGGGAGCACTCGGAAGGGTACTGTAAATAACTTTTGGGCAAGGGAAGGTACAAACTCAAGCTATACAGCCTAGAACAAATTAAGCCAGCAAGTGGAAAGCAAGGAATTGTTAGCTACAAACCAAAAAGCCAAGGGCAAGCAACAGGCTGAATGCATTCCTAGGTCAGCTTTGTGAAGGTCCCCAAGATGTCTCTAGCAAACTAGATAGCTGTGCTCGCTGGTAGTCTGTGTCTAAAAATACAGTAATGAGATAAGTATGAATATTCTATACATTAAAAAAAAAAAAAAAAACGAAAGCATAATTGAAGAAAAAATATGGAGTACCTCAACTTGTCTGGAAGACATAGTAGATATGTAACTCAACTCTACTGCTTACCCCAAAAAATTTCAATGTCAATCAGATTTCAATCATTTCGATGAAAAGGTGAAGTACTGGGTTGTCATGGCAGCACAAGTGCAATAGGATCCCCCAATTGGCATTCTTTCCTTTGGTGAAGCATTTGAAGTTTTCAACAAGCACTGACAAAGTCAAAAGGTTTATGAACACACAGTGCTGACAAAAGCAGTAAATAAATACCTGCTGCAGTGAAAAATAATGTAAAAAAGTCTGTTAATCACAGTATGGGTATCTAGCATATGGATGAGAAAGAATTAACTGTGCAGTGATAGCATATTTCTAAGATGTACAAATAGCTCTTCCTGCATTCCAAAGGAGGCCCAATAACAGAACAGGACTTGCCTATGGAAGTAACACTCTATGAAAGGGGCGCCTTACGAACTGACTTAAAGCTGAAGCGTTCTTGCGGATTTGTGGACTAACCCCGTTGGTGCTATACGAGCATCTGCTATCTAGTGACACTGCAAGGCGGCCTGCTTTTGCCCGCATATTATTGAGCTGATGATAGGGTGAGTTACAAATCAATAAAAGAATAATCATGGCACAGCAGTAAAGAAGTGTGCATAAAAGTTCCAGTTCCTGTTATACTTAATTTTGAGCAAATTTTCAACAATACTGAAGCACGATGCAGAATAAAGCTTGGGGCTAAAGAATGTGCATATGTTCATGTTGGGCAGTATTCTTAAAAACTGGTACGAGCAGTGGCATTATGCACTCAAGCCGAAGTCAAGTTGTGAACTGAAAATAACACGTGCTAGTCCATTAGGAATCTATGTGGTCAGTGTTTTTTGTGTTAAGAAAAAATAGGTAGATTAACTAAAGCCAAAGTAAAATCAGTTGCATTGCTTTAGTTAGGATTCTGGAAGGTACATAAAATAAATAATTACCTATAATACCTGTACTCTAGGTCGCAAATACTTAAAATGTCCTAGTTCGCTGTCTGCCACAGAACCAACGTCTGCGAACTCCTAGGAGCGCTTGAAGATCATCCACTTCACTAAAAGGCCATATTCCTACCGACTCAATTGAAGCACAAGTGACCGAAGTGTTGGTGCAGCTCTGAATCAGGTCTTGCTTTTCAGGGCCCAGGATGTACCATGCAGATTATTTGCACAAATCCGCATCCATATGACCCTCAAAGTCATTGCTTGCAAAACAAAACTGGAAAAACAAGCACTGCTAATACTGGTCTAATCTCATGTGGACAAGTACATATTGGGTTTAAAACTGGCACTTTCACGACCATACGCCTACCCAGACGTTCCCTAGTTAAAAAATATGTGCCAGTGAGGCCTGCAGTGGAAGCATGCAGTAAACTTTGATAATCCAGGAGCTAACCTGGTCTGTGGCAACAATTCGTAAACAGATGCCACGTTAGCTGTCAAGCTGCAGGTGATCTATGCAACACTTTGGGTCTAACAATGAGCCAAGACGTGAAACATTCTGGAGCACACTGCGCTTCCCTCTCCTGGGTTAGACAACCGCTAATGTTGGGCTGTAGACGTATGCTTCTCCAATGCTGTAATGAATAATTGCGAGGTACTTCATATATTGTATCCTAGAGTTTGCACCCCTCATAGTTAGGCCTGCCATCTTACTACATCCAAAAGGAAAATCATAATAGGGGGGTGCAGTAAACAAAGGGTTCAAATCCTAAACATTTGACAGTTCTCCATTCCCTCACGAGAACAAACACCGCAGCAGATGAATCGTGACCCTGCTGTGTCACACAAATAAGATTTTTTATTTCTGACAAAACTTGGTTCTGGGAGGAATCCTCTCTGGATGTCACCTTGGCCCTGCCTCATGGGTACTCAATAAACCGATTAGATAGGGCGCATCCAAGGGGTGAGGGGATCGCTGTTATCTTTAAGGACTCTATTAAGTGTCTCTCTCAACCTCTGATAATTCCTGACTGTGAAAGCATGTCCTTCTCACTAGCAGTGAACCCTACATTCACATTCTCGGGTGTTTTTATTTACCGCCCCCCCTGGCCCTCACAATACGTTTATTCATGCTCTTCCTGAACAAGTTGGTGATCTAGGTGGTAGTAAATCTAACTTTACTATTCTCAGCGATTTTAATATTCACATGGACGAACCAAGTAATGCCATGGCTAAAACACTACTTACAGAACTTGAAGCGCTAGGTCTCACACAGATGATTAATGGCCCTACACATACCAAAGGTCATATGATCGACCTTGTGTTCAGCAACTTTCAGCTCAGACACCCCTTCCTCTGTCATGGTCCGACCACTTTTTAATTAGGCTAATAATACCCAATACTGCCGCTGACAAAGGTCGGCTAGCAAACAAGTTATCAGGTCTGTACTAGTCTAAGTTATATTGCAAGGAATGGACCTCCGCCCTTGAGAACACTAGAGCCATTCTCCTTAATTCCACCCTAAGTTCAGCAGAGAAATTCAATAAATGGATCTCCACATCCTTAGACTCTATACTATCACCCGAGGTGCAGGCCATAAAAAATCACCATGGTTCACTCCTCAGCTATCGCTGCTAAAAAAGGAGTGAAAACGCCTTGAAAGAAAGTGGAGGAAAACTTGCGATATGTCCGCAAAAAACGAAATAGGAAAGCAATTAGACACTTCCATATAGAAATGAAAGCCACACAGTCATCATATTATGCATCTAAAATATATCAGTCCTCCAACTCTCCCAAAGAAATCTTCTCAATATTTAAAGAATCATTCAAGTGCCCTCTCACACCAAACTCACTTAAGCCTCCAATGAGTATAGCAATAATTTGGCCTGTTTGTTTCAACAGAAAATTCTAGACATCTATTTAGCTTTTCCAGAATGACGACCTTGCAGGCCGGGTGCAGGTTCTAAACTCAAGAGATCCTCTGTTAGATTTTCCACCCCTTACAGAGGAATCGGTAAAAAACTTGTTACACATTATATAATCAGGATCTTCACTGGACCCTGCACCTCCTCACATTTTGGCATTAGGTTCAGACATGATTGCCCCTGCTCTGACTGACGCCTAACAGGCCTTATTCCATGACATCGTAAACATGCTATCATTAAACCTTCACTTAAAAAGCTTCATCTAGATACAGCCCTATTGAGTAACTATAGACCAATTTCTCAAACTGATTAAAAAACATGTCTATAGACATCTGTCTTGCTTTCTTGAAGAACACAAGATCCTTCATCGTACTCATATGGGCTTCAGACCCCAACATAGTACAGAGACTGCCCTTCTGGCAGTAGTCGAAAATATTCAACAACATCTGGATTTAGGGGGCACTGCCACCATCATTCTATTCGACCTAAGTTCTGCTTTTGACACCATATATCATAACATTCTGCTTCATAGAATTTTCCATGCAGGCATCAAGGGGCATGCTTTGAAATTGGTCTCCTCTTTTTTGAGGGATAGAACCTTTCAAGTTCTTGATCCCTCCTTTTTTTCCAGCAGCCTTCCTCTCAGCTGTGGGGTGCCCCAGGGATCATCTCTCAGCCCTACGTTGTTTAATATCTATATGTCCCCTCTGGCTGAGATTGTGGAACCTTACGGCTTGTCACTGTTTTCCTATGTTGACGATACACAGCTGGTCTTCTTATTCTCAACTATCTCTAAGACAGGTCAGCCCAACCTGATACACTGTCTTTAAGCAGTAGCTAGGTAGATGGCTAGCTGTAAACGTAAGCTGAACGAAGAAAAAACAGAAGTCATGCTGGTGGGTAGTTATGGCCCACTCAGATCCCCTTCTCTGCTCCCTTATGGGTTGGGCGGCCTGCCTCCACCAAGAGACAACATGAAGTCCTTGGGCTTTTGGCTGGACTCCCACCTGACTACGGACTATCAATGTAAAAAGCTGGCAGCCACCTGTTTTAATCTATTAAGACTTCTTAGAAAAGTCTTTAAGATATTTCCTTTTCAAGCCAAAAGACTAATCACTCAGGCTCTCATTATTTCATACCTGGACTATGGAAATATAATCTATTGTGAGTTCACCTCGATATGTACTAAAAAGACTTCAGGTGGTGCAGAATTACACAGCACGCCTACTTATGAAGATTCCCAGACACCTGTCTGCAAAACCTGCTTTAGTTTCCCTTCACTGGCTGCCTATGGAACAGCGGATCAACTTCAAGGCCCTCTGCACTTTGCACAGAGCTCTGCATAATAAGGGTCCGCCCTTCCTCTAACAGATTGCAACAGCCTACATCCCTCAAAGGACTCTTAGATCCTTGACAGCCTCACTAATTAACATTCCACAGATTAAGAAAGCAAGATGGGGAGGTCGATCTTTAGCATTTAAAGCCTCAAATCTCTGGAATTCCCTTCCCTTGGAGCTCCGCCAGGATAGTCAAGAAATTTCCTTTCATAAGAATTTGAAGACCCTTCTGTTCACAGCATAAGTTGCCTCCTTGTCGTTCTTCTTCTGCTGTAGCACTGGGAGGACTTTGGGTAGCCATGCACTTTACAAACTCCTAAACTTTAGTTGGGTTTTTACCAGGTTTTAAAAGCAATATAATAGTTGCTTCACATATGGACTTGGGTAGTTGTTCGCATGCCGACGTTTCCTGAGAGACCATAAAAAGTCTCTCTGCTAGCACCTTTGTGTACCTGAAACCATTCCACTGGCAGGCTGTTTGGATCCAGAGCCCTGGGTGTGTTTAGCTCCTTTTTGGCTGCTTTTATTTCTTCGAGTATCTTTGATGTGGCATTAATTTCGTGATTTCCTGTTCCAACTGCATGGGGTATACTGTCCTCAAACTGTTTTCGTGACCTGTATACAGTGTTTTACAATAGTCGTAAAAGACTATGTTAATGTCATCTTGCGCGTTTATTAGCTGACTCGTGACATTCTCAACTAATGTGATAGTGACTGGCACCCTCTTTCATCTTAGCAACCAGGCCACTATCTTGCCTGCTCTGTCTGTGGAAAACTTGTCTGTATTGTGTGGTAAATAATCTCTGTTTTCAATGAATTTCTGCAGAATGCCTGTCTTTAATACTTGTACTTGGTTGTGCACACAGACATTGTGAGGCTGTTGCACATGTCAATATGCTACCTCGCTTTCCTTGGTGGATGTTCATGCGTCCAGTTGCTTCATGCATGACGTTACCTCTACTATTGCACTACTCCGGACTACCACTTTCAGTGCACACCATTCCATCCCTCTGCTGCTAGCCATACCCTAATTAAGCTTAAAAAGTGTATTATGGGTTCCTTTAAGGACTGATAAAATATTGGGTCCTTCAGTGCGGTCACTGATAATCTCCATAGGGGTATAGTGGACCTGATTCTCCGACAATCATACCTAAACATCAGTGGCAAGTGATCTGATAGCACCCTACCCAAATATGCCATGGCTGAAACCTGCTGTGAACACAGTCTGTCAGTACAAAGTCCAACCTTGAGTACACATTGTATGTCTGTGCAAGGTCAGAGTATTCCCATTTGTGGGAGTGCTGCTTACTCCCAGGGCCGGTCTGGTGTGTGGTGAATACCTATGGTGTTATCACTTTGTTCCAGGTATCCCCTACTAGTGAAGTGTAGGCAGTGTCTAGGGAGCCAGGGCTCTATACACGTAGCTATGGATGAGCAGCCAAGACTTATTTAGGAGACATGCAAAGCTTATGCAATACCAGTATAGTCACACAGAACTATCACACATAAAAGAACCACACAGTGTTACAAGAATAAAGGTACTTTATTATAGTAACACAAATACTGGAATACTGAATAAGCAATCCCCAACTGGAAGTAAGTAGACACACTATTAAATGCACATTAGCAATCAGTAAAGAGCATAGAAAGCAGTAAGCATTGTCAAAAGTATAGGTAAACAGTGAGGGCCCTAGGGTAGCGCCAAACCATATACTTAAAAAAAAAAGTGGATTGTGGAAGGCAGTCCCCAACGCAAGGAAGTGGAATCAGAAGACAGGAGCTGCAGGAACTAGGAACCCCAGAACGTGAGTACCAGAGTGACCACCAGCGACCGGGAGAGCAGAGGTAAGTACCTGGTTTTCCCCAAAACCAACAGGAGGACTTTGGAAAAGGATTAAGCAAGATCCAACCAAGACTGGAAGAACCCAAAGCTGGATCCTTACAGAAGGGGACAGGCAAAGGAAGGGGACCAAGTCCAGTTCGTGATGGAGTGTCCGTTTGTGGCAGAAGCCGCTACCCACCCTTCTGTGGATGCAGGACAAGGACAATGGTGGATGAAGAAGAATAGCAGTGCAGCACAGGAGATGAAGAGAAGTCCCAGAAGTGATACAAGTGATGTCCTACGTCACGGTCAAGATGCGGTTGGTTAGTGGTGCTGGAAAACTACCAACAAGCTTAGCAAATGCAAGAGACAGAAAAGAAGGTTTGCATGACCTAAGAGGACCTGCAAGATGCAGGGGACTCGACTCAAGGAGGGAAGTCCAGGGTGACCCTCAGCATCTGGGAGAGTCACAAGAAGAGGAGGCAGTCCCCATAGGCAACCCACTAGCAGCAGGCATAGGAGTTGCAGTGAGGCCCACTGAGCACACCTGAAGAGGAGTCCCACGTAGCTGGAGCAGCAGGCAGGAGACTGTGCTTTGCAGGAAGGAGTGCTGGGGGCCAGGGCTACACAGAGCCTGAAGATCCCTTGGAGAAGGGGCACACAAGCCTTGGTAGCTGCAAGAGTCGCAAAGCACAGGGGTACTGTCCTGCAAAGAGAGGCAAAGGCTTACTGTTTCCCAAGTTGGACAGCTGGCAGAGAGGACCAAGGCGACCACTCCCGACCTCCAGTTGTAATGCAGGATCCACACAGTTCCGGACAGCGTGTGAGTACGTCTGCCCCTGCACCCCGAGCTCTAAGGGTGTTCACAAAGTGTCTACCGGTAGTAGCAGCATACTTAAGAAGACAACACATCCATTTCTTTCCATATCAAGGCGATTGGCTAATAAAATCAAACAATTGTACACAATGCCAAAAACATACACATTACGTAATAGAAACCCTGCACACACTAGGATTTTCTATAAACTACCAAAAGTCACACCGTCAACCAGCACAAGTACAACCGTATTTAGGTGCTATCCTAAATACTCAACTAGCTCTAGCGTATCCAAATACACAAAGGATATAAGCTTTCCAAAATCTAATACCACTTATACAGACAAATCAACAATACACTGTAAGATTTATCATGAAAATCTTAGGAATGATGGCATCTTGCATAGCAATAGTCCCACATGCAAGATTAAACATGAGGCCCTTACAACAATGCCTTTCAGTTTACCGCACTCCCCTTTGGCCTTTCCAGCACCCCTCGGGTGTTCACCAAAGTGATAGCAGTGGTCACAGCTCATCTATGCAAGCTAGGGGGTTCTGCCTTTCCCTACCTTGACGACTGGATGTTGAAGTCGAGCTCGCCCCAGGCGGTAGTCTCCCACCTTCAGGCTATGGCGAACCTCCTGCATTTGCTGGGGTTCACTATAAATGTGTGGAAATCACACCTGACTCCATCTTAGACATTCCCTTTCATTGGAGCTGTTCAGAAGACAGTGCCGTTTTGGGCATATTCTCCCAACAAGCGAGTCCAGGATGTTCAGAGTATGATACTGATGTTCCAGCCTCTATCCTGGATTTCGGTGAGACTCTGCGGCTGCTGGGCCTCCTGGCTTCCTGTATCCTGCTGGTGACACATGCCAGATGGCATATGCGAGCTCTGCAGTGAGACCTAAAGTTCAAGTGGGTGCAGCATCAGGAGAATCTCTCCGACGTGGTCCAGATCTCAGAGGAAACTGCACAAGATCTGCAGTGGTGGCTTTCAATTGCGATTGGGTCAGAGGCAGACCCCTCTCCATCCACAACGAGATCTGACAGTAGTGACAGTTGCGTCACTCCAGGATGGGGCGGCCACGTGGGGGAGGTGGAGATCAGCGGACTCTGGTCTCCGGTGGAATCCGGGCTCCACATAAGTCTTCTGCAGCTCATGGTAATCAGGCTTGCATTGAAAGCATTCCTTCCATCTCTCCAAGGGAAAGTGGTGCAGGTGTTCACAGACAATGCCACCACTATGTGGAATTGCAACAGACAGGGCTGAGTGGGGTCGTGGACCCTTTGTCAAGAGGCTCTGCTTCTCTGGACATGGCTAGAACATCAGGGTATATCCTTGGTGGTTCACCATCTGGCAGTCTCTCTGAATGCCAGAGCAGACGAACTCAGCCATTGATGCATGATTGATGACGAATGGTGTATCCATCCGGGGGTGGCACACAGGGTCTCTTTTAGCAGTGGGGAGAGCCTTGGTTAGATCTGTTCACCTCTGCAGAGAATGTGCAATGTCAGCTGTCTTACACGTTAGAGTTTCGAAGGCAGTAGTTGCTCAGCAACGCTTTTCGTCTTAAGTGGAATTCAGGCCTCCTGTAAGCCTTCCTACCAGTACCACTTCTGCCAGAGATCAGAAGATCAAGCACGACTCAGCTCAAATAATCCTTGTGGCTCCAGACTGGGCACGAAGAGTAGACTGCCCCTTCAGGAGGATCTTCTGTTGCAGCAGCAGGGCACGATTCTCCACCCAAACCTCTCCTGTCTCCATCTCCTTGCATGGAGTGTGGGTGGCGGCAGTTGACAGCTTTTGACCTTCCGCCTGAAGTTTGCAGTGTTATCTTTGCAGCCAGGTGTCCCTCCCCCAAAACGGTATACGCCTGTTATTGAAACAAATTTGTGGGATGGTGTACCAACAAGTCTGTTAATCCTCTTTCTGCACCTCTGAGGTTCTAATGTACATCCTCTCTCTTGCCCAGCAGAGCTCTTCTTTGGGCACCCTTAAAGTTTACCTGTCTGCCATCTCTGCCTTCCTCAGACTGGCAGAGCAGCCCTCCTTTAGTCAAATCTCCCATTGTTGGGAGGTTTCTTAAGGAGCTCACCCACATGTTTCCAGCTAAGCCGTTCATAATGCTTCAGCGTGATTTGAACCTGGTATTTACAAACCTTATGTGTACTCCTTTTGAGTCACTTCATAATTTTCCTTTGCGGCTCTTCACATTGAAAACTGCTTTCCTTACTGCCATCACCCCTGCCCACAGAGTGAGTGAGCTACAAGCTCTTTCCTCGAAGCCACCATTTCTATCTGGCCATCCTGACAAAGTGGTGCTTAGTACCAGGGCCTCTTTCCACCATAAGTTGGTCACAACCTTTCATATAGGCCAATCCATCACTTTGCCTACTTTTTACGCACCCCACATCCTCATGAAGAGGAGAGACTCCACTATCTGGATCCAAAAAGAACGTTGGCATTCTACCTCAATCGTAGAAAAGATTTCCGGGTGGACGACCAACTCTTTATAGGTTATGTGGGTGCGAAGAAAGAACGGGCAGTGCAGAAGCTGATCCAACTCTTGATGGGTTGTCCTCTGCATCAAGATGTGCTAGGCTTTAGCAAAGAAGCATCCACTGAAGGTTTCCATGCTCCTTTCACCAGACCAACTGCTGCATCCACATCGTTGGTATGTGAAGTTCTGGCATCATCATTGGTTTGGGACAGGACTACTCCTATCCCATGTTCAGAGGCATCTGTCTGCACAATGAGCTGCTTAGAATAATCTGGAGCTTTAAGAACTAGTGCTGAGCACATTGCCTCCTTCAGGGTACCAAAGGCCTTTTGACAGTCAAGAGTCCAGTTTACTTTTCTGGGTATTTTCTTTGAGGTCAGTTCTTTGAGGGGAGTCACAGTGGATCCATACCCCTTCATAAACTTTCTGTAGGAACCAGTTAAGCCAAGGAATGCCCTGACTTGAGTCTGGGTTGTTGGAGCTTCCCAGTCAAGAATTGTCTGGATCTTGGGCTGTAAGGCTTGCACTTGGCCTCCACCTACAAAGTGGCTGAAGTATACAACAGTGCCCTGCCCTCTCTGGCACTTTTATGCCTTAATAGTGAAGCCTGCTGATTGCAAGGCCTGCAAAACCTTCCCCAGGTGCATCAGGTAATCCTGCCAAGAGGAGCCGAAGACAGAAATATCATCTAGATATGCTGCACTGAAAGACACAAGCCAGCAAGGACTCGATCCACTACCCTTTGATAGGTGGCTGGGTCATTCTTTAAACCAAATGGGCATAACAGTAAACTGATAATGCCCATCAGGTATAGAGAATGCTATCTTCTCTTTTGCTCCAGGTGCCATTATAGTTTGCCAGTACACTGCAGTTAAGTCAAACTTAATAAGGAATTTGGCTGCACCTAACTTGTCTATTAGTCCATCTGCCCGTCGTATAAGGTGAGCATCTGTCTTGGTGACAGAGTTGAGACCCCTATAGTCCACACAAAACCTCATCTCTCTCTTGCCATCTTTGGGATGAGGTTTGGGGGCTAAGAACACTGGGCCAGCCCAGGGACTGCCAGAGGGCTCAATATCCCCTAAATCCAGCATCTTGTGGACTTCCACTTTGATGCTGTCTTTGACTTGGTCAGACTGTCTATAGATGTTTGTTTTAACAGGTAAACTGTCTTCTGTGTCCACGCTTGGGTACACAGGTGAATCTGTTCAGGAGTCCAAGAAGGGCCCAGCAAACTGCTGTTGGACTTGCCTGCAGTCATATCTATTAACAGTAATGTCACTCACAATTTCCTATAGTTTCAGATGCTGTACAGCCGTGCAATATAGTAAAACTAGAGTAAGGTACTAACATATTAAAGATACCAAAACTCAAATCTTGATAAATATCTGCTATGATAGCATCTGTAAGATTACGACAAAGTACATAACTCCAATATTATTTAATACACTTAAAACAAAGCAAAACTCCTCTCATGTCTCAATAACATACTCCTCCACCATAAAAATTGCAAGTCCCCGTCAAATATAATAAATTGAGACGATAGTCCTATATTAGTTTGTTTCCTTTAAAGGGTTATCCAGTATTGGTCCATCACTTCCATAAGGAGAAGGTTGATTAATTTTCCATCCTTATTCATAGCAACATCACAGCCAACACGTGTTTCGTCAGTAGACTTCTTCAGGGCTGAGACTCTATCGGTGACTATGGAAGTGATGGACCAATACTGGATACTGGATAACCCTTTAAAGGAAACAGACAAATATAGGACTATTGTCTCGATTTATTATATTTGACTGGGACATGCAATTTTGATGGTGGAGGAGTATGTTAATGAGACATACTCAGTTTTACTATATTGCATGGCTGTACAGCATCTGAAACTATAGGAAATTGTGGGCGACAGTACTGTTAATAGATATGAGAACAACGAGTGCCGCAGTTCAGGTTTTGACATAATTGATGGATCAGTCCAATCATTGTTGGGGTTTTTGGGTGTATTCCCCACTGCAGTACACCATTGCAGATAGTGGGTTTATAATAAATACAGTTTACGACACTCGGTGCGCCAATTCTCCCTTTAGAATACACCCTTGGTTGGTGATCTTGCCTGCAGTCAGCCCGCTATTGGGCAGTGAGGGTGTCTGAGTAGAGAACTCCATCAACTGACCCATCTTTGGGGTCATTTGAGAGGCGGTCAGGGAGAGGTTCACTCTCTGCTTCCTGCTCCTCATCATTAACCATCAGCATGGTTACATCTACCCTGTTACAATTGAGCTTTAGGAGGTTTTCATGGATCACCCTTTTAGGTATCCTGCTGATGCCCTGTTCTACCAAGTAGGTGACATCACTCTTTTTCTCTAGGATAGGGTAAGGGCCACTCCATCTCTCCTGAAGTGCCCTGGAAGCCACAGGCTCCAGAGCCCGTACCTTCTGCCCTGGTTTGAATTCTACCAGTGCAGCCTTTTGGTCATACCACTGCTTCTGGAGCTTTTGACTGGCTTTGCGGTTTTTGGATGCTTTTTCCATGTACTCGGCCATCCTTGAGCAGAGGCCAAGCACACAGTCCACCACATCTTGTTTAGGCTCAGGGAGAGGTCTCTCCCAGCCTTATTTTACAAGTGCAAATATTCCCCTAAGAGGGTGGCCAAACAGAGGTTCAAAGGGGGAAAACCCTATTCCCTCTTGAGGCACCTCTCTGTAGGCAAAAAGCAAGCATGGCAGTAGGACATCCGATCTCCTTTTAAGTTTTTCAGGGACCCCATGATCATGCCCTTCAATGTCTTGTTGAATCTCTCAACAAGTCCATTAGTTTGTGGATAGTAAGGTCTGGTGAACTTATAAGTGACCCCACACTCATTCCACATGTGTTTCAGGTAAGCTGACATAAAGTTTGTACCCCTGTCAGAAACCACCTCCTTAGGAAACTCTACTCTGGTAAAGATACCAATCAGGGCCTTAGCTACTGCAGGAGCTGTAGTAGAACTAAAAGGAATTGCTTCAGGATATCTGGTAGCATGATCCACTTTTCCTAGTATGTACTGATTTCTTGAGGCTGTGGGTGGCTCAAGTGGACCCACAATGTCCACACCAGCCCGTTCAAAGGGAACCCCCACCAAAGTAAGTGGAACGAGGGGGGGCTTTGGGTGGCCACCTGCCTTAACACTGGCTTGGCAGGTGACACAGGAGTTACAAAACTCCTTTACCTTCTCGGCCAGATTGGGCCAATAGAAATTGCTGATAAGCCTGTTCAATGTTTTTGTTTGTCCCAAATGCCCAGCTAGGGGGATGTCATGGGCAAAAGTTAAGATAAACTCCCTAAACTGCTGAGGCACTACCACTGCCCTTGTTTCAACATGCTTGGGGTCTCTGGTCTCAGTGTATAGGAGCCCACCTTCCCAATAGACCCTGTGGGAGGCACTGACATCTCCCTTCTCCTGTGCAGCTGCTTGGTGCCTCAGGCCTTCAAGAGTGGGACAAGTATGTTGTCCCTGGCACAGCTGTTCCCTTGAGGGGTCCCCCTGGGCTCAGGAGCTCTACCTGATAAGGATCCAGCTCCTTGAACTCAGTTCCTACAGAGGATATGACTTTTTCCTGAGAAGAGAGGTCTTGTTTCTTTTGCTGCTCAGAAGCTGGTCCCCCAGTCTTCTTGCCTTTTCTCTTGGATGGTTGGTTCAACAGATACTTAGTTCTTCTAAATGTGTCAAGCAGTCATTTTTCAGGTTTTTTCTTGTGACAGTTTGTAGTGTTTCTTGTTTATAGTAGTAATCTGGATGTCCTAAGTCACTCATAAAGTTTTTTATGTATCCCAACGATTGAACTCTTCCTATGTGAGAGGACCTAACTGAGTCCCCTATAATCTCTTGATTCAGCTTGGTGTACTCAGAAGTCCATATCTTGTGCCATAGCAAAATCGGTTGAGTTTTTACTAGGTTTGAAATGAGCGGCACCCCTAACTCCGAGTGTCATACATGTGATGGACTATTCTGTGGGAGAGAAAGAAGGTACTTCAGGAAGGCATTCTCTGTCAGCTGCAGGGAGTCATGCCCCTAGAGGCCTGCCCCATACATGGCTGTTTATATACATTTGGCCTTATACACTGTTAATATCTCCCTACGGGGTTTCTTACCAATCTTACCAATCTTGCTAGCTAGGTTGCGCAAGGCTGCAACAGTTTTCTGGAAGTGTAGCCCTCTGGTTCTAATTGCCGTCTGCCATGTCCCTTTTATGTCGAACATGATCCCCAGGTAGGAAAAGGACATAATGTAATCAATTCTAGTATCTTTTATCATGAGGCTGGGGGTTTTCGGTAACACTTTCTCACACCTCATAGCAAATGTCTTACTTTTATTAACTAGTAGCCGCAGTTCCCCCATATAGGGCACAAAGCATGTTAGTAGCTGTTGCAGTGCAAGGGGGATTCGTGCCATAAGAACAGCATCATCTGTGCATAAAAGGGCAGGAACGGGCCGGGACCCTATTTGGGGTAGGTTGTTATAATTAGCAGATAATACATTACCCAGACTATTAATGTCTAGGGAAAGGAGAAAGAGTGCCAGGACACATCCCTATCTTACACCCCTCTCTATTCAAAAAGGCAGGGTACATTCGCCCTTTAGTCCATATCGCACTCTGGTGCTACACCCATGATCTGTTTCCCTAAGGAATTGTATGATTGGTAGGTCCACCCCCATGTTCCAGATGATTGCCCATAATTTACTATGGATTATGCAGTCAAAGGCAGCAGTTAGGTCGACAAAGACCAGGTACAATCTCCCTTGTTTGTAGTGGTGTATTTCTCGATCAGCATGCTTAGGTTCAGAGTCTGTTCCACGGTTCCTACTCCCTCGTGAAACCCATACTGTAAGTCTGATAAGACATTCTTGTCCTGGGCCCATTTCTGTAGTCTGTTCCAGATGACACAACTGGCCACTTTCAGCATCACATCTAGAAGAGCGATAGGACAGTTACAAGTGTGGCTGTGTCTATCTCCCTTTTTGAAAATTGGGACTTTGATTCCCTCATTACCTTCAGTAGGCCATCTTGGCAACATGCGTTCAAGACTTGAGTGAACAGTGGCCCCCAAAGGGTCGTGTTGGCTTTAAACAGAACTACAGGGATGAAGTCTGGACCCAGAGCCTTGCCGGCTTTACTTGAATTTAGGGTAACAATAATCTCACCCAAGGTAAACACAAGCTAGATAAGGAAAATAACAGGGGCAAAAGGGTTGCTGTCAGTCGCACCATCTACTGTCAGCCTTGACCTGTTAATAGAATTGGAATAAATAGTAGAGAAGTGAGTGATCCAGTCTCCCTCACTAATAGCTAATTCAAGGCGTGGTCTGGTGTCAGGCTGGAGATAGGGCGAGTTAATTACCCACCAGAAAGCTGCAGGGTCCTTACTAGTGCTTGCTTCATGCAATTTGTCCCATAGTTATTTTTTTTTTAATACTACTTTCCTCTGCTTGAAAACATACTTATAGTTTTTCCTAGCAGCCCTGACTTCATTTACGCAGCGTGGTCATTTGTGTAGGGCTACTTTCAGCATTTTATGGGCCTTGGTGCGAGGTTCATCAAACCGCCCCCTCATCCTTTTGTTGCTGTTGTCCTTGCCTGTAATCACTAGTCCCTCCTTAACGTCCCCAGAAATCTTTTGAAAACTCTCAGTGGGAGAGGCCATATTGTCTGTGGCCTCGGAAAACTTCGGGCCCTTATGGGTTTCCAACAGAGTACTTTTCCACATTTAGAGACATTTTGACACCCCAACTTCACACTCTGTACGACGATGCGACAAATACTGGTGCCTTTCCCTCCGAGATGGGCATGGCCACGATTGTGGTCATTCCAAAAACCCAACCCCAGACAATCTACTGCTCTGATTTACGCTCAATCTCGCTCTTTAGCAGTGAAGTTAAGATATACGCATTGATATTGGCCACCTGACTTAGACAGGTACTTAGTGCTCTTGTCCATCCTGACCAAAGTGGCTTTTTGCCCAACAGAAGCTCACGACATTGCCTCTGACGTCTCCACGTCACTTTGGCCCACCGACACCTCTTACCACACTGTCTGGCCTTACTTCTTATAGAATTTGAAAAGGCCTTTGATACG
The DNA here is from genome assembly GCF_031143425.1 of Pleurodeles waltl. Classification (NCBI taxonomy): domain Eukaryota; kingdom Metazoa; phylum Chordata; class Amphibia; order Caudata; family Salamandridae; genus Pleurodeles; species Pleurodeles waltl. Next base: position 858,233,040 of record NC_090444.1, on the reverse strand, counting down.
GTGCACTGAACATACCTAGAGTGGGTGTTGGTGAGGGCGCACTGTGGCCCTCGCTTCCACAGTTCCGTCCACGTGCTTTAGTCCAACCTTACCACCCGAGTCCAGGTCAATGGAGTTCTATCAGATGCCTTTCCCATTAGGCGGGGAACTCAGCAGGGCTGTCCCTTGTCTCCCCTCCTCTTCGCCCAGGCGATTGAGCCATTTGCCTATCTCCTTTGATGCGGTGCCCAGGTACGAGGTTGGACTGCGTTCCATTCTATGCAGACAACGTCCTGCTCTTTCTGGCAGACCCAGAGTTGACAGGTCCGTGGTCTCTCTATACTCTAACTCTTTGGCGAAGCTTAGTGCTTGTGAGTCAATCTAGCCAAATCGGTCTTGGTGCCTCTACCCGAGTCCCAAGAATGTGTGGCATGGCAGGCGGACATCCCCATGCTCCACCTCGCTACCTTGGTATATGGGTGGTGCTTGACCTTGAGCTCACCTGGTCCCTCAATCTCTACCCCCCTGAAGAGGAAGGCCAATGGTGACCTCCTCAGATGGCAACTCCTCCTGTTGAACGTAATGGGTAGGATCGCCCTCCACGAAATGATATTATACCTAGGTTCCTATACGTCTTCCAGAATCTTCCAGTCCTTCTGCCGCACCACTGGTTCTGTTGTGAATCCTATCTTGTTTTCAATTGGAAGCAGGAGTTAGCTTAGTCTTCTAGCTTGCAGGCCTGTGCCCCCGTCACCCATTACTTTTACCCTTCTTAGCTTGCTCTGTTTTAGCTCAAATATTTAATTATATCTTTCCAAAATGGCTGCATTGTTTTTAGTTAAGACAATGTTTTAGTTTCCCGCTATCAGTGTCACTCCGCTAAGGCATCACTATCAGTGCCAGTAGATAGATAAGATGTAGGTATTCACATTAGGTACTTTCCCACTTTGGGCTTTTGAGGAATTGTTTGTATAATTGCCGCCCCAAGCATGTCTTGTTTCTATTGTTTGGGAACAGACCTACGTCAAGGATTGAAGCAGATCTGTATAAATGCACCTCACATAGACAGATAGAGGGATTCCGACCAGATGCCATCGCTGCTATTGATGCTGCACGTCGCCTTGACGCTGACCCAGTCTTCATGTCTCCACAGAGTCCGAGCTAGAGACCTCATTCCAAGGTAACGAGGGTTGGGGGGCTCTTCTCATGGACATGGCATTGGCAGATTAGGTTTATCACACCCAGCTCTCTTTAGGTTAGGGGTTAGGTTCATCATGCTAGGGTATTAGGACATATTTCATATCTCATGTCATTTCATGTTTTTGCAAGGTGGTGGGGGTCTTTGTCTTAATGACCCTCGTGTTCACAATTCTGTTTCTTGCATTATTCATTATCCTTAACATTTCAGCCCATGCAACTTATCGTAGATTGCAGTTTTGTTAATAAAACCTACTGAAAACTTTACTGCATCTCCTTCATTGCCTGTGTTTGATTGAGACATGTTGTTCATGTAATCTTCGTTTAACCACGACATTCCCTGAGGTGTCACACTCTAGAGTCCATGCGTAAAGGCTGCCACAAATCACCTTTTACTGTTTGTGGTTTTTGGTGAGGTACTGCTTGTGAGCCGGAAGGGTTGGGACAACAGTTGAGATTTGTTGTGGGACTGGCCTAGTCGCCTACAAACATAATTACTGTCATCCTTAAACCAGCAGTCTTGCCTAGACTAAGAGTCAAACTACGACAGTTCCGCGCCCTAGATAGACTTGCCTCAGCGTCTCTCTAGCACAACTCAAGACCTTGTCTGGCTTTCATCCATTGTCAGCATACTCCCTATGATGGAAGTCTAGGGATGACCAACCTTTACTTCTACTACCTTGCAGCCCAACTCCTGGTGATTAGTGACTGGTTTTACATAGGTTGGCCAGACCTGGTCTACTAGCTGATGCTCACATCCTTAGGGTTCCCTCGGATCATGACAGTGCTATATGGATCCCTGCTCCCTACCACTATTTCAACAGTGACTCAGATAGTTTTCCTTACGTAGTTGACCACTCAATGACAAACTCACTGCAGTATTCAACTTAAACCCCAAACTCACCTGTGACACGGCACCTGGCTGCGGGAGGAAGCTTCCCTGCAGGGCTTTGGAAAATGGGACCTTATTGGCATAGCACAACTGGTTGATATTTGGTCTGGGACCTACATACATTCATAAAAAAAATTACGGGATACCTATACCCTCACTCCTTTAAAATTTTACAAATATCTTCAGCTAAGGCACACACTCCGTGCCCATGTTTCCCGCAATACCTCTATCCTGGAATTCAACTCTCCAGAAGCCAAACTCCTGATCATGCACCTTGAAAAGGGAGGTATATCTCAGATTTGCTGCACTCTCATTAACACCCCCAACACATCAGATCACCTCAGAGCACACTGGGAAAGCTATTTGGGCCACTTGGATGATGCTGATTGGTGAGATTCCATGACGCCCCGTGGGCCTTAACCATCTCTTTCAGTCTACGATGAATTCAAGTCTACTACTTCTAATCCGGCCAGACTGCAGTGAGCTGGTTTCCTCCTGGTCCCCAATTGCCCATGCCCCTCTGAAGCACTGGCTGATTTCTATTATATGGTGTGGTCATGTTCTGTGTGCTGGGTGGGCCTTGAGGGCCATAGGAACGAATAGAGTTGCAATCCCAAATAGCGATTCCCTATTAGCGATTGCGATTCTGTAGGAATCGCTATTAAGGATTCACTATTTTGTTACATACCATTTTGCACATCCTAAATAGCGATATCTCAGAATTCGCTATTTAGGAAATGCAAAATGGGATTTTGATACGTATGGCCCTTAGTCATGTCTGGTATCAAACATGGGGAGTCATGCAATTACGCCGATTCCAGTGTTAGATGCATGATACCATGTACTTTGGGGGTTCCTTAGAGGATCCCCCATCTTCCTGTTCAGTCTTGCAGGGTCTGCGTGCAGGCCAGTGCCTCAGCCATCCCCAGACACTGTTCTGTCCTCCTCCTGCTGAGCTTAAATTGGGCAGGGGAAGACAGAACAAAGGATCTCTTGTAGAGGAGAGATGTTACCACCTCTCCTTCAGAAATAGGTATCTCTGAGCTTGGGTGGGTGTGCTCCTGACCGCCACCAGACTGCTGTGAAAGGCACATTTGATGCCCTCCTTGCAAAAACAGGTTTATTCTAGGGCAGGAGCCCCCTGGCTGATGCTCTGGCGCGAAATCACACAGAGAACAAGAGAGTAACAACCCTCCTATCCAAGTCCTCCCCTAGGGAGGTGCCCAAAGCTCTGCCAGGTGGCCACTTGATCCTGCATCTTGGAAATACGAAGATCAGAGGCCCTTTGGAGCATCTGAATGGTCAGTCCAGCAGAGTAGCATCCCTGACCCCACCCCGATAGGTGGGTCACTGCAGAAGTTGTCCAACCCTCTTCCTGAATTACTTAAGGGCTCCCCTGAGGGTGAGACCCTAGACTGGTCTGCAAGATTCTTCTTCAAGACACTTCTGCAACTTGGACACCAGATTCTACTGCTGGACTTCACCAGGAACCAAGACGAGACTGCAGCTGGTAGGAGGGTTCCTACTGCAACTTTGTCCCTGGGTATTGCAAGGACTCTGCAACTTCTGTGGCCTTGCATCCTCCAGAGTCATAAGGACTCTGCCTGCACTAAGGACAGCAAGAAAGAATCTCCCTTGGAGTGAAGGAGTCACTCCCCTGAATCCAGAGGCACTTGAGCGTCGACGATCAGTTTGCAGCTCCTGCTGTCCCATGGACTCTTCAAGGCTGTGAAACACAGGTGATGGTTCTGTGGCTCTCCAGAGGTCTGACCTGTCTTATTTGCAACTGGGTAGACTCTTGTCCCTTGTTGGATCTGCTTGAACGGAACCCCTATGCACCGCATCTGTTTGTCGTTACCAAGGGTTGTTGGCTCTTCCGTCCGAAGACCTCTTAGCTCCGAGAAGTCCCAGCCTCAATCATCAGTGTAGGAGGCTGGCCTGGCTTATAGTGGGTACCTTATGGTACTTACACCTTTTCTCACGTCCAGTTATCCCTTATTAGTACATTAGAGGTGTTCTAGCAGCTTAGGCTGATAGAGGTAGCTATAGCAGAGCAGCTTAGGCTGAACTAGGAGACATGCAAAGCTCCTACTATACCACTTAGCACTATATCATAAGAAAACACAATACTCGAGGTACTTTATTTTAGTGACAATATGCCAAAAGTATCTCAGTGGATATACTCCCTTAGGAGGTAAGTAATATACACAAAATATACACACACAAACCAAAATCAGGTAAGTAACAGTTGGAAAAGTAGTGCAAACACTGTAGAACATAATAGAATGCAATAGGGAGAAATAGGCCTAGGGGCAACACAAACTATATACTCCAAAAGTGGAATGCGAACCACAAATGGACCCCAGGTCTAGTGTAGTGTGTAGAGGATCGGTGGGAGTGTAAGAAAACACTAATGGTGTCCCAAATACCCCTCTCCAAGACCCTGAAAAGTAGGAGTAAAGTTACCCTACTACCCTGTAGGAAAGTACCATCTTGCCTGGCATGTTACCCCCCTATTTCACTGTATATATGTTGTTTTTAGTGTATGTGTCACTGGGACCCTGCCAGCCAGGGCCCCAGTGCTCATAAGTGTGCCCTGTATGTGTTCCCTGTGTGATGACTGTCTCACTGAGGCTCTGCTAACCAGAACCTCAGTGGTTATGCTCTCTCTGCTTTCCAAATTGTCACTAACAGGCTAGTGACCAATTTCACCAATTCACATTGGCATACTGGAACACCCTTATAATTCCCTAGTATATGGTACTGAGGTACCCAGGGTATTGGGGTTCCAGGAGATCCCTATGGGCTGCAGCATTTTTTTTGCCACCCATAGGGAGCTCTGACAATTCTTACACAGGCCTGCCACTGCAGCCTGAGTGAAATAACGTCCACGTTATTTCACAGCCATTTACCACTGCTCTTAAGTAACTTGTAAGTCACCTATATGTCTAACCTTCACCTGGTGAAGGTTGGGTGCAAAGTTACTTGGTGTGTGGGCACCCTGGCACTAGCCAAGGTGCCCCCACATCGTTCAGGGCAAATTCCCCGGACTTTGTGAGTGCGGGGACACCATTTCATGCGTGCACTATACATAGGTCACTACCTATGTATAGCGTCACAATGGTAACTCCGAACATGGCCATGTAACATGTCTAAGATCATGGAATTGTCATCCCAATGCCACTCTGGCATTGGGGAGACAATTCCATGATCCCCCGAGTCTCTAGCACAGACCCGGGTACTGCCAAACTGCCTTTCCTGGGGTTTCACTGCAGCTGCTGCTGCTGCCAACCCCTCAGACAGTTTTCTGCCCTCCTGGGGTCCAGCCAAGCCTGGCCCAGGAAGGCAGAACAAAGGACTTCCTCAGAGAGAGGGTGTTAGACCCTCACCCTTTGGAAAAAGGTGTCAGGGCTGGGGAGGAGTAGCCTCCCCCAGCCTCTGGAATTGCTTTAATGGGCACAGATGGTGCCCATCTCTGCATAAGCCAGTCTACACCGGTTCAGGGATCCCCCAGCCCTGCTCTGGCACAAAACTGGACAAAGGAAACGGGAGTGACCACTTCCCCGACCTGCACCTCCCAGGGGAGGTGCCCAGAGCTCCTCTAGCGTGCCCCAGACCTCTGCCATCTTGGATTCAGAGGTGTGCTGGCACACTGGACTGCTCTGAGTGGCCAGTGTCAGCAGGTGACGTCAGAGACTCCTTCTGATAGGCTCTTACCTGTGTTACTAGCCTATCCTCCTTCCTAGGTAGCCAAACCTCCTTTTCTGGCTATTTAGGGTCTCTGCTTTGGGGAATTCTTGAGATACCGAATGCAAGAACTCACCAGAGTTCCTCTGCATCTCCCTCTTCTCCTTCTGCCAAAGGATCGACCGCTGACTGCTCAGGATGCCTGCAAAACCGCAACAAAATAGCAAAGACGACTACTGCAACCTTGTATCGATTCATCCTGCCGGCTTTCTCGCCTGTTTCCCTGGTGGTGCATGCTCTGGGGGTAGCCTGCCTCCTTCTTGCACCACGAGCTCTGAAGAAATCTCCAGTGGGTCGACGGAATCTTCCCCCTGCAATCGCAGGCAACAAAAGACTGCATCACTGGTCCTCTGGGTCACCTCTCAGCACGACGAGCGTCGTCCCTGGAACTCAGCAACTCTGTCCAAGTGACTCCCACAGTCCAGTGACTCTTCAGTCCAAGTTTGGTTGAGGTAAGTCCTTGCCTCCCCACGCTGGACTGCATTGCTGGGTACCGCGTGATTTGCAGCTGCTCTGGCTCCTGTGCACTCTTCCAGGATTTCCTTCGTGCACAGCCAAGCCTGGGTCCCCGACACTCTAACCTGCAGTGCACAACCTTCTGAGTTGTCCTCCGGCGTCGTGGGCTCCCTTTTCTGACTTCGTGTGGACTCTGGTTCACTCCTCTTCCAAGTGCCTGTTCCAGTACTTCTGCGGGTGCTGCCTGCTTCTGTGAGGGCTCCCTGACTTGCTGGGCGCCCCCTCTGTCTCCTCATCCAAGTGGCGACATCCTGGTCCCTCCTGGGCCACAGCAGCATCCAAAAACCCTAACCGCGACCCTTGCAGCTAGCAAGGCTTGTTTGCAGTCTTTCTGTGTGGGAACACCTCTGCAAGCTTCTTCACGACGTGGGACATCCATCCTCCAAAGGGGAAGTTCCTAGTCCTCTTCGTTTTTGCAAAACACAAAGCTTCTTCCATCTGGTGGCAGCTTCTTTGCACCCCCAGCTGGCATTTCCTGGGCATCTGCCCACTCTCGACACTGTTGCGACTCTTGGACTTGGTCCCCTTGTCTTACAAGTACTCAGGTCCGGAAATCCACTGTTGTTGCATTGCTGGTGTTGGTCTTACTTGCAGAATCCCCCTATCACGACTTCTGTGCTCTCTGGGGGTTGTAGGTGCACTTTACACCTACCTTACAGGGTCTTGGGGTGGGCTATTTTTCTAACCCTCACTGTTTTCTCACAGTCCCAGCGACCCTCTACAAGCTCACATCGGTTTGGGGTCCATTTGTGGTTCACATTCCACTTTTGGAGTATATGGTTTGTGTTGCCCCTATACCTATGTGCTCCTATTGCAATCTATTGTAACTTTAGACTGCTTGCATTACTTCCTTTTGCTATTACTGCATAGTTTTGGTATTGTGTGCATATATCTTGTGTATATTTGGCATCCTCATACTGAGGGTACTCACTGAGATACGTTTGGCATATTGTCATAAAAATAAAGTACCTTTATTTTTAGTATATCTGTGTATTGTGTTTTCTTGTGATATTGTCCATATGACACCAGTGGTATAGTAGGAGCTTTGCATGTCTCCTAGTTCAGCCTAAGCTGCTCTGCTAAAACTACCTTCTATCAGCCTAAGCTGCTAGAAACACCTCTTCTACACTAATAAGGGATAACTGGACCTGGTACAGAGTGTAAGTACCCCTTGGTACCCACTACAAGTCAGCCCAGCCTCCTACATACCCTAGAAAGACAGTAAAGTCCAGATAGGGGATCTGCAAGGACATCAACTGACTGCAAAGCACTGAGGATGGATTCCTGGACCTGAGGACCTGTAAAGGAAGGGGACCAAGTCCAAGAGTCACGCAATTGTCCAGTGGGGGCAGGAGCCCACTAAACCCCGGATGAAGGTGCAAAAGGGCTGCCTCCGGGTGGAAGAAGCCGAAGATTCTGCAACAACGGAAGGTGCCAGGAACTTCTCATTTGGTCAGAAGATGTCCCACAACGTGCTGGAGGATGCAGAGTTGTTTCTACGCAGACAGACTGCAAACAAGCCTTGCTAACTGCAAGAGTCGCTGTGGAGGAATTTGGGTACTGCTAGGGCCAGGAAGGACCAGGAGGTCGCCACTTGGAGGAGGAGACAGAGGGGGCGCTCAGCAACACAGAGAGCCCACGCAGAAGCAGGCAGCACCCGCAGAAGCACCTAAACAGGCACTTAGAAGATCCGAGGACGACGGTCGACTCTGAACAACAAAAGAGGGTCCCACGACGTCGGAGTCCAACTCAGTGAGTTGGGCAATGCAGGACAGAGTGCTGGGCACAAAGGAAGTCTTGCAAAAGTGCACAGAAGCCCAAGCAGCTGCAGTTCACGCAGTACACAGGATTACTGTCTGGCGTGGGGAGGCAAGGACTTACCTCCACCAAACTTGGACAGAAGGGCCACTGGACTGTCGAAGACACTTGGACCCAGCTCCTGTGTTCCAGGGACCACGCTCGTCAGGATGAGAGGGGACCCAGAGGACCAGTGATGCAGAAGTTGGGTGCCTGCGTTAGCAGGGGGAAGATTCCGTCGGCCCACAGGAGATTTCTTCTTGGCTTCCAGTACAGGGTGAAGGCAGACAGCCTCAGAGCATGCACCACCAGGAAACAGTCGAGAAAGCCGGTAGTCTTCTTGCTACTTTTTTGCTGTTGTGCAGGCGTCCTGGAGCAGTCAGTGGTCGATCCTTGGCAGAAGTTGAAGAGGGAAGTGCAGAGGAACTCTGGTGAGCTCTTGCATTCGTTATCTCCTGAGATACCCACAGGAGAGACCCTAAATAGCCCACAGAGGAGGATTTGCTACAGAGAAAGGTAAGCACCTATCAGAAGGGGTCTCTGACGTCACCTGCTGGCACTGGCCACTCAGAGTTGTCCATTGTGCCCTCACACCTCTGCATCAAAGATGGCAGAGGTCTGGGTCACACTGGAGGAGCTCTGGGCACCTCCCCTGGAGGTGCTGGTCAGGGGAGTGGTCACTCCCCTTTTCTTTGTCCAGTTTCGCGCCAGAGCAGGGCTGGGGGGATCCCAGAACCGGTGTAGACTGGCTTATGCAAGGGGGGCACCATCTGTGCCCTTCAAAGCATTTCCAGAGGCCAGGAGAGGCTACTCCTCCCAGGCCCTTCACACCTGTTTCCAAAAGGGAAAGAGTGTAACACCCTTTCTCAGAGGAAATCCTTTGTTCTGCCTTCCTGGGACCAGGCTGCCCAGGCCCCAGAGGGGCAGAAACCTGTCTGAGGGGTTGGCAGCAGCAGTAGCTGCAGAGGAGACCCCAGAAAGTTAGTTTGACAGTACCCGGGCTCTATGCTGGAGACCCGGGGATGCATGGAATTGTCCTCCAATACCAGAATGGTATTGGGGGACAATTCCATGATCCTAGACATGTTACATGGCCATGTTCGGAGTTACCATTGTGACGCTACATATAGGTATTGACCTATATGTAGTGCACGCGTGTAATGGTGTCCCTGCACTCACAAAGTCTGGGGAATTTGCCCTGAACAATGTGGGGGCACCTTGGCTAGTGCAAGGGTGCCCACACACTAAGTAACTTTGCACCTAACCTTCACTAAGTGAGGGTTAGACATATAGGTGACTTAAAAGTTACTTAAGTGCAGTGAAAAATGGCTGTGAAATAACGTGGATGTTATTTCACTTAGGCTGCATTGGCAGTCCTGTGTAAGAATTGTCTGAGCTCCCTATGGGTGGCAAAAGAAATGCTGCAGCCCATAGGGATCTCCTGGAACCCCAATTCTTTGGGTACCTAAGTACCATATACAAGGGAATTATAAGGGTGTTCCAGTTTGCCAATCAGAATTGGTGAAATTAGTCACTAGCCTACAGTGACAAATTTAAAAAGCAGAGAGAGCATAAACACTGAGGTTCTGGTTAGCAGAGCCTCAGTGATATAGTTAGGCACCACACAGGTAACACATACAGGGCATACTTTATGAGCACTGGGTTCCTGGGAAGCAGGATCCCAGTGACACAGGCAAAAACAAACATACATACAGTAAAAATGGGGGTAACATGGCAGGCAAGATGGTACTTTCCTACAATCACACAGCTCCAAGGCTGACATCCTCCCTGCAACTCCTGCAACATGGACATCCATCTTCTTTTGCTGCTGAGGCCTTCTCGCGACTCATTGTGCTTGCTGCCAGAGGTCTTCCTGGGGTCCCCATCGATTCCTGCTGGCCCTCCTTATTGCTGAGGGCTGGCTCCGTCTTACTTGTAAAGGTTGAGTCCCATGGACCTTGCTGGTCCCCACTTCTGCAACTCTTCTTGCAGAACCTCTTTTGCATTTGACAAGACTTGTTGGTGGTCCTGCTGACCACTGACTCCTCTGCAATTCAACAAGTAGTGTGGGACAACTTGTGGACAACTCCTGGGATCCTTTTACATCTCCTGGACTCTGCAACTGCATTGTCAAGACCTCTATCCTACAGTGACGTATCCACAAGAAGGGTGGGCATTGTCCTCCTGCACTCCTTGAGCGACTGTGGGTGGCTTGGACACTGTTGCCTCTCTCCACAGGTACTAATCATCCGGAATCCACGCCTGGGTTCCACCAACCTGGTCCATGGGTCACTGTAGCAGCTAGACAGCCAAGGTCCCCATTGACTTCAACTTGAGGTTCCGACACAACTTCACCTCATGCACCTGGGTCTCTGGCGTAGGTACTCCACTTCTATGTACACCTGACCCAGGGTAACATCTCTGCACACAGGTGCCTAGGGACACCTAGTTACTTACCTCTGGTGCTCTAGTACTTCTGCAGTCCTAAAGATCCTTGGGTGTCCGTCTTGGTTACTTGTGACTTTCACATCCCATTCTTTTAATAGATGATTTGGTCCCCCATAGGGGCCCATTTTATTTTATGCTTTTACTTACCCTTTTCCAAGTAATTTTTTGTGTATATATCTCCAATTAGGAGATATAATAAAGGTTAGTTTAATGTCTGTGTTTTAATAAATAATGCATTATTTTTTTAACACTGGTGTGGCTCTTTCTTGTGTGAACATCACTGACTGAGTTTTGTGGTATTTGTATTTGCTTTACACCATCACTGATAAGCCTTAGCTGCTCTCCACAACTACCCTATGAGAGCTTTTGTTATTGCATCGTGTATGGCCGTGTACGTGTGGGTGAATGAATCTGGCAGTGGCGTTCTGGATGAATTGAAGTTTTTTGATGTTCCTAGTTGAGGTGCTGGTGTAGATGGCATTGCCATAGTCGAGGTTGCTAGTGAATAAGGTGTGGGTGACTGTCCTGCGACAGTCTACTGGGATCCATCTGAGTATCTTCCTAAGTTTGCGGAGGTTGTGCCAGCAGGCGGAAGCCACAGAGTTTACTTGGTGGGTCATAGATAGGGAGGAATCAAGGATGATTTCTAAGTTGCGGGCGTGCTCCATCGGTGCAGGGGGGCACTGAGGGATGTGGGTCACCAGGCATCGTCCCAAGCTGAGGTGGCGCTTCCGAAGATGTTCAGCTCAGTCTTGTTGCAGTTGAGCTTGAGGCAGTTTTCTCTCATCCAGGTGGCGACGGCTTCCATTCCTGAGTTGAAGTGCCTTTTGGCCGTGTCCGAGTCTTCAGTGAGGGAAATGATGAGTTGCGTGTCAGCGGCATATGACACGATGTTCATACCGTGGCTTCTGACAATGGAAACAAGAGGGACCATGTATATGTTGAATAGTGTGGGACTTAGGTAGGATTCTTGGGGGACTCAGCAGTTGACTCCTGTGGGTCTGGAAGTGTAGGACAAGAGTCTGACCCTCTGCATCCCCCCAGAGAGGAAGAAGTGGATCCATTCCAGGGCTCTTCCGTGGATTCCTATGTCATGGAGTCTGGTGCGCAGAGTTCTGTGGGAGACTGTGTCAAATGCTGCTGAGAGGTCAAGGAATATGAGTGCTGCAGTGTGGCCACGGCCTAGGAGTAATCAGATGTCATCGGTGGCTGCCAGGAGGGCTTTCTCAGTCCTATGATTGCTGCGGAAGCTGGACTGGGGTTGTCCAGGGAGTTGTTGGCCTCAATGAAATTCCACAGTTGATGTGCTGGTTCAAAACCTAATAAAGGGCAAATCCTTGGTACTTCACGGAGGGTATGGGAGAGTGGCCAGGGTGAAAGCAGTTTTCAGGCTACACTTTGCCATTTAACTGTTACATTTTGTCATATGCTGTTGCTTCAGTGACAGAATTGTATTTAAATGTTTGTCTTTAGGACAATGTCCCTGGTCTGTAAATCACCAGCAAGCAGCAACAGGATATGGCTTGGGTGCTTTCATTAAGTTGGTTGGTAACAACACATTGCCTAAAATGCCAATGCAAGATCTCTTGTGCCTTTATCTCTCTTTAGCAGCCGAGACACCGATCATCAACTTATCCAGTATAACATCGTTCATAGATTCACATGCTTGAATCTTCCCTGTTGTCATGGTGCGAGTCCCACAGAAATAATAGGCAGTGCTAAACATAAGCATTGAAAGCAATGGAGAAGCCAAGTGATATTAGTCACCAATTTTCATTGTTTTATAAGAACCAAACTTCAACCAGTCAGAACACAGACTCTGAAGCACTCTTCCCTTGCAGGGCCACCATACCTCAGATTTCTAACCACTTGTGTGTGGGGAAGTATCACTGAGCCCTGCTCAGTTACAGTGCTTCAGTCACTTTCTGACCCTTTCGTCTCTCAGAAGTTAGACTTTTGACCCTTCAAGCAACTCAGTGACTAATAACACCATGTCAGAGGGATCTAAAAAGAGGCTTTTCAGACCTTGCAAGTCTGTGGAAAGCCAAGATTATCCTCGCAGGATCCCCATAAGGAATGCCTTTTTTTGCTTACATGATCACCATAAACCTAAGGAGTGTAAGCAGTGCACATCCTTTTCTGTAAGACTTTGAAAGATTGTAAAGCCAGATTACTTCTGTGGCTCCAAAAGATGACCACTCATTCTGACTTAAATTATGAAGACGAGGTGCAGAGTCATTCCCCAGCAGGGAGGAAGCGTAAAAATGAGGGCTCACCCTCATATGACAATGATCCTAAGAAGATAAGTTCTCACAGCAAGGACTCTAAGACCTTAAAGCCTGTCAGGAAAGAAGTCTCTGTCCATCTTCCTCTCACAGAAAGCCTTCATCTTCTTCATCAGTGCCTATGACTCCTTTTAAGGAACCCTCGTTGAGAAAAAAACTCTCATCGATGGACCCATCGTTCATGGTTATTTTGTTAGTGGTTGCTGCATCGACAGGGAAATCAATGGCTAGGTCAGCTGCCTTGTCAGTAACGACTACAGTGTTGGTAGCTCAGACGACAAAAACAACACCTTCCTTGTCAACAGCGAAACTGAAGACAACCACTTCGTTGATAAGTTTGTCGATGGCGAGCTCGTCGACGGGAACTCCTACGTTGACAACGAAGAGGCCAAAATCACTCACTTGGGTGGTTAATAAAAAAATCAACCCTTTTTTTTCTTCATCGGCACCGTTGACAAGCCTGTCAACGGCTCAGAGGGAGACAGCAATGATCTCCGAGGAAGGGATTCCAAGGACTTTAAACATAGAATACACATCTCCAAATAAGTTTTCTGTACGTCTCCTAGAGATGAGTCTGTTGATGAGGGGCCATTTGGGCCAACTTACAGTCACAGACAAGTTAATGTCAGTTGCCAAGACACCAATGACAACCCTGAAAAAGACGTTTCCACACATTTGGAAGGAGATTTCTCTTTTCAGGATAGACAGCAATCCTCAGCTCATAGCTACGACTCTTTCCAGGATCATTAATCGTAATGTGAGCCGCATGAGGAACAACATGGCTCACAAGAAGACACAGTTCTGTACCTGTTTACTTGGTAACAGATTTACACCATATATTACATGGCTAATGCAAGAGGTTCTCCAAAGTGAATGTTCCAGTACAACATACTGGGGTGTGTTCTGATGCACCTGGTGCACACACTCTTCCTAAAAGCCCTCTGGGCCTATAAACACAAAAGGAAATAAATATTTTACCACCAATTACTATAATTGATGGCTATATTAAGAGTGCTGTGGAGGAACAACCAGAGGAAGAAGACATTTCTCAGAATCCAACAGGTTCTGGTCAGGTGTGGGAAGAATATGTCGCTCCTTTATCTACTTCGCCCACACCATCACTGGCTAAATCAACTCCAGAGAACATAGGAGATTTTCATGAGCTTTTAGAATGGGCAACATCTATCAGAGCATTTAATGCACTAGCCATTTTAGGAAGATATGACAGGCATATGTAGTTGGACATATCAACCTGACTAGAATTCTTACTAGAGAATGAAAGAAAGGAAGCTAGAGATAATTCAGGAATGTGACAGAGCTTACTACAAAATCATAGACACATTTATGGATCCGTCCTAGATGGCTTTCAGGCAAATGGCAGGTGCCGCAGTGCTACGCTGGCAAGGTTGGTTGAAGGCCACAATCTTTTGCCCAGGAGTGCAGGCAAAGAGTTTAGATATGCCTTTTGAATGGAAAAATCTCTCTGGGAAGCATGTTGATGATGCCCTTCAATGTATTAAAATAGACACTGGCCCAGCACAGTCTCGGTGAACATTACAAGAACTTCATTTGTATCCCTTTTGAGGCAGAGGAAGAGGCTAATTCATGCCCAGAGCTTCTTACTAAGCCTATAGGTATCAACCCGATACTCAACAGGGATACCGTTCTTAATACGCTTCACAACGGCAGTACAGAATCTCTTCAGCCTTCACCCATTCATGACAGCCATCTCGTAGATGTCCTCCAGCTGGAGGAAAATCACAAGATGCCTCTAGAAGTCAGTGACAATGTCCAGGCACTAGTCACCTCAGACTCTCATCGGCAGCATCTAGTAAAACATCTTTCCAACTTTTTCAACTGTTGGATGAGCAATTCCTCAGACAAATGAGTGTTGGATGTAATATGACATGGTCATACCTTGGAATTTGTTCAAAAGCCTTCCATTCATTCTCCTTGCAAGAGGTCTCATCATCATCTGACCCTATTAAAGCAGGAAATACAATCACTTATCTCCAAGGGTGGCTCATACATGGCAACAGTGCTTCTACTCCAAAGCGTATCCAACTATGGAAAGAATTATTTGCACAGTAGAAAAACAGTTTCCCTGTCAAGAAAAAAGTCCACTTCTGTTCAGACATTTAAATCAGTGTTGGGAATTGTCATCTTGCATTCTGTTAATTCCAAATTGTCATCTGCACGTGAGACACTTGGAAGAACAATTAGACGCACAATGGAATCAAACTCACTGAACTTTCAAATACATAGTCAGAATTACCCCAACTATGAAACTAGCCATATTATGGTGGGGAAAAAAGGAAAATATCTCTTTGGGCCTATCGTTCGCAATAGTACATCCATGTATCATAATGACAACGGACGCTTCCTTGGAAAGTTGGGGAGATCACCTTCAAGACCTGGAAATTCAAGGGAAAAGATCCTCTTGGGGGGAAAAAATGCCCATCAGCCTTCTAGAGTTTGAGGCTATTTTCCTAGACCTCCAATCTTTCCTTTCAAGGATTCGCAATTCCTCTGTCTTGGTAAGGGCAGACAATACCACAATCACATTCTGTCATGCCAAACAAGGAGGAAACTCCTGTCTACTCAAGCCCAACATGGGAATGGTTTCTTATTCATAACATTTAGCTGCGAGTGGAGCACGTCCCTGGGATGGGCAACGAATGGGCAGATTCTATGAGCAGAACAGAGAAACAGTGCCACAAATGGGAAATTAACCATCAGCAATCATTCCAAATTTTCAAACAGTGGGAAACCCCAAATTTTGATCTATTTGCTACTCTTCAAAACCAGAAATGCAAAATGATTGCAAGTAGGATTTGTCAGAAAAAGTATTGGGGAAATGGATTTCTATTAGCCTGGACACAAATGTTTACTTATGCTTTTCCTCTTTTCTTCTAATTCCCACAGTCATTTGAAATATGAAGCAAGAACTGTGTCACCTCATTCTGATAACTTCAGCTTGGCCTAAGCAATATTGGTTCACAGAATAATTTCTCCTATCAGAATGTCCACACAATCTGTTCAAACTTATGGTGAACCTCATATCACAAACAAAGGTCAGATTGTTTTCTAACAAATAAAATCGCTCAATTTATCAGCTTGGCTCTTCATGACAGTGAGTTTAGATCACCGAATATTCCACAAGAATGTAAGTCGATTCTTGAGCAGTCTTGTGCAAATGCCACATGTAAAGCAACATGGAAAAGGTTTTGCTATTGGTGTGTCCATAACAACCTACATCCCTCTGACTCTTCTACAGACGGATAATACCTTACCTCTGCTCCACCTTGCGAGGTCAGGCCTAGTGCATAATTTGATTAAAATTAATTTGGCAGCAATTTCAAGGTTTTGAAGACAGAGGGGTGAGGTCCCTCTATGGTCTAATAAACTAATCAATAAATTCATGAAAGTTCTTTTCAAAGTTTTTCCTCCTTTGATTCTTTAAATTCTTCAGCAACCTGCAATTGAATACACTTCCATCACAGCTCATGAAAAGTCAGTTTGAACCTATTCCAAAGGCAGACATAAAGGGGGTCATTCTGACCCTGGCGGCCGGTGGCCGCCAGGGCCACCGACCACGGGAGCACCGCCAACAGGCTGGCGGTGCTCCCACGAGCATTCTGACCGCGGCGGTTCAGCCGCGGTCAGAAGCGGCAAGTCGGCGGGCTCCCGCCGACTTACCGCTGCTCGGGGGAATCCTTCATGGCGGCGGAGCGCGCTCCGCCGCCATGAGGATTCTGACCCCCCCTACCGCCATCCTGTTCATGGCGGGAAAGCCGCCATGAACAGGATGGCGGTAGGGGGGGGTCGCGGGGCCCCTGGGGGCCCCTGCCGTGCCCATGCCAATGGCATGGGCACGGCAGGGGCCCCCGTAAGAGGGCCCCGCAAAGTATTTCAGTGTCTGCCTTGCAGACACTGAAATACGCGACGGGTGCCACTGCACCCGTCGCACCTTCCCACTCCGCCGGCTCGATTACGAGCCGGCATCCTCGTGGGAAGGGAGTTTTTCCCTGGGCTGGCGGGCGGTCTTTTGGAGACCGCCCGCCAGCCCAGGGAAAAACTCATAATACCCTCCGCGGTCTTCTGACCGCGGAGCGGTATAATGGGGGCGGAATTCTGGCGGGCGGCCTCCGCCGCCCGCCAGAATCAGAATCACCCCCAAAATGTGTGTCATGGAAAATGGCCCTTCTCTTGGCCATCACTTTAGAAGGGTGAATAAGTGAAATGCAAGCTTTTACGGTTACTGAGCCATATTTGCAATTCAAGGGTGACAGAGTGATATTGAGGACTAATCCAAAATGTATTCAGAAAGTCCCAACTTCGCTCCATTTGAATGATCCAGTTGTGTTGACTTTTTTTTTTTTTTAAACCCTTTGTCCACCGCTGAAAAAGCCCTACATTCTCTGGATTTCAAATGGCATTTGAAGTTTTATATGGACAGAACAAGGGATTAAGTCTGACCAGCTTTTAATATTGTTTGCTCCACCTAGAAAAGATCACATTTTATTTCAGAGCAGCATAACTCGATGGATATCTGCATCCATTGCTTAGTGCCTGGACAAAGCAGGAAAGCCATCATCCGCAAAGGTTAAGGCACATTCTATAAGAAAAGTGCCCACATCTACTGTTTGGGGGTGTTTCTTTACCGGACGTTTCCAGAGCGGCAACATGGACTAATGTCCATACCTTCACCAAACATTACTGTTTGGATTTGTTGTGTAAAGCTGATGCCGCAGTTGGGCAGGCAGTATTACTGTGTCTCTTTCATTAAGATACAAAAATTGTATGTTTCCTTAAGTATCAATTTATGCAATGTCTTTAAGGTTTTATATATTTCAAATAGGGCATGTTAATTTTATCTTAAGAACTGCCTCCTTGCCTCATATTTGTTCTTTACATCAGAGTGGTTTTCCATACCCCCACCGCCTCTTTTTCTGGGTACTGCTTACTAGTCTGATTCAAGCATGTGAATCTATGAAAGATGTACTACTGGAGAAGAAACAAGTTACTTAACTGTACACAGTGGTTCTCCAGTATTGATATCTATCATAGATTTACATGCGATCCTGCCTCTTCCCCATTAAGACTCACTGCTCACAATACTTCTTACATGCTTTTCCTTTACACTCATAATTGGAATCTGAGGTATGGTGGCTTTTCTGGGGAAAAGTGCTCCACAGTTTGTGTTCTGATTGGTTGAAGTTGGGTTCTTATAAAGCAACGTGAATTGGTTACCAATGTCACTTGGATTCTTTATGGCTTTTAGTGCTTATGTTTAGCACTGCTTATTATTATGACTCTGGGACTTCCACCATGACAACAGGTAAGATTCGAGCATGTGAATCTATGAAAGATTTCAGTACTCAAGAACCACAGTGTACAGTTAAGTAACTTGTTTCTTCTTTTGTGTTTCCGAGCATTATATCTGTACATTTTATTTTAAGTTAAAATGAAACGTGAGTCGGGCTAGTCTCTTTACCAGTTTCAAATTTAGGGGGTCATTACAACATTGGCGGTAAAAGCCGCTTACCGCCGTGCAGAAGACCGCCACCACACGGCCGCAGCTGCGGAATTCCGCCACGGTCATTATGAACCAAAGCCCAGAATCCGCCAAAATGTAGAAACCCACACAAGTCCGCCACACCAAAGGTCAGTGATAAACTGGCGATAACAAACCTCCACCGTCACGCCAACAGGAATACGCCCACACTATCACAACCCACAAATCCACACGGCTGTCTTTCAACCGCGGTAATCCATTGCTGGTACACACAACCGCACACACTTACAAAACACTACCACATTGGACAATTCAAAATACACACACCTGATACACATACACACACCACTCCCACACACACAATACAATATAAAACACACACCCATATCACCCACAAACCCCTACGACCACAATTGCGACTGGAGGCCAGAGAGAGACACCACCATCTACAAACTCGCATCCACTGGCACTCAACACCATCACCCACATAACATCCACGCACCTCACACAACACACCTCTAAATATCACCACACACATCGCAACACACACCACCCCACACATCAGCCACACCACCCCATGGCACCGCAAAGACACCCCAGGTTCTCTGAGGAGGACCTCAGGGTCATGGTGGAGGAAATCATC
The DNA here is from genome assembly GCF_031143425.1 of Pleurodeles waltl. Classification (NCBI taxonomy): domain Eukaryota; kingdom Metazoa; phylum Chordata; class Amphibia; order Caudata; family Salamandridae; genus Pleurodeles; species Pleurodeles waltl. Next base: position 858,214,018 of record NC_090444.1, on the reverse strand, counting down.
CGGGTAGAGCCACAGCTATTCGGATCACAGGTGCAGCACACCTCCATAGCTATGAAGATGGATCTATGGCGAAGAATCGTGGACAGGGTCAACGCAGTGGGACAGCACCCAAGAAATAGGGATGACATCAGGAAGAGGTGGAACGACCTACGGGGGAAGGTGTGTTCCGTGGTCTCAAGCTACCACATTCCGGTACAGAGGACTGGCGGCGTACCCCCACCTTCTCCCCCACATCTAACATCATGGGAGGAGCAGGTCTTGGCTATACTGCACCCTGAAGGCCTCGCAGGAGTAGCTGGAGGAATGGACTCAGGTAAGACAAATCTTTACTACTTCATCCCCCACCCTACCTGCATGCCATCACATACCCCCACCCTCGCCCTCACGCCCATCACTCCAACTCCTCACACATGTCCCAGTATCACAAACCACACATCCCAAACCCAAGCCCTGCATGCAACACCAAAGCATGGACACCCACCACCAAAGCATGGCCACTGCACATACCCATACACCCCCCTAAACCATCCTCACACAAGGTCCTACACAGGAATGCAAGCACTGGGGTACACGGTCACCCACCCATTGCACACCATGGCACACACAGATGCAATAATCATGCTTTTACACCCCTGCAGGACCCCTACCCAACGTCACCGGACAGGAGGGTCCAGACATGTCCACTCCACCCACAGAAGAGGCCCACAATGATGACAGTAGCTCTGTCCAACTGGATCTAGATGCCCAGCCCATCTGGGACCCCAGGACAGTCGGTTCCCCTCACACTGGCACAGGCCACTACAGAGCTTCCCCCCTCTGGAAACACCAGCACAGCGCCCACCCAGCGGGCCCATACCTCTGTCCCCCAGGACACGTCAAGCAGCAGTGTGTCCACCACTACAGGGAACCCAGGCTAACCCACCACCCCAACAACAACAGGGACCTGGGGGCAGTGGGTACACAGTTCAGGGGACAGAGGCCCAGGAACACAGGGGAACTGGGAGGGCTGCTGTGCGACAGGGGGAGGACAGGCCCAGGGAACCCACTTCCACGAGGCCCTCTCCAACATCATGGAAGCCTACCACCATTCTCAGGAAACAATGGCAACGGTACTGGCCAAGTTTCAGGAGACCCAGCAGCTGCAGGAGGAACAGTATTTGGGCTTCAGGGAGGAACTCAAATCCATCAATTCCACCCTGGGCACCATTGTAGGGGTGCTAAAGGAACTTGTGAACACCAGGAAGGTCACTGTGGCACAACAAGGGGCCCCTGACACTAGCCTGGACGATGAACTGCCCACCACCTCCGCCGGCGCTAGTGGACAGGAGGCACCGCCACAGGACCACCACACCAGCACCCCACCCCCAGCAGAGGGAGAACCACCCCGCAAATGGTCCCTGAGATCCAGGACAAAGACGGAGAACGATGCCAAGACCCCCGCCAAGAAATGAAACCGTCCTGATTGTCATCCGTTTGTCCCACCTTGTCACCCTGTCCATCCTTAAACTGCCCCAGCTCCACTTCCTATGCCCCTTTGGAAATGCACCTGTGAGACTAATAGACTGGACTCTGCCATGGACATTCCTCCACCATCACCCTCACCATTTTACAACACCCTCCAATATTGAGCACTTAACTAAACACCCTTAAAGCACAAAACAATCTGGAGTCTGTCTGTGATTTCGAAATAGTGTATTAGCAATTACTGTGGCAAAATGCTCTTTCAAATGTAATGTCAACATACCTATGTCACACAGCTCTAGTCCATGAGGAAACAAAGCAGATGCCACACAGTGGGACCCACATCTGTGAAATCGTAAGGGAAAGTGACAACTCAGTGACCATACACTGGGTGAAAATGACAGACAGTAGAGATGTAGTAGATTTAAATCAGATGTAGCAGGCAGAGTTGTCTTCTTACCTGTGCCTCACTGGAAGTATTGCAGGATCACCATGTACCTGTTGTCGATGTCCTCTTATTCTGCTTCCTCGTCTTCACTGTCCACAGGCTCCACAGCTGCCACAATACCTCCATCTGGACCATCCTCCTGTAGAAAAGGCACCTGTCGTCGCAAAGCCAAGTTGTGAAGCATACAGCAGGCCACGATGATCTGGCACACCTTCTTTGGTGAGTAGAATAGGGAACCACCTGTCACATGGAGGCACCGGAACCTCGCCTTCAGGAGGCCGATGGTCCGCTCTATAATCCTCCTATTTCGTCCATGGGCCTCATTGTAGCATTCCTCTGCCCTTGTCCTGAGATTCCTCACTGGGGTCAGTAGCCATTACAGGTTGGGGTAACCAGAGTCACCTGCAAATGTCGAGGGACAACTGTTAGACACACACTAACTCATAGGGACATCCACAGACCCAGACACCTAGTCACACTGTATTGGGTCCATGTCCTCACCTAATAGCCACACACAGTGCCTCTGTAGTTGCCCCATCACATAAGGAATGCTGCTATTCCACAGGATGTAAGCGTCATGCACTGAGCCAGGGAATTTTGAATTAACATGGGAGATGTACTGGTCTGCCAAACACACCATCTGCACATTCATGGAATGGTAACTCTTTTGGTTTCTGTACACCTGTTCACTCCTGCGTGGGGGGACCAGGGCCACATGTGTCTCATCAAAGACACCTATGATGTTGGGGATATGTCCCAGGGCATAGAAGTCACCTTTCACTGTAGGCAAATCCTCCACTTGAGGGAAAACGATGTAGCTCCGCATGTGTTTCAGCAGGGCAGACAACACTCTGGACAACACGTTGGAAAACATAGGCTGGGACATCCCTGATGCAATGGCCACTGTTGTTTGAAAAGACCCACTTGCTAGGAAATGGAGTACTGACAGCACCTGCACTTGAGGGGGGATTCCTGTGGGATGGTGGATAGCTGACATCAGGTCTGGCTCCAACTGGGCACACAGTTCCTGGATTGTGGCACTATCAAGCCTGTAGGTGATGATCACATGTCGCTCCTCCATTGTCGACAGGTCCACCAGCGGTCTGTACACCGGAGGATGCCGCCATCTCCTCACATGCCCCTGCAGACGGTGCCAATGGAGGAGAACAGCGAGCACAGTGTCAACCAACTCTGAGGTACGTAAACACAGCGTACTCTGAAAATATTAATAAATTGAAATTTGCCTGTATGAGTGTTTAGGCAAGGCCTAGATGTGTGTGACGCAGTCAAAAATAATGCCATGTGGCCCTCTGAAATGGCGGTTGCCTGACCTGTAAGGTGGGACAAGGGGATATGAGGTAACTGCGCTGGTGTTCTACACCTTCGCGGTAGGTGGTCGAAGACTGCGGTGCAATTCTGCATTGGTTAACATTGGACCCTATGGGTCCCAGGAGCCAATGACGATGGACGCTGGCGGTGACGGTACGCACCGCCGCGGACGTGACCACCATTTTCTCTGTTCAATCACTCAATACCTGATGTTCGACAGGAGAGGACCTACACTGCAAGTGCTGCTGTGACCTCAGTCTGGAAGAGACAATGGCTCGTTTGTCTGGGGAAAGGGCCCCTGCCTTCAGCACGGAGGAGTTGGAGAAACTTGTGGATGGGGTCCTCCCCCAGTACACGCTACTCTGCGGTCCTCCAGACAACAGGCAAGTACACTGTGAGCATGCTGTATGGCAATGCCTGTGTGGAGTAGGGTGGATGAATGATAGGGGGGGGTTGAGAATGAGGCGTGCATGAAACGACGGTGAGTGCATGTGCGTCATGGCAAGGGTAGGGATGCGGGCCAATGACTGTGACGGGGCAGTTGGTAATTACTTCTCTTTTTCCACTGTACAATTCCTGTAGGTCAGCGCCCACCAGAAGAAGGACATTTGCTGTGCCATCGCCAAGGAAGTCCGGACCCTGGGGGTCTACCACAGACGGAGCACCCACTGCCAGAAAAGATGGGAGGACATTCGCCGCTGGAGCAAGAAGACGGCGGAGGCCCAGCTGGGGATGGCCTCCCAACGTGGGAGGGGTGCCCGTCGCACCATGTTCAGGATCCTGTCGGTGGTGTACCCGGAGTTGGATGGGCGCTTGAGGGCATCACTGCAGCAACCAGGGGGTGAGTACACTCGCATTCTGCTGATTCAGCGTGCATTATAGGTGTCTGGGTGGGGGAGGTGGGCTGTGGGTTCCCCTAGGCCAGGGCGAGTTTGGTAGGCAAGGTCCCTTCGTCAGACAGGCCCTGTGGCACCCCACCCCACCTGTGTACAGTGCCAACTACACCTAGTCAGGCTCCTGTGACATCCATGTGTGCAGAAATCGGCCATAGCCTTGTAGGCCATGTCCCAGGGATTGAATAGTGGACTCCAAGTGCGCGGCGTAGTGCAGGGGGCTTCTGTGTCTGTCGTGCCCACCAACGGTAGCGGTATTGCATGCACTGAACATGTCTTTCTTCTGTCTTCCCCACCCCCTTTTTTGTGGTCTCCCTTTTCTTGTGTGCATTAGCATCATCAGGTGGAGGAGCAGTGGCACCGCAGCAGGAGGGAGCTACATCCCACATGGCCCTTGAGGGCGACACTATGGAGTCTGAAGTCACCAGTGGGACGGAGGGCGAGGGGAGCTCCACGGCAGGGACAGGAGCTGACACCAGCGATACGGACTCCTCCTCCGATGGGAGCTCCCTTGCGGTGGCGGCCCCATCTGTGCCCCCCGCATCTACAGGTACAGCCACCACCCATGCTACCAGCACTGCCCTCCCAGCAGCCCCTCAGCGTTTGCCCCATGCCCCGTCACCCAGGAGGGTGGGCATCACCTTCGCCCCAGGCACTTCTGGCCCTGCCCCAATCACCCCTGCTGTCCTCAGTGAGGAGGCCATTGACCTCCTCAGGTCCCTCACTGTTGGGCAGTCAACCATTTTGAATGCCAGGGTGTAGAGACGCAGTTGTAACAAACCAATGCATACCTGGAGGGCATTCTCTTTGGTCAGGCAGCCCTTCAGCGAGCTTTTAAGACTCTAGCCTCAGCAATGATGGCAGCTATTGTCCCTGTCTCTAGTCTCCCCCCTCCAACTTCCTCCACCCAGACCCACACCCCTGTACCTCAGCCTATCCCAAGCACACCATCAGCCCAGCATGCACACACCTCAACACACAAGGGAAGCTCTGGCAAACATAAGCACCACATATCCCACAGGCACTCACACTAGCATCAGACACATGCAGACACACCAACATCCACTGCCTCCACTGTGTCCCCCTCCTTCTCGTCTCCCTCCTCCCTCCCTGTCTCGTCTCCACTCACACCTGCATGCACTACATCCTCAGCCGCTACGTCCATCACCAGCACACCCACCACCACACCCCGCTCACGTGCAGTCACCACCCCCACTACCATTCACACATTCCCTGTGTCCTCTCCCAGTGTGTATGTGAGGCCACCTCCCAAGGTACACAAACACAGCCACACACCCACCCAACAGCCATCCATCTCACGACAGCCTCCAGCCCATGCACCTTCACCCAAAATCAGCAAACGTACACCTGCTACAACCACAACCTCTTCCTCCACTCCCAAACCCCCTCCAGCTACCCGTCCCAATGTTCCTAAGAAACTTTTCCTGGCCAGCCTTGACCTCTTTCCCTCACCTCCTCCACCCCTTCAGTCTCCTAGGGCCCGACTCTCCAGGTCCCAACCTAGCACCTCAGCCACAACATCAGCGGGACCAGTGGTGCCAGTAGTCACCAGATTATGGTGTGCACCAGGCAGCAGGGCAGCCAGTGTGGCAAGGAGCCAGAGCACGGACAGTCCCCCACCTGTCAAGCATAAAAAGTTCGCCAGTGCCCGGCGGGAGAGGGGAAAGAAATCAGCCACCAAAGCTGCTCCCAGGGGTACAGTTGGGGGTGTGGTGACAGCTGCAACACCATCCAAGGTGGGGAAGGGGCACATTAAAACCGGCAAGTCTGGGAAGATCAGCACAGCGGACAAGACCGCTAGCAGCCCCGCTGCCCAAGACAGGACCGCCAGCAGCAGCCCCGCTGCCCAGGAGAAGACCACAAGCAGCCCCGCTGCCCAAGACAGGACCGCCAGCAGCCCCGCTGCCCAGGAGAAGACCGCCAGCAGCAGCCCGGCTGCCCAGGAGAAGACTGCCAGCAGCACCGCTGCACAGGAGAAGACCGCCAGCAGCCGCCCCGCTGCCCAGGAGAAGACCGCCAGCAGCAGCCCCACTGCCCAGGAGAAGACCGCCAGCAGCAGCCCCACTGCCCAGGAGAAGACCGCCAGCGGCTGAACCGCTGCCCAGGACACCGCTGTCAGCAGCAGGACAAGACCGCCGCCAGCAGCACTGCAGGCCAGGACAAGACCGCCACCAGCAGAACCGCTACCCAGGACACCGCCGCCAGCTGCACCGAAGGCCAGTGAGCGCCAATGATTCCGACGCTACTGAGGCCTCCACGGACAGGATGAAGCACTCTGGGCACCAGGCCCCATCCAGAACCAGTGGAGAGTTACATCCACTACCTCTGTCCTTGGCAGGATGAAGCACTCTGGGCACCAAGCCCCCTCCAGAACCAGTGGAGAGTTACATCCACTACCTCTGTCCTTGGCAGCATGAAGCACTCTGGGCACCAAGCCCCCTCCAGAACCAGTGGAGAACAGCATCCACTACCTCTGTCCTTGGCAGGATGAAGCACTCTGGGCACCAAGCCCCCTCCAGAACCAGTGGAGAACAGCATCAACTTGAGAGACTGTGGCTTTGCACTCCCCAGGATTGAACAGTGGGCAACCCACCCACTTGAGAGACTGTGGCTTTGCACTCCCCAGGATTGAACAGTGGGCAAACCACCCACTGTAGAGACTTAAGAGACTGTGGCTTTGCACTCCCCAGGATTGAACAGTGGGCATGGAGCCCCCTTGTGGATCTGGCGTCGTGCACTCAACCGGCTGAGTTCCCCCCCATTCCCTTCCCCCTGAGGTGCCTGTTTTATTTCTATCTAATGCCCCTGCAGTGTTCTCTCTCCTTCTTGTTCAGGTATTGAGTGTGGGCCTCGCCCAAGCCTTTTGGGCCCAGTGATCCATGGACTATGATGGTGGAATCCCTTGGACTTGTGTTCTTGGTGTATATAATTGTATATAGTATAAATGTATATACTTGTAAATATTTGTGATTTATGTAATTGAATATATCACAGTTATTCGACTCATTTCCTTTTGTCTTTGCACTTTTACGGTGGGGTTGGGGAGTGTAACTGTAATGTATCAATATGTATTAGTGTGTGTGATGTAGTGGGTGAGGGTGGGGGTGTTGTGTGTGTGTGTCACTGTTTTTTCCCCTCCCCCTCCCCCGTGTCATAGGTGCAGTACTCACTGTGGTCTTCGCCGCCGGCGTTCGTGCTCCTGGTAGAGGACCAGGAAGATAAAGGCTGGGAATATCTGAAGTTCCAGTTCCATGGCGTCCTGGTCCCTCATGGGGTGTGTAGAGGTGAGCGTTTTCCCTTAGAAGTCCTGTTTCCGCCGTGTTTTTGTTCGCGGTGAATCCGCCCCGGAAAAGGTGGTGGATTGGTGGGTTGTAATATTGTGGGCGGTATATTGTCCTCCGCCTCTCTGTTGGCGGTTACCGCCGCGGAGTTTGTTTGTACCGCCGTGGCGGTCGGAGTGTTAAAATGGCTGTCTATGTTGGCGATTTCCGCCAAGGTCGTGATTCCATTTTTTTAACCGCCGGCCTGTTGGCGGTTTTACCGCCACTTTAACACCGACCGCCAGGGTTGTAATGACCACCATAGTGTCTTTGTCTGTCATGGAGTTTCTTGCAGAACAATAGACATGCAGCAGCCAACCTCCAAGGAGACACCCACCTCTCCTCACTCACCGGCAGGAATGTGGTGGGTAGATTCATTTTTAAGCCCCCAGTCAGTCTCAGAAATCATACAAATGTGATAAATAGTGTGAGGGGAACCTGCCTTAAATCCTCTCATTGGCTTTCGGCAGTGTTTAACAGCACCTTATTGGCTACAAGGATGCTTCGAGCCCTATTAAGCTCCATATTAATCTATGCTGGAGTTTTCTCTATTTTCGGTGCAGTGCACCTCATCAGTAATGGCACGCCCTGCATGGGCCTTCTCAGTGGGAATAAGCGAGGTAGACAGTAGGACTATTTCAAACTGGTAGGCTACATGCTAAATCGGTAGGATGTGGCATGTATGGGATACACATTAATGTTCCTTGTGTTGTGCCATCACATTGTATTCACAATTTTTCAATGTTCTTGGAGGAGAAGGGATGTGACCCAGTGTTTCCGCCCACTGGCCCAGCAGAATGCAGGGCCAGGACATTGCCGACGGCTCCATGCTGCTGTGCGACGGGTGGAGTAAATCAGAAGCTTCAGAGGTTTCTGGTGGCAAATTCAACTGATGAGTTCATATAAGTTGAGACTCCAGACAAGCATTTAATTCCGCTCAATAGGGTTTATGATTTATAATTACAGATTGAAGGGCATATACCACACACTATTAAATCTATCTTCTGGTCACATTTATCTGAAGATTATGACATCATACTAGCTGAGGAAGACTGGCATCCAATCTTTATTAGGGAAGCACCAAGGAGGCAGGAGGTAATCAGAGTAGCTTTGTCTCCCATAGTACCTGAAGGCATCAGGGAAATTTACACCAATGAATTGGCTGTAAAACAGGCTCCGGCCTTAATCAGAAACTAAACGGGTGGGATGAACATTCTATTCCACATGTCATTCCCTTACACGGTGAACCTCAAGTGCAAGCTCAATATCATCTAAAAGCAGAAGCAATGCGTGGTTTAAAAACAATATTAAATCAGTTGCAACATCAGGGTATAATAATGCCTTATCTTTTACTAATGAACACCTCACTTTTTCCCATCTCCAAACCTGACGGATAGTTCTAGTTAAACGCACCGGCAAGAACGTATGCAGTGCAAAGTGCGCATTGCACAAGTTTAATCATGAATCTGGTGTGGAAAAAAATACATAACAAACCTAGACATATCCAGTGTTTTTTTTTTTGTCAAAACAAAGCACCTGAAAGCAAGTATCTAACCGACATTAGTTTTAAAAGGGTGCAGTTCTTGTTCTGAAGTTTGCCTATGGGCTATAAAAACAGTCTTAGCCTATTCTCAGTATGCATCATGGAGAGCTTGCAACCAGATACTGAGGTGTAGTGATTCATTGCTGATATCTGTCTTGCAGGTGATGACTTGGACGTACACCTGACTAAGGTGGACACAGTTATAACACTATTAACATCACACAGTTGCAGGATTAACTTGATGAAATCAAAACATTGCCTACCTTACAGTGACCACCTTCAGATACACATTATCCAAAGAGGGTAGGGTCTGGTTTCTCATTTCCTTTAGAAGTGTGTCAGCTGAAGAAAATCCCTTGCTGGGATTTCTTAACTGTGGATGAACATATTTGCTGCACTACGCTGAGTGAGTGAAGTCCTTGCATGAGTTGATTTCTCATGTTTCAGCAAAACAGTGAACATCCTCTGCAAGCAATCTTGCAAGAGACAAAATATTTATATTGAGCTGTTACTACTGGCGAGGAAATGGTGGTAGGGGTGGGCTCCAAATCCTTAACATTAATTAGTTGGAATGTTGCAGGGGTCCGGCTGAAGGTTAAGAACATAGAGTGGCGGGATTTTATTTCTACTTACGATATCATTTGCCTGCAGGAGACCTGGTCAGTGGACCGTTTCTATTTGGATGCCTACTCTTCTCTATAGCAACCTGCAACCCTCTCCTCAGCGGGAAGGGCAAGTGGGGGTCTTTTGATTTTTGTTTCATTACAATTTCCTAGAATGGAGGCATCTCTAATCTGGTCTTCATCATATTTTATGATTATTTTATTACTGATTGAGGGGAGTAAGGGCTTGCTGTTAATAAATGTATATATCAATATCCTGTGCGATCTTGTGAAGGGGACGTTTTGAGGAGGTAACAGATATTCTTGATTCTTTTGATAAGCTCCAGAATAATGAGTTAATTATTAAATGGGCTGGAGATTTTAACATGACATTGTTCAATCAGGAAGTTCCACATCTGTGCAATAATTCCATAGAGGGTAGAGAAATGTGAACCCATTTTATTCACACTCAGGAAGGTGAAGTTTTAAATACTTGTATCTATAAATTTGATCTTGTATACGCAAGGGAGAAGGCTGCCGCACATACCCAAATTACACCTACATTCATGGGGAACTCCAAAGGGAGTATAATTGACTTCATCCTGATTAGCTCTTCTTATTTTCACTTAATACCCGGTTCCAAGATTATACCACATTGTGCTAGTGACCATAATCCCCTATGTATTAACCTTGGTTCTAATAGTAAACCAGCTTTAACTAAAAGAGAGAAACCTTTTTATACAAAAAACTCCGGTTTCCGCTTGAAATGGGAAAGGCTGGATCCTGAGACTTTCAACCAGAAAATAATTAAACTAAATTTGGAGACTATTAATTTATGTCTGTCGCAACATCCTCCCCATGATTGCCTAGTTTCAGAATTTGAACATTTAAGTTATGCTGTTTCAGAGGCATTAGTGAGTGACAGGACTCACCAGAGCCCTGCGACCTGCCTATGGTTTAACTCCGCCTGTACTACGGCCCATAAAGAATTAAAAAAAAGCCCTTAGATCTATTCCCCTTTCCCATGACTTAGTTAGATCGGCAAGGGGACAATATAAGGCAGCTCTGGCAGTGAGGAAATCTCAAATTAGATCTAGAGCATGGGACGAGCACTTGGGAGCCACCGAACTGAAGGACACAGCACAATTTTGGAGGGTGATAACCCATCCTTATTTCACAGAACATGTTAATAAAGAAGATGACTGCTTGTTATCAGAAGAGGTTTAGGTGAACCATTTCATGAGCGTTTTCCAGTGTGGAAGCAATTTCTCACCTGAAGGGGATGAATGTAGTGACCAGAGCCCTGTGAAATCTAATTTGAATATCATTGACTTATTCTTTGAGTTACATGAGGTAAACACAGCAATTAATCGACTAAGACCAGGGAAAGCACCTGGCCCAGACGGGGTCCCTGTCGATCTCTTTAAGTCTATGCCAGATCTTTGCGGCCCTTTAGTTACAAATATATTAAGAAGTGTAGTTAAAAGCAATATCCCCTCTTCTTGGAAACTGGCCATAATCATTCCCATTTTTAAAAAGGGTAACAGGCAAGATCCAATCTGTTATAGGCCAATATCTCTTATAGATTCTACTGCTAAGATACTGGGGAGTGTGATATTGACACGGTTGGAGGTGTGTGGCGGAGGCAGAGATCCTCTCTCCAATCCAATACAGTTTTAGACCTAGTCTAGGTACAGTTGAACAAGCATTAAATATGCACCTCAGTCTTAGCAAATATGTTACTGTTAGGAAAAAATCTATTCACCTGGCTTTCATTGATCTATCAAGTGCTCTTGATTTGGTGAATAGAGGGAAGCTCTGGCAGATTTTGGAATCTCTGGGGGTTGATTGGAACTTGCTGGAGCTAATCAAACGTCTATATACTGAACTAACGGTCTCAGTGCAGTATGGGCGGCACGGAGAGAAGTCTTCCCCCTTTCCATCTATGCGAGGAGTCAGACAGGGTTGCATTTTAGCACCTTTTTTGTTTCTGTTATATATGAACGGACTTTATGTTTTTCTAGTAAGAAATGGAAAGGATTTCCCTAGGATGGGTTTGAGACAGCTCCCGGTCCTTCTGTATGCGATGATGTGGTTTTAATCGCCCGTACAGCAAATGGTCTGCAAAGCCTGCTGGACCTTTTTCTCATTCTTATGCGCGATTTAGATTTGAAAGCAAATTTTACGAAGTCATATGCTATAACTCGTGGTCCCCGAAATACAAGATCTAAACGTTTCAATATGGGAGGGAACATTATAAATATGGTAAAAGATTTTTGTTACTTAGGTCTGCATGTAAGCTCTTCTATGTCATGGAATTCCCACCTTACTATCAAGACCCAACAAATGGTGAGAAACCTGGAAGCGATATTTCGTTTCACCAGGTAACTTAGGCCACAGACCAGTCCATCAGATTGTTATGCTCCATAATTCCAAATGTGTACCAGCAGCCACATACGGGGCGAGTTTGTGGGGTCAGACCAAAGCAGACTCGCTCCAATGTGTTGAGAACAAATTTGTGCACAGATTACTGTTGGTACCCAAGAATGTAGCAAACATTACTTGTCATGAGGAACTGGGACTGCGGCATATTGAGGACCTAATTGCTGTTGCCCCACTCTTGCTCTGGTTGAAAATCTGGTCAAATCCGGCAGCTAGATTGACTCAAGACTGCATGATCAAATGTATACAATTGGCCAATTCACATAGAATTCCATGGCTCACATTTTTGCAAATCTCTTTTCGGAACTTAGGTTTGGAAAATATGTTTACTCACCCAGAGTGCCTGCCCACTAATGCAAAGGAATTGGTTAAAAAACTATATTTTGAGTACATCTCGAACCTTAGATTCCATAGGGCTTTGACTTTAAAAACCGTTGATCCCTATGTCCAGATCTCAAGCACAAGCTTAATGGAATCTTATTTAACTTGGTTTTCGTGCCCCTCATTTTACTTGCTCCTGGTTTAATTTGATACATTTTAGAGTGGCCTTCCCAAAGCAATGTATCTGGGAAAAAGTGCTCCCGAATTGTCCCTGTGATGCTGTTTCTAAGCAAAATACGTTCCACTTTTTTCTATTTTGCTCACTTTACTCTGCTCCTTGACATATTTTTATATTACCTCTTTTACGTAATTACGAGTTATCTCTCACAAGGACGCACTGTTTTATGTTCAGAAACTGGAAGCTATACAAACCTGTTATTCTGTCTTTGAATTTTATCAGATCCGCTATTGCCATTGGGAAACAATACGAACTGGTGAAAGCAGTCGTAGATTAATTCAAGTTGGAATAGTACAAGATTTTAACCTTGTTTTTGCTCTGCTTATTTTACGCTATTTCTTGCAATTTTATCTGTAGTACATCTATGGTCCTTCTTATATATATTTCTGATTTCTTTTAGGTACAATTATGGATAAGCTGATTTTAGCTATTATAGTCAGCTGTGTATATCGGTCATATGAACAGTGCTCTGTTATTATTGTTTTACATTTCTGTTTTTTTATCTTATGTGTAATGATTTTGTACTTTTATGGCATTCTGCTGAATAAAGGAATTTTGACTGACTGACTGACTGACAAAATATTTACAAACCAAGGACAGTAAGACCAACCTAGTTCTTCAAGTCATACAAAGCCATTCAGGTTATACCTACGAGACCTACAATGAGAGACGAATGGTTCCTGTATCGTACAAGTCTCACTTGTATTCTCCAGAGAAAGCATGTTTTGCTTCCATTGAGAAAAATACTGCAGCTTTACAAACCGCTATCTTGAAGGAGGGTCCTTTGGCGGAGTAAAAACTAATGATTGTGGTTTCTCCCATACCAGCACTAGAAGCAGCAAGTAAGGCAATCATTCCTCATGCTCGTGGCATACATCTGACGTGGATGAAGTGGGTCTCTTTTGTAAGTCCAGTAGATGTAAAGTTTCAGCATGATCTCACTCTTTATACACAAGCTTTTCTCCACTATGAACAGCATGTTCTTCAAACTCCTAAAGCCTTACCCCTGTTTGCATTGCACCTGTACTAAGATCTTAGGTGACAACTCTGCGCAACATACAGCACTTCATGCCCTCTTACTTGCATTACAGAATGTTAATCCATCAGTTTCTACACTCATAGTGTTGGGTTCATCATTCTGTGTGCAAGGGTACAGCGTTGACTTGTAACATTGGTGGTTGAATGAATTCATTGATACAAGAGGAAACCCTATTCAGAATAAACAGCTTTGGGGAAAGGTAGCTGTCTTATGAGATAAACTTCCATTGTGCACACTTTGGGCATCAGCTTGATGGATTTTGTGCTAAAGGGAATTGTGCGACTGACTTAGCTGCCAAAGCTGTAATTCGGATTGTAAGAGTAGAAGCCTTAACCAGATCTCAGACAAAGATCAACACAGATACTGTAACAGCCATACATGCCACCAAACAAGGTAGAACGCCTCCTGCAGATTTTCTCCCTAAATATTCCTACACCCTTAATTCAGACAATACTTCTGTAGTTACTTTACCAGGAGTCAGAGACAAGCTGCCCAGATAAGATTCAGTCAGGAAAGCTCACGAAGGTTTGGTACCTGCCCATGCTGGAGTTATTGCAACTCCATGATACTGCAGCACCACTACTAGTGGTCTTATTTGCACATACAAACAAGAACCTTTGTGAGAAAATGGGACATTTGTCAACAAATTAATTAATCTACTCCTAGGAGACCCTTGCCAACTTCCCTCCCAGTCCCCAACATCTCGTTCAAGATAATTTGCTGTTGCATGGTCTACATTTGGTCTCCATTTTACATTCTTACCTTGATATCTTTTTCTAATGGTGACTTTTCACATAGTTTCCTACTATCATGAGGATATGCTACTCAAGCATTTATTCCTGGTAGGCATTATTGCCCTTTAGTCTGCATCTTCAGTCTTGCAACATACAATCAGAATGTGATGCCTTTGTTTTCCTTTTCTGAGATTGTTAGGAGACAACCCGTTTTTGCTAGACAAACCAAAGTGGCATTTCTGCACCTCTGTCACAGTGCGATATGCAGAGAGATTTATTATATAAACAGCATCCATGCTATACTTGTTAAGAGGAGCACTTCACGCCAGATGATCATGAAGCTGCGGTGAACTTTGACTGGGATGCAGCCCTACTGACTCCGATCTCTATTCTGCAAGGGAAGATAACCTGTACACTGAGACCGGCTTCCTGACACCTAACTCTAATGGTATGGGAATTAGACTATCCTAACCGATGTGATATAGGTTGCACCTGCTATTCTTTCTTCAGTATAATATTAGTTCTGGCTCCTGAGCTTGACAAGTCCGGCCCTCCTTCCATGTCACCACATACAGAGAAAAAGGTTTGGGCCAATTTTTTAGGGCACACTCTGGGTAGGAACGGGGTGGTAAATCTGATGCTAACAGGTCGTAGTGCTATTTGATAATCCTGTTGTACAATCTTGCTATGAGTTATTAAAGTGAAGTGCTAAGAGCTGTCTGTATAATGTACTGTTTTTTTTCTCAAGATAAAACTTAATAAAATTTGTTATAAAAAAACAGAACAAGGTTAGCTACAATGTGTAAAATGTAAAATATAAAACAAAGCTAAAATGGAGAACCAATTGGGTCCGAAACGGCCTCATACATCCTTCCCTTGGCCATGGAAAGACCAATTTTAATAACATTATGATGAAAGGAATAAAAATGTTCACTCCAACAACCATCAAACAAGCCATTTACATATGCAAATAAAAAAAAATAATCAAAACGATTTGATAAAAACAAGGGTCAAAGTAAAACATTAGTGGAGGCTTTCTAGATGTCATCCGTATTATCAGTGTCAGTGGAATCCACAAGGGATCCCTCTCCTGCAGACAACAGAACTACAATGGCCTCTGTGAGAAAAATCAAAGGCACGGACATGGTCAGCTGCCAAGGTTGCAGCATCCTGTGTAGTGCCTGTAGGAGGCTGGCCTGGTTTGTAGTGGGTACCTTGGGTACTTACACCTTATACCAGTTCCAGTTATCCCTTATTAGTGAAATGTAGTAGTGTTCTAGCAGCTTAGGCTGATAGAGGTAGCTATAGCAGAGCAGCTTAGGCTGAACTAGGAGACATGCAAAGCTCCTGTAATACCACTTATAGTTAAACAGTACTTCTACACAAGTAAAGACAATACTCAATGTTACCACAAATAGAGGTATTTATTTGGGTGACACAGTACCAAAAATATCTTAGAGACAATAGTCCTTTCTGGAGGTAAGTATTATACACAGTATATACCCTAGACACCAAAATTAGACAAGAAATAGTCATCAAACAATGCAAGAAATAGGAAATGCTATAGATTGCAACAGGAGATAGGTCTAGGGGCAACACAAACCATATACTAAGAAAGTGGAATGTGAATCACAGATTCCCCCCTAGACAAGTGTGGTGTGTGCAGAATCGCTGGGAGAGTAAGAATACAGTAAAGGTAAGTAAATTACCCCACCCCAGAGCCCAGAAAAGCAGGAGTAAAGTACTGCAAGTTTCCTTAGGACACACTACACCTCGTGATTGGGATTTTGCAGCAGCCAACCAAGTCTACAAAGATCAAGTGCTGGATTCCGGGACCTGAAGACCTGAAAAGGAAGGGGACCAAGTCCAGAAGTTGAAAGAAGTTCCAGGAAGGACAGGAGCCCCTACCAACCCAGCAGAGGGGGCAAAAGAGAGTTCACGGTTAGTCGAAGACTGCAGAAATGCACCCTAGGAAGATGCCAGCGGGTTCCTGCGTGATGCAAAAGATGTCCCACGGCGTGAAGATCGTTGCAGATGTGATTTCGTGTTGGAAGTCCCCAACAAGCCTTGGCTATGACAGAAGTGCATTTTGCATCAAAATGGCGCTGGATGGACCCAGGAGGTATCTGGGGGCCTCAACTCCGTGTGAGGAGGAAGAGGGGGCACCCAGCACTTTAGAGAG
Source organism: Pleurodeles waltl (assembly GCF_031143425.1). Taxonomy (NCBI): domain Eukaryota; kingdom Metazoa; phylum Chordata; class Amphibia; order Caudata; family Salamandridae; genus Pleurodeles; species Pleurodeles waltl. The sequence goes on along the minus strand of NC_090444.1, from coordinate 858,197,445 downwards.
CCCTCAGGATGCCAGCCAGCACCCCCGGGAGAGGCTAAATGCAGTTGATGCAGCACAACAAAAGACGGTCCCACGCAACCGGAGAACAACTCAGTGAGTTGAGCATCGCAGGATGGAGTACTGGGTACCTGGGCCAGGCTGTGCACAAAGGAATTTTGCAAAGAGTGCACAGAGGCCTCAGGAGGTGAAGAAGATGCAGTAAACAGGAGTACCGTCGCTCTCAGGGAAAGCAATGTCTTACCTCCTCCAAATTGCGTCAGCAGGACCTCAGGACAGTCTATGTTGATGATGTCCACCCTCTGTGTCCTTGAGAGCATGCTTGTCGCTGTGAGAGGAGTTCCAGGGTACCGGTCGTCGTCTTGGAAGGTGCCTGCTTGTAAGAGGGGAGTGACACCGTCACTCCACGGGAGATTTCTTTGGTCCTTCTGGTGCAGGGTAAAGACAGAGTCCCCAGAGCGTGCACACAGTGGAAACTGTTGCAGTTGCTGACTTGGAGCTGAGGTTGCTGAAGAAAGTTGTCGCTTGTAGACATTTTGTTGCAGTTACAGTGTTTCTTGGAGCAGGCTGCGGTTGATCCGAGGTCAGAAGGGTCTGAAGTTGTTGCAGAGGATTCCTGAAGAAAACGTGCAAGCAGAATCTGAAGAGAACCCACAAAAGAGACCCTAAATAGCCCTGAGAGGGGGATTGGCTACCTTATCAGCTAAGGACCTATCAGGAGGGGTCTCTGATGTCACCTGCTGGCACTGACCACTCAGAGGCCTCCAGAGTGCCTCCAGACCTTGCAAAGCAAGATGGCTGACGTCTGGGACACACTGGAGGAGCTCTGGGCACCACCCCTGGGGTGGTGATGGACAGGGGAGTGGTCACTCCCCTTTCCTTTGTCCAGTTTTGCGCCAGAGCTGGGGAGAAGAGGTCTCTGAGCCGGTGTAGACTGGTTTATGCAAGGAGGGAACCATCTGTGCCCTTCAAAGCATTTCCAGAGGCTGGGGAAGGCTGCCCCTCCCCAGCCTGTAACACCTATTTCTAAAGGGAGAGGGTGTAACACCATGCTCTCAGAGGAAATGCTTTGTTCTGCCTTCCTGGGACTGGGCTGCCCAGACCCCAGGATGGCAGAACCCTGCCTATGAGGTGGCAGCAGCTGTAGCTGCAGTGCAAGCCTCAGAGAGCTGGTTTGGCAGTATTGGGGGTCCCTGGTGGAGCCCCCTGGATGCATGGAATTGGCTCCCCAATACCACATTTGGAATGGGAGGACAGTTCCATGATCTTAGACATGTTACATGGCCATATTCGGAGTTACCATTGTGAAGCTACATATAGGTATTGACCTATACGTAATGCATGCATGTAATGGTGTCCCCGCACTCAGAAAGTCCAGGGAAAATGGTCCTGAATCATGTGGGGGCACCTTTGCTAGTTCAAGGGTACCCTCACACTTAGTAACTTTGCACCTAACCTTCAGCTAGTGATGGTTAGACCTATAGGTGACTTATAAGTTACTTAAGTGCAGTGAAAATGGCTGTGAAATAAAGTGTGTGTTATTTCACACAGGCTGCAATGGCAGGCCTGTGCAAGGGTTTGTCTGAGCACCCTATGGGTGGCAAAAGAAATGCTGCAGTTCATATGGATCTCCAGGAACCCCAATGCCCTCGGTACCTAGGTACCATATAATAGGGACTTATAAGGGCGGTCCAGTATGCCAATAGAAATTGATAAATTAAGTCACTGGCCTACAGTGACAAATGTAAAAGCAGAAAGGGCATAAGCACTGAGGTTCTGGTTAGCAGAGCCTCAGTGACACAGTTAGGCAATACACAGACATACACATTAGGCCATACCTTATGAGCACTGAGGTCCTGACCAGCAGGATCCCAGTGAGACAGGCAAAAACATACTGACATACAGATAAAAATGGGGGTAACATGCCAAGGAAGATGGTACTTTCCTACAGTGCCCACAGTAGAAGACTCAGTATCAAGGAATCCTGCAGTCATCTATTTGCAAAGAATAGAATGGCTCATACAAGGCATCATGAAGCAATGGCAGTATTAATGGACAACACTGAAAATGAATCAACAGGGACCTCTGCAGATCCAAGACCACAGATTGTACCAATTGCGCTGCAAGACAGATGTTGAGTGCACACCCAAAAGGGCACCAAAGACAGCGGAGTACAGGCTGTACACAACAGAACCATACTGGCTGAAAAGAAAGGGATCAGTTTTTTATTTATTTCCTACAGTAGAGATACTCCAAAGTGCTGTATCAAGCGTTCATGACATAGTTGGACGTGCAGTAGCTCCATAATCATTTGACTTCGAAGTGGGCCATCCATTGCAGAGCAGCAAAAATAGAACCAAAATACAACCCATTAGGAATACCACAAGTGATATGCTTCCAAATATACTCGAAAACAAAGAGTGTATAAAAGATTGAATCACTCTGAAAATAGTCTGGAATGTGCTGACAAAGCCAGACCCAACCACTTAAAAAAATTGTACAACACCCGCGGTGTTGGAAATGTTAAAGATGCGACTCAAAAGTTCACCGAAATGTCGAGGAAAATTGGTGTTTAACAGCAGTTGTATTTCAGAGGATGACTTTGTGACTTGCAGTTTGAATGTTTCACAGGCAGATGCAAGTGCCACATTTTTCTCAAACAGTTGTACTTTAGCCTGCTCAGCTTACGAAAATTAACATTAAGGGTTGGAATCGAAGGCCACAGACTTCCTTACTCTAATCTTATGGTTAGAGTAAATAGTACACTATTACAGCAAGTCACTATTTAAGAAACAAAAACCACCTACTCTCTTCCCACAATTGCCTTTGCCATTCAGCATCAAGTAACTTCCATTTGAAAGTAGCTGAAACACTGGGCAAATCAAGGAAACTGGTACTCCCTTCAGGTAACATGCCAAATTAGCCACAGACGCATTACATGCTCCATGCAGTGCCACCTATTTACAAGTCATGGAGTGACTTAGACAAGTTTCCCATTAATTTCCGGTAAGAAAAGCCTCTTTTTCCCCCACTCACACACCTGTAATTGAAAGGTAATTCCCACACTTCATGAATAAAACCCTTCCCTAAAGCTTTATATCTGCCTACTGAAAAATGTTTCAAGCACGCTGTGTTGAAATCATCAGTGATATAACTCAATGAAGGAGCCATACTGCTGACGGTGTTTTAGCTACTGTGAAGGGCAACTTTTCTAGTCTCTTAATATTAAGCATTGTATATTTAGCATCTTTCTTTGTCATTATTTGTTGTTTACGGGTCAAATGAAAAGACAAAAACAGTTCTGTTGTATTTACATGCATCCAGGACACGCTGTTCGATTTCACACCTTGCAGTATCCAGCTCAACTGCATAATAGATCAAAGCTGGTGTTGCCCTTTTTGTAAAAAAGTCATCATTCTGTATGATGTCAATTGCAGATGATACAATGTTATTTATTGTGTAAGTACAAGTGGAAAGGGTATTTATTCTATTTCCAACAGGCAATGCGTTTTGTCAAATTAGCCTGATCGATTTGCCTTAGATAAGCAGCAGCTTCCTTTTGAGAAAGCTTCCATATTTCATTGTAGATGGCATAAAGAAACCTTTTGGAACATGGTGACCTAGGGCCAAATGAAATGCTGTAAATCCATGTCATGAGAGAGGGGAGAGAGAGAGAGTTGTACTGCAGGTAGAGTTGAATGTTGCAACCATTTCTGGCATAACTTCCCCATGCTGGTGACCACTCCGGAGTGCTGGGACTGAAAGTAATGAGGCCCTCACTCTCATCCTACTGGGTACCTGAACCAAAGACAGCACAGGAGCTCCTGTAAACATGATGATTGCCCCCAGCTGTCACCCCGCACCGGGGCTCCTAGGTTTCTTAACACAAGACCCCACTCCTGAGAGCTTGGTGGTCCAAGCCTCTACCTCCCAGGGTCCTTTCCCTTCCACTCGCCCGGAAAGGGAATCCAAAAGATTGGACTCACTTAGGAAAAAATATGTTTTCTTATGCCAGCCTTGCATTGCAGTCTGTGAAGGCAGTATGCCCTTGGGCCATTATTCCCACAGGCAGTAGGATGCAGTTGCACAAGTGCTGTCACAGATCCTGGAGGAGGCCCGGGCTGTACTCTCTCAAGATGTTGCTGATGGGAGAGATGCAGCAAAGTTCACAATTCGTTGCAGACTGGACATGACCGACTCTCTAGGCAGAGCAGTTCCTTCAACAGCGGCCCTGAGGTGCGATGCTTGGCTGAGGATGTCTGGCTATTCAGGGGATCTCCAAGCTTCCTTGATGGACATGTTCTTTCATGGCACCTGTCTCTTCAGAGACAAGGCAGACTCAGCGCTTGAGCGCTTCAAGGATTCTGGTGCTACAACCAGATCCTTGGGCCTCATGGTGGCCCCTCGTCCCACCGTATCTGTCTTTCACCCCTTTAGTGGCTACGGAGGGGCCTCCAACCACACCCATTCCTGGCCAGTTTCCTTGCTGCACATGGTATCCCAGCCTCAGTGGCCGTGTGCTCTGGATCCACTGTCCTCGTGGATCAGGTGGCCAGTGGTCTGGACAATCCGCCACACCCCAACCCGCAGCAGCCTCTAAACCTTCCTAGTCTGACTCACCTTCCATGGGCCAGTTGGCTGCAAGATTCACCATCACCTCTCTGATGGCAGTCCATCACGTCATACTGGTGGGTTTTGCAGATAGCTCGAAGGGGCTACTGCCTCCCCTTCAAGACTACCCTCCATCCATGCCACCATCTTACAGTCAGATGCTGGAGGATCATTTGTCCCTTCTCTGCAAAGACATTTCAGTTCTCTTAGCCAAAGGAGCAATAGAGAGTGTTCCCGTGCCAGAAGTTGGCTTTGGTTGCTATTCCTGCTACTTTCTGGTCCCCAAAAAGGATAAGGTCCTCGGCCCTATCATATACCTTCGGCCCCTCAATATCTTCCTCAAGGAGGAGAAGTTCAATATGCTCACGTTTTCTCAGTTTCCATCTGCCCTAGACCCAGGAGAATGGATGGCAGCGTTGGACTTGCAGGACGCCTATTTTCATATCCTCAATGCCCAATGCATCCTCAATGCCCACAGACACTACTTGCGGTTCATGATAGACCACAAGCACTTTCAGTTCCCTGTGTTCCCCTTTGCCCTTACTAGCGCCCCTTGGGTGTTCACCAATGTGGTGTCGGTGGCTGCAGCTCATCTGTAGAAATCAAGGGTTTCATTCTTCCCCTATCTCGATGACTGGCTGTTAAAGGCAGGCTCACCCCAGCTGTCGTCTCCCACCTCCAGAATACGGTGGACCTCCTGTATTCGCTGGGACTCACTATAAACATGCCGAAGTCACATCTGACTCCCTCTCGGATGCTCCCTTTCATCTGAGCTTTCTGGACATGGTGCAGTTTCAGGCTTATCCTCACGAGCGGCGAATGCAGAATGTTGGGGTTATGATAACAATCATTCAGCCTTTATCCTGGATTTAGGTGCAAATGACTGAGGCTGCTGGGTCTCATGGCCTCCTGCATCCTGCTGGTGAAACATGCCAGATGGCATGTGTAGGCTCTGCAGTAGGACCTGATGTTCCAGTGGGCGTAGCATCAGATGAATCCCTCCAACAAGGTTCAGCTCTCAGAGGTAACAACGCAAGAGCTGCAGTGATGGCTAACAAATCACGAGTGGGTCAGAGGCAGATCACTCTCCCTTGGAGGTGGGGATCAAAAACATCTGGTCTCCGGTGGAAACGGGAATCCACATCAACCTGTTGGAGCTCCATGGGATCTGGCTGGCATTGAAAGCCTTTCTTCCTTCTATCAAGAGAAAGATGCTGCAGGTGTTGACGGACAACACCACTGCCATGTGGTAATGCAACAAATAGGGCAGGGTGGGGTCATGGGCCCTTTGTCAGGAGCTTATGCACCTCTGGACGTGGCTGGAACAGCATGGCACATCCCTTATGGTTCAACATGTGGCAAGATCTCGGAGCACTAGAGTGGACAAACTCAGCCAAAAATGCATAGGTCACCAATGGTGTCTCCATCCAGAGGTGGCGCAAGGTCTCTTTCAGCAGTGGGGAGAGCCTTGGTTACATCCATTCGCCTCGAAAGAGAACGCACGTCAGCATTTTTGCTTGTTGGAGTTTCCAAGGCGGCAATCGCTTGGAGACGCTTTTCAGCTCGAGTGGAACTCAGGCCTCCTGTATGCCTTTCTACCCATACCACTTCTACCCAGAGTTCTCAAGAAGATTAAGAGTGACTGGGCCCAAGTAATCCTTGTAGCTCCAGACTGGGCACATGGTAGTCTGGTATCTTGAGCTGCTGAGCATGTTCATCGATCCTCAAATCAGATTGCCCCTTCTGGAGGATCTTTTGTCACAGCAGTCAAACATGTCCACTCTATGTCTTCTTGCATGGAGATGGAGTGGAAGCAGTTGACAGCCTTTGACCTTCCTCCTGAAGTCTGTAACTTAATCTTGGCAGCCAGGCATCCCTCCACCAAAACAGTGTACACCTGTTGGTAGAAATTTGTGGCATGGTCCACAGAGAAGCCTGTTGACCTCTTTTCTGCCCCTCTCTGAGGTCCCGTTGTTCATCCTGTCCCTGGCCCAGCAAGGCTCTGCTATGGGCACTCTTAAAGAATATTTGTCTGCTGTTTCTGCTTTTTTGAGGCCGCTTAATCAACCTTCCTTGTTTAAGTCCCCTATTGTACACAGGTTTCTCAAAGGCCTTATGCATCTTTTTTTCTCCATCCCCATTCATTATACCCCAATGGAATCTGACTTTGGTTTTGACCTTTCTTATGTGCACTCCGTTAGAGGCTCTCCACAATTGTCCTTTCAGGCTTCTTGCTTTGAAAACAGCCTTTCTTGTGGCCATTACATCTGCCCGCAAGGTGAGTGAACTGCAGGCATTGTCATCTAAGCCACCCTATTTTTCTTTGAATCCTGACAAAGTGGTGCTTCAATCTATGGCCTCTTCTCTTCCAAAAGTGGGTACGCCTTTTCATGTAGGCCAATCCATCACCTTGCCTACTTTTTACTCACCCTCACAGACTCCACTGTCTGGACCCCAAAAGAATGTTAGTGTTCTAACTTGATCATACAAACGAACTTGGGTGGATGACTAACTCTTTTTGTAGGGTATGTTGCTGCGACGAAAGGTCAGGCAGTGCAAAAGTGGACTGTCTCCAATTGGGTCATACTCTGCATCAAGATCTGCTATGCAGTGGCCAAAAAGCACCCCTGAGGGTTTGCATGCTCATTCTACCCGAGCTAAAGCTGCGACCACTGCGTTAGCATATGGCGTTCTAGCCCTTGACATCTGTCAGGCGGCAGCGTGGGGATCTCTGCACACATCTACCAAACACTTCTGCTTGGACACTCAGGTCCGTAGGGATGGGCACTTTGCCTTTTCAGCTCTGCAGGGCCTTCTAGTATGAACTGGGTTTGTAGACCCACCTCCAGGAATGGTATTGCTTGGGTCGCTATTCAACGGTAAGGAATTTGCAGCTAGAAGTGTCTATCAGATGAACAAGTTACTTACCGTTGGTGAGGCCTAATCTGGTAGAGATTCCTTACCAACCCACCCATCCTCCTTGCTCTCCGAACTGATTGCTAGGGTCGGGGACTCCCCTTTTAGGGCCTTAGTTTTGTGCATCAGTAGTCACTTTCTTCATGGTTCTGCGCTTATCACATGGAAAGTTGTGAAAAGGAACTGACAACATGTCGGGGTGGCGCCCATATAGGACCTGTGACATCATATTTGGGTCAGACGACGACGATGACTGACGCAAAGCTATCAATGCCACCTAATGGCACACACAAGTATTTCTCAATAATATTTTCCAGATCTAGTCTGATTTCTGGGGAGAATTCAAAGGTAAGGAATCTATCGGTAGATATTATCTCTACCAGTTAAGGCTTTACTGAAGTTAAGTAGCTTTTTCTTCTCCACCCATCCCTGCCTGGGGGAAAAATAATAGTGTTATTGAATATTTGAAGAGGTATTTCCTGTAGGATAATGAGAAGGATTAGGGAACTACCCAGAAATCGTCGTGGCCTACTGTGAAGGATTCACCACAAAATGTAATTTTACTTGATCAATGGACACAAAGCATTTGTCTTTAGAACCAGCAAGCGGGAGCAGAATCACAGTTAGGTTACCTTGAATACCAAGTACCGGCACAGGTGCACAGTATGATGGACCAAACTCCTTTTTCACCCCTATCTTCTCGGAAACCATACCCCCAACCTTTGGAATCCTGCCGGAGTGTGCTGGGTGCTCCTTCACTCCTTTAGTGGCAGAAGGTTTGTTTAAGTGCTCATCCCAGAAGTCGTAGAGTGTTTGTGAGACAGCAAAACACTCATTTATATCAAAGTCTGTATCTGCCACCCCTGCCTTTGGCCCATGAAGATCTGGGACATACATCTGGATGCTAAACAGGACTTCGTATGGTATCCGGCCACCCAAAGATGGTCTAGGCAGATTACTTAATGCCCTCTGGACTTCATACAGATAATCACCCTGTGATTTAATTCTATGTTTATTTTATTGTTTATCCCAGCATTTTTACAAGACTCAGGTGCAATAATTAAGGATAATTTGGGAAAATTGCCTACTAATCTCATCCCCAAGTCCAGGGCAGGGGCTGCCCCGTATTAATTTTGAATCTGTTTTAGCACATCAGACCAAAAAGCAAATGATGTTGTACCATGAGTTATGATATAGATTGCAGTCCTGACTGTACCCCACGTGGCACACACTTCAATGAAGGGAACCATCCCAAGTGGCAATCACATGGTGAGAATTTTATGTTTATCATCGGGTCCCATCTGGGGAAGAACTGCTTCAAGCTGGTTTGTTTTTTGTGCAATCTAGAACACAATTTCCTCCTTCTGGTGGGTACTTTAATCATGATAGCATTGATAATTACTGGTTTAATCCCAGGCATAGCCAATTGTGGTTGAACAGCTTGACCAGCCCTCAGTGGGGCAGCTGTTAATGTATGCATAACAAACTGTGTTAAAAGTTTGTGTAGTCAAACTAGACCAGCATACAGTTGGCGTAAATCTGCCACAATTAATTGTAAATCAGGGTACGTTGTGTAGCCGGCTAAGACTGGCCATGTACCCCTCCTCATTACTGAGGGGACCCAATTTAATGTTTTGTAATGCATGTAGTAGGGGTCCTTGGAGCCAGTTTGGGTTTCTGAAATGTTAATGGTATTTCTAAATCATTGTAAGCTATGTATTGGCCTGGGAATGCTGTTTCAGTGCATGTATGGAATGTGTTTGTGTTCGCATCGTCTGCAGGAAAGGTGACCCATAAGTAAAATACTTCAGTTTTATACGCTTCATGAGCCACAACCACAAAGGTAACATCTCCAACCCCATAATGTAGCCCGTATAATATTAAATGTGTTGTAACAGTTAGTCTGCAGTTAGCAGGAATATTGATAACATTTGCCATTTTAATTAATAGAATTCAGAGATGGAATTACTAATGTGTGATATTCTTTTAAAAGTTCAAGCTTGAACAATCCACAGACGAATATAGGTGCTTCCAATAATGCTGAGGAGCTTTTAGCCTTAACACCCCATACATTTCTGTTTTAAGGTGATTAGGGGACCTTGGGCACACACATGAAACTTCTCAGGAGACCCATTAAATAAATGTCTCATCTATGAACGTTGGCGGTTTCTACTTAGATAAAAGGGCTGCTGTAGGACAGTCCCTCTTTCTGCCATAGTTACCCCCTCTCCTTTTTGCCTGTTGTCAGTGTGCTTCGACAGTTTTCACTGGGATCCTGCTCATCAGGACCCCAGTGATTGTGCTCTCTCCTCTAAGGTTTGTTGCTTTGGTACTTCTTACACCTCACAATTGGCATACGGGCGTACCCCTGTAAGCCCCTAGTGTATGGTACTTAGGTACCTAGGGCATTGGTACACCAGAGGTCCCTCATGGCTGCAGCATGTTATGCTACCCATGTGAGCCAATGCAAACTGTGCCTGCAGGTCTGCCATTTGCATCCTGCGTGAAAAGGTGCATGCGCCCTTTCACTGCTGGTCACTACACCATGTCACTGTAATTCACCCTTATGGTAGGCCCTTCCAGCCCAAGGGCAGGGTGCAGGTCCTGGTATGTGTGGGCACCTTGCAGTTCCAATTCCCTGGACTTCGTGAGTGAGGGGAAGCCATTTTAGCTATGTACTAGCCATAGGTCATAACCTATGGTCCAGCTACATAATGGTAACTCTGAACCTAGGCATGTTTGGTATCAAACATATCAAAATCATACCCCAATACTGATTCCATGCACTCTGGAGGCTCCTTAGAGGACCCCTTGGTATTTCTTCTACCAGTCTTCCAGGGTCTGCAAGCTTCCTTCGCTGCTGCAGCCTCTCAGACAAGATTCTGCCCTCCCTCTGCTTGACCAGCTCAGGCAGAGGTAGGCAGAACAAACAATTTCCTTTTGGAAATAGGTGCTACAGGGCTTGAGAGGGGTAGCCTTCCCACACCACCTGTTTGCTTTGAAGGGCACATTTGGTGCCCTTTTTGCAAAATCCAGTTTGCACCAGTCCAGGGGGTGGCGCGAAACTGAGCAAAGGAAAGTGGAGAGACCATTCCTCTGTCCATCACCACCCTAGGGCCCAGAGCTTCTGCAGGTGGCCACTTGATTCTGCCATTTTGGAAACAAGATGGGCAGAGGCCCCTGGGAGCATCTGAGTGGTCAGGTTAGGCAGATGATGTCAGTGACCCTCTCTGATAGGTGGTCACCTTGCAGAGCGACCAAGCCCCTTTTTGGGCTAATTAGGAGACTCCCTTGTGGGTGGGTCCCCAGATTCATTGTGCAGATTCCACCAGGACTACTCAAAGACCTCTTGTGCTCTTGGTCACCAGAACCCCTGCTGGACTGCACAGGAACAAAATAAGACTGCAACCCAGAGACAACCCCTCTTTGCATCATTGTTTCTGCGGCTCTTGTCAGCAACCTGCAACATTTCCATGACTGTGCATTTTCTGGGGGTCGGCAACACTTCAGCTGCATCAAAGAAGCAACAAGGAATCTCCCTTGGAGTGAAGGAGTCACTCCCCTGCATCCTCAGGCACCTAAGGCAACAACGTCCAGCTGCAGGGGTCTGCTGTTCTCTGGACGTGCAAAGATTCTCCAACACAGTTGGTGGTTCTGAGGGGTCCTCTGGGTCCTCTCTTCCTTCTTTCCAACATGTGTGACAGTGAGTCCTTGCCTCTTCCTTCAAGACAGAACGCCTCTGCAACACAACTGTTGCAGCAAACAAGGCTTGTTGACTCCTGCTAAGAGCTCCAAGTAGCCCCAGCCCCCAGCACTCTACCTCTGCAAGGACAGTCACCTCTCTGCTGCTCCAGCAACATGGAACTCCTCTTCAGGTGTGCTGCCTAGTCCTCATTGCGACTAACTGTGCCTGCTGCCAGTGGACCGCTTGTGGAGGCTCTGACTGCTTCTGCTGGCTTTCCTATCTTCTGAGGGTCAGCCCAGACTCCCCTCCAGTGGTCGGGTCCCCAGGACCTTGCTGGTTCGCTTCAGCTCTGCAAATCTCCATCAGCTCCAAATGCATTTGCTTATGCTTGTTGGTGGTCCTGCTGACCACTGACCCGTCTGCAGACTGACGAGGGACAGCTCCTAGGTGACTTTAGGGACTCCTCTGCAGCTCCTGGACACTGCAGCTGGACTTCCTTTACCATCGTCAACCCAGATCTTCACCCATAGGAGGGTGGGCATTACCTCCTACCCCTCCGGACACTCCTGCGTGGACTGGACTCTGTCCCCTCCTTTTGCAGGTCCTCCTCATCCAGAATGTGATAAGTTGCTGAGTGAATATCATCTTGTTGCAAGTGCTTCACACTCCTCCTAGATAAGTCTTGGCTGCCCACCACAGCTACCACTAGAGAGCCCGAGCTACCTAGACACTGTAACACCATCTAATAAGGGTTTCCTGGACCCAGTTTAAGATATAACACCATAGGTGTCCACCACACACTGGGCCCAGCCTCCTACAGCAGCGTATTAGAATGTACAGCAGCCTAATAGAATGTGGGGACTGAGTCCTTCAAACCCATCAGAAGCTGTTGCTCGAATGTCTGGCTTGCTCATAGTACCTCACCCGCACCCCTAACCTTAACGGAATGGAAGGTGATTATGGCAACCTGAACATGACACTCTGATCCTCAAGGAAATCGTGGAAAGAGGATCTTATCCTTTGGATGTACTACTCATGCATGCCCAGGGAAAACACGAGGAATCCAAGATAATTTTTCAGTACATTTATTGAAACAATTCTAGTCTTGCATAGAGAGAACGGGCTGCGATAATTAGGCAGATAAAGCACAGCAATGTTATCAGCTTTACAAACATGATAAAGAGGATAAATTATCCAACCATGGAAAATGATTTGTAGACATTTCTACATGACCCTAAGCCTATACTGAGAGCATAGTGGGTGTGTACCTTCTGCCTTTGCCCGACCTAAGAGGATAGCCTTTGCTCCCATACCTAGAGAACTGAATCAGGAATCGGCCAGTAGTGTGAATGGCAGTCCTTTCTGCAAACTGGAAGATTAGCTGCAGCTGAGCTGCATGTCAAACACAGGATTTGTCTTGGAATGGTTGCGGCTGGAGTCCCTTCTGCCTCGTCTGGGTCAGTGCATCGTTTTTATAATCAAAACGACACTGTGTTAAAGGCACAGCTCTGATGCAATGATATGTCTAGGTGTTAAAATCTGTCTCCGAACGGGCAACGCAAGCATCAAAATATCTTGTACTGTCTTCCAATCCTTGGACAGAATGTACTGTATAGATTTAAAAGAAAAACGCTAACTAAAACAAGCAACACATACATGTTCTAGTTAGCTGCAAACTAAGAGGGAACAAAGCCAAACAATGCAGTACTTTTAGTCTGAGTAATTAATTTATTAAGGCACTTCCCCGATCCCAAACAAAAGCACATAAATATATGAACAGGAGCATTTAATTTGAATGCAATAAAACGTGTAGTTACCAAAATTATCACAGCAGTTAAACTTATGATAGTCAGAAACATTGCGGTATATTAACAATGAATATGTGCAATGCATATGTATATATACATAGTAAAGCTATATAATTAAGAATTAAAATGCATCACCATGGATTTTTTTTTCTTCATCCTTGCTAACATCAAGCCGAGGAGCCCTTGATGGCTGAGACAGTAGGAAATCCTTACAACATAGAATATTTGAACCTGAACCGTTTATCCACGTTCAGGAGAACTCCTTCTAACTCAGTGCCAAGCCTCCCTACCTCATATATCTTAAACAAACCCAGGAGGAAGGTTCTGGCAACCCCCCCCCCCCATGATGTAAGCTATGAAATTCAAGTGCTGGCTGTGCTCGGTCTGCGTTGAAAACACGCAAAGGAATGGGTCCTGCCCTTATGCACATTCCAGAGACAGAGAAGTTGTGCTTTTCCTTGATGGGAACATTCCCAGGCTCAAGCCTTCTCTTATCCTGTACTTCCACATCCCCCATGTTTTGTTCCGACAAGGATTAACCTTGTGCTAGGAAGAAGAGCTTAAGCGTGTTCTGTGTAGAAAACAAGCTTTGTGGAAAAATACCTGCGCCACCGGTGTGACGGCATCTGAAGCTAAGCTAAACACAAAATGGAGTCAGTGGTCAAGGTGGAGTCGGTGGTTAAATACAGATAGCATTTACAGTACAATGTATAGAATGTAGAATAATATTGTGCAAGCCTAAGTGTGTAAAATGTCACTGCTAAAAGCGATGTTAGCTAAAACTTAAAATAGAAAATGAAGCTAAAATAGAGAAACAACCTAGGTCCAAAAGGCCCTCACTACAATCGCAGATCATGCTTTCTTCACAAGAATTTGATCATTTCAATAAATATTTGAAAATGCATTTTCGTATCTTTCTTGTGCATGCAAGAGTGACCAAACAAAAGGGTAGGTCTGTTCCCACTGATTCCTTGGGAATCAGAGTGTCATGATCAAGGTTACCAACAACATCTGTACCCTGGTCAGTTAGGGGGTTTTGAATGTGGGACAATGAGCTAGCAAAAGGAAACCAACAATTACTGATTATAAAGGTAGACTAAGGGCCTGATTTAGGTCTTGGTGGAGGAAAATACTCAGTCAAACATCATGGTTATCACGTACACCATATTACCATGCCATTCTGTCCTGTGGGGATCGTAATATGGCAGAGGGCATATCCGTCACATTTGTGACAGAGTATTGCTTCCGCCAAGACCTAAATCAGGCCCTAAATCTCTATATCGTAAAGTTCTTGTTGTTATATACACAGTCCTGCTAACCTTGTAGGAATCGTATCACCTTGCTCGGACTATATCGGCCCAATAAATTCTGTTAACCAATATAAGTATACATTGGTAGACACTGATTTATGTTCTTGATTCCTGTGGATGTGGACACAGAGAAATGTGAGCGCTTCAGCTGTCGAAATGGATATGCAACTTCTGGTAGCGATGGGGACTGTACAATAATTTCACTATGCTAATGGTCCTGCCGTCACCTCTAAGGTCTGCAGGGATACCATGTCTGTACTGGGAGTTTGTCTACAATTCAGCAACCCGTTTAATGCCGAGTCCACTGGGTTAGTTGAGCCTGCTAGTGGCATGACTAAACAAGCTTTGACCGCTACGGCACTAATTTCAGGTCTTAATTTTTTTCCATAATCTATATGGTGGCTAGAGAGGATTGGGGAACGCACTCCACACAAGGTTCTCTTCGAGGTTCTGTTAAGAAGCACTTGTGACACAGTGGTAAGATTGAGTCTTTGTTCCACCAGCATATAGAGGAGTAACTTCAAAACACTCCCCCTTCATTAACAGCCAGTCTCTCACTCTTCCTGCATTCCATTGTCACCATGGCAGACACAAGGCATCAATGGAATACCACATTATGATAGTTCTACTCAGTGGCACTTAGGTTACAACAGGTTCCTTTGCATGTGCCTGACCTCGATAATCCTGGGAAGGTGGCACATAAAGAAAAGTTTGACCTGGAAAAAGTTTTAATGTCTTAGATGGTATCCAAGAGGTCAGAGACAACTGTCTAATATGAACCATACTGAAACTGCAACCAGTGAAGATAAGGTTGCAGCCATTGCTGACGGATGGATCCCTAAAATAGCAGATCTCGTTTGTGGAAAGATCCACAAAAAGCAAACTTTTGAACCATCCTACAGAGCGCCTGTTAGAGTCCTTGGGGTAAAAGGCAAACAAACTGTAATTTTGTCTCCTTTTTCAGGTTCAAGGACAAACAGACAGGTGTCTGTCAACCACATGAAAAAAACAATATGGCTAATCCTCTACAGTAGACCATTGTAGACACCAAGAAGGATACAGAGGAGAACCTCTCAGCCTCACATATTCTGAATGAAATAACACTTAATGAGAGCAGAAATGCCACTAGCTTGAGTTCCCAGTCTGAATATTCAAGCCCACTATTTCTCCAATGCTTCACAGAGCTTCACTGACAAATCCGATGCTGCCATTATTACAGTTGCTAATGTTTTACCAACTCCATGATTTACTATGAAGGCCACCTAAGTCTACATCAGTCAAAATGACACATTTTCAAAAAACAACTATTTGTGAGAATTACGCAATTTTGCACAGAGGGCTAATCATCACACTCCAAAGTCACACTACGCCATAAGTTGCTTCGCTCAGTTTTGTGACTGATACTTAGTTCCACCTTGGGCCCACTTTTGGACCACGTCAGGAGTGTTTTTCTCATCATGTGGCTATCAAAAGTCATTACAATTCTACTGCTACTGAATGGTCATTTTGTTCCAGAATGAATAATTGCATAACATATAGTTTGTGAATTGCGACTGCGTCTTTCATCTCACAGAGGTTGAAGAAATCTCTACACTGCATACATCAAAGCTTATCCTGTGCCCACGGGCATAGCTTAGGAAAATGTTCCTCCTCAAACGCTGGGACCTAATGAGACATTACAATTAGCATATGTTTTGTAAGTATCAATGAACAATGTAATAATTCCTGGTTCCATTTAATGTGACTGGGGTATATAGACTCTAAAACAATTAATGTATAATTTACAGGCATATGACACGTTCAACGATGAATTATTTGAATATGGTCAGTTTAAAAAAATTGTATTATAACTATGCACACTATTTTTATACATAGAATTGGCTCTCCTAGGGAAGTATACATTTGCACACAATTAGTGCGTTGTGAAGCTCCACCTCCTATTAGTCATCCATATTTCTTGAAAAAATGTCTTTACTTACAAAGTGATGACAAGTCACATTCTTCAGCCTTCTATTTTTCCCAAAATCCACAACCACTAACAAACTGATGTATTCAAATAAATTCAATCAGAATCTGGCCATCCAAGGCAATGAGTATTAGAAAGCTACCGTTGATGGGAAAAGCAGTTTGGGAACAGTATGCGGGCAAATTCAAGGCAAGGAGGCCTTATTTTGGGCCTGCATTATACTTACAGAAAAGTTCTTAAACAAAACCATGTAGCAGACCACCTGTCTGAGATTTGGGACTAAAAAAGACTTTAAAAATCTTCTATACCAAAAATCAATTTAACTTTGTTTAATAATTGGCAATCCCAAATGATCATTTCTGACTCTAATGTAAATGAAATGATCCAGAATAGAACTTCTCATTCTACTAAGTTCCCTCCTGTAGGTTTAACCTTATGGACTTATGATTCAAACACCTGAATGCATTGTTTTCCTTCTATACCCATGGTCCTAAAGTTAATCAACCTGATCCACAATATAACACACAAACACCTGTAGTAGTTGCCACATAAGTGTGGACAAACTGTGCCAATGGTGCAGTGCTTGTTAGCACGTTCCAGTCCTCCAGCTGTCAAAAAACACTTATTCGCAATCAAAGAACACATAGACTTCTCTGACTTCTTCCTGGGACCATGCCCCACTAGAAATAAACAGTTCATAATGACAGGAATATATGCCATTTATAATGAGTGGAATAGATCCTCAGAAAAAGATGCTACAGTGAGAATTAGTCAAATAGATCAGGAGAACCTGCAAAGAGTATTAAAGTAATTGACAATGGTATGCATTTGCTGTCTGAGAGAGTGTATTCATTGAAATCAGTTCCTGTCCTCAGCCTTAGACCTCCAGAAGCAAGACTTATGTCTGTTACAGCATGGCGAGGATCAATTAGGAACTGTTATACAACTAAATTAGGCATTACAAACACTCAGATCAGGTTTTGTGCCTTGGCAACATCTGAACAAAACAGCCATTTTTGAGCCTTATAATTTGACCTTAACAAAAACAGTGACTAAAAAAGAGTTCACACATGCTTTTCAGTGCATCGAAGAAGTGGAAGAAGCACCCTTTTCGGTTAGCAACCATCCACCTATTACCTGACTAATACATGGTATTATTTCTCTGTCCATCACAAATTTTCAATTTAAATACCGCCAGAAATACAAATCTTAAGGCAAAAATACAAAACAGTGCATAGTCATATCTGTTCCATTTGTGGAAGTTTCCTTTTTCTTAAATGTGCTTGAATGAACATTGACCTTGAATTTATTAGTGCATCCAGCTGTAGAAATCAGCTACCATTTGCGTGCATAGAATGTGTAGTGCTCTGATGCCAAGGTTACATTGTGTTTTATTGTCACTCCTACTATATCCATCCCCACACAAAATTAATTACGGCACAACAGCTACTATTTAGTGTTTACTAATATTACTTATTGCGGCTTATCACCAGGCCAACTATATCTGAATATGGTTTCGAAAAAAATAGTTTTGAGGAAGGATCTTATACCCACCGCCCCAACATGTAATCAAAACTGTCTCTTGGCCTAGTATTGCTTTGAGATGCATGTGTTTTGACAACATTTGCAAATTAGTTGCAGTGTTATTACAAAAAGAAGTCCCTTTGACTTCTACTGCAGAAACATACATTCTGCAGACAGCCAGACCTGCTCCAGAGATTGAGTCTTTAATAGATGCAATACCCTACTAATTTTGCTGAAATTGTGCATGCAATTTTGAATTTGTCGACAACAACTGGCATTGTTCATCTTTTCAAGAACATTGGATCTGGTCTTATGACTGGATTTAGAGTAGTATTTTAACTGATCCCATCGTTTTTTGCCCTTTATTCTCAAGTCTCCTTGGAGGATTTGTGACCATTCTACTGCTAATCGGCTGTCCTGATCCATTTCAGAAATCAGTAACATGTAGTACACTTATTCAGCTGAAGAAAGATACAAAGAAACCCTAGAACACTATTAGGGTCATGTTTGCCTTTCTGTATGTAGCTAAAACTGAATGCTATCCTTTCGCAAAATAGACAGTACACAAGTGAAACCTGTGTTTTGGTGTATAAACTGTGAAGCTGAAATCGTCTTAGATTTACATCTAGAGCAACCCCCAGAGATTGTCCTAAATGTGGAAATGTTGCTGCAACCGTTGCAATCACATCAAAGACAATGCCAAGCAATGTGCTTGTCCCTACAATAAAGTTCTAGCTAGGATGGATTACGAACACCAGTGACACTTTTTGACAAGTTGCTCGATGACTGACTTGACTTGCTGTTAATGTTAGAGCCTCCAAATGCAGTACTCTCCCCATCACTGAGTGCTTTGGAATTGCACCCAATTGCAGGTCCATCTAATGTGCAAGCTAACAGCAAGAACACGTTAGCTGTTTTGTGCAGCAGCATGTAAACCTTAAGGCGTTGACATGTCCTCGGACCTGTCTCATCCAGGTGGACGTGACTCTCCATTTTGCCAACAGCAGGAGCATTTGCAAGAATATAAATTCCATGTTTCTGCCTTTACGCTTCTTAACATCTCCCAACAGGCAGACAATCTGGTCCTGCTTTATCATTGCACCGAACACAGTTGCATGCATCTCACCACAGAGTCCCAGAAAGTGTTGACTTATGGGCAGTACCATGCAAGGTGCAGAAAGGAGGCTGCTTGCTCCTGACATTGATGGCATCCATTAGCTCTATAGGAGTCTATTCTATGTAGCAATGCATGAGTAATATATGTACGATGCAGGAAATTGAAATGGACCAATTTAAATTGTGCATTACAGGATACCGTCTGGACCATAGCACAGGACCTGCTCCATTGTGTGTCCTAGAGGGGTATCCCCCACCACGCAGCTCTGGCCGGAAAGGGAGCTTTGGGTTTACCAATAGCATTGCTTTATATAGATGTGAGACCTTGTGATGGGCTACTCCCAATAACCCTTGTCACAGGAGTGAGGTGGGCAAGGCAGTTGGGTACGTGGGCCATATTTCCCAGACTATGGCAGCCATACTGTTGTGAGTTAAGAACTGCCCATTCCCTATATCAAAGGCCTCCTGGGCTGCTTTGAAATAATAAAGTCCTCATTCAAAATTAAGTTGTTAAGGGTCTCGCGTCTGGCCCACCACCATGCCGTGCAATCTGCTGACTCTCAGGCAAAGGGTACACCTACCCAGAACCACCTTTACGGCTCACTTTCATAAGGATGCCGTGTGTTTAATGAGGTATGAGACTGTCGCCCGATCCCGCCTGCCTGAAAGCAGCAACTGTGGAAGTGTTGTTCCATGTTTCTTGTCCACCAACAGCGCTTTCTCCCACTTTGCTCCTCTGACAGCCAGTGGGATGCATGCTACAACTAGGAGGCCAATAATATAACTCCATGTTCAGGACTGCAAGTCCACCCTCCAGTGTGTGCAAGTAGAGGTATTCACGGGCTACTCTACTCCTGCCTCCCACCCATATAAACTTTGTGAAAAGAGAGTTCAATCTGGTTCTGTCAATGTTACAGCACTTTTGCTGTTGCTCTGTGCACGCCACCATGATCTCCAAATACCAAAACTGTTCCATTTTCCATCACAGGTGCAGAGAGGGTAGGGAATTGGATTCCATAGCTGCCAGTAATCCTAGCAGGAACACCAGTTCCGTAGCTGCCAGTAATCCTAGCGGGAACACCAATTACTTGTTCTGGTTGATCCACAGGCCAGTGATTTCCCAAAACTCATCCAGGTATCGAAAAAACAAAGTTAAGGACTCACACGTAGCAGTAAGATGACAGAGGGTGAGGCCATGAGGTGGATGGGTCTTGGAGACTGCTGGATCAACTGGGTTAAACTTCTCTAAACTGATCCCACTGCGTGACTGTCTCCAATGTTGTGTATACAGAGGCACCAGACAGGGGTGCCCACCGCCTCCCCTCCTCTTTGCACTGGCCGTTGAGCCACTGGCGAAGTTCTTCTGGAAAAAGAGTGGTTGTAAATGGCAAGAAACATATTATCTCTTTGTATGCTGATGATCTCCTGGTGTACCTTGATGATGGCTCAGTGGGTGTGGCACTGGTGTATCGTTTATTGGAGGAATTTGAAATGGTCTCAGGCCTGAGAGTTAATAAATCAAAAATCTAACTCTTCCCCACTGCCCCAGATGCCCAGCAGCCCTTGGACATCATACAGGATGTGTCTTGGTCTCGTACAACATTTTAATATTTGGGTATTCAGATCTTTAGCTCTCTGGATGTCCTAGAGGAGGGGAACCTGGGTATCCCATTTTGGTGGTCCTGGAAGGTGCCTCTTATGGCCATGATATCCATGTCACAAATGGTCATGCTCCTCAGCTTACTGTATTATTTCTTCTATCTTCCGTTGAGAGTACCAGCCTCTTGGTTTAAACAAATGGACGCCGTGCTTAGAGAACTGATTTGGGATGGAGTGCATAATAGGGTACCGCTGGAGATCCTCCGGCGTTTGATCGGTGAAGGAGGTCTAGGCGCTCCGGACTTTAAACTGTATTTTTTGGCAGCGCAGCTTGAGTGGGTCATCCAATGGGTAGATGAGACTCGACAGGAAGAACTGGGACTGATAGTCAGGGTACCAAACCAGAGGGCACAGCTGGCTAAATTACTCTGCCCAGCGATACATATCCTGAGACTGGGTGTGCTGCTGATGGTGGCACCGAAATGGTGGAAGCTCTGTGTCCTGAGGATGGTGGGGACAAACTTTATGACCCCGCTCTGCTGTTGGTGGGTCTTTTGCATGGCGACCCCCTCACAGTTTTCTCAGCGGGACAGTTATCGACCTGGGTGAAAGCAGGTTTGGTGACAGTGGAAGACTGACAACAGCTGTGAGCCCTGCTCCCCCTAGAAGATTTAATGACTCAGTATAACCTACCTCCTGGACAATTCTTAACTTATAAGGCTTTGATGCGGACATTTCACAACTGTGGGACAGAGGGCAAAACGAGCTGGCGCCACACGTGGAACTACAACTGCTGCTGTCTATGGGCATTGCAACACATTTGGTGACATGGTTTTATAAGTCCCTCTCTGAGACTGTTCGCAAACCTCTGTCGACCCTTAGGCACAGGTGGGGGAGATACTGGGAGAAGAACTTTCTGACCCTGAGTGGCACAAAGTTCTGTGTTATCCCAAGAAGGTCTCCCGAAATATGCCGTTGAAATATACCCAATTTAACTATGTCCATACGACTTATCTTACACCCCTGCAGACTCCAGGTCATTTACAGCAGGGAACCGAGGAATTTCCCCAAGTGTAAGCTCTTGGATGTGGACTTCCGCCATATGACTTGGAGTTGTCCCCACTTAAGACTATTTTGGGGTAGGGTGGTTCACATGTTTAACAGATTTCTACACCACACTCTAGTCTGTACCTCAGAGGTTTGTCTTTTGGGATTATTCCCTAGGCCCAGGAAAAGGAAAGTAGGTTATAAAAACTTGGACTTAGCCCTGGAACTGGCCAGAGGAGAATAGAGCTGGCCTGGAAGTCCAGGTCGGGCCCATCAGTGGTTACATTCGTGAAAGATGCCCCTATGTGGGCGAGAGACGAGGAAACAGTGTTGCTGAGAGAGGATGCCCGACAGGTGAGGAGACATCCGATAGACTGGTTGTGGGCAGAGGTGCTAGAAACGTGGGAACATCCTGAACGGGACATGAATGGTGCTCCACATGGGCAGATTGAGCCTGACAGAATCCGAGGGGGAGAACCCTTGGAGGACCCAGGTGATGGGGAGAGTAGGTGAGAGCTGTGGGATATATGTACACCGTGTTTACTTTTGCAGGCCCCCACATCTCTCCCCTTTTCAGGCAGCTTTAGAGGCGTCTCCCCAGGGAGCTTCCCCTGGCCCTTGCTCTCTCAACTTCTCCGGACTCCCTGTGTGATGACTCCCATTACCCTAGCCTTGCCTGTAAGAACATACTACAGTTTTTTTGATGCTATGGAGCTGTGGACTCTCCCCTGATGCACTGGTGGCATGGCCTATGAGACAGTTAGATTAGGCTACGTTCTTGTTGTTTCCTGGTTTCGTTTTTCTTTCTATCTAATTTGGCCTTGGTGATCCTCTCCCCCCACACTCTTGTACAGAACATGCATGTCAGGATTGACTGGCACATGCGGGTGCATCCATGGAAGCCCCTAAGTTAATGTCTGTATAATTGTATTTCAATCCTGTTGTATTTTAAGCGCATCTACTGACCAAGAATGCATTCAAATGCACCATTCTCTGGTTATCCCCAAAATTCCACATGGGAAACCCATCTCCTAAAAACCAAAAAAACATTTTATTTTGATCAATGTAACTTAACCACACTGTTAAAAAAAAGGAAAAAAAAGAGCTCCATTAGAAATTCATGTTTCCAAAAGTTTTCAAAGAGAACACTGAACCCTGTTTAAAAATGTATTTAAATACTCTCAAGATTTGACCAGTGACACTGCAGTATCTATTAAAGTGAAATATGTAATGGATGGTCCAAATAGATTATTGATTCAGTATGGTATTTGCATAATGTACACTCTTGATGATAGCCATGCGGAGACTTCAGTGGCGTTTGTAGTCCTAAGCAGGGAGAGTTAAGAGCTGCATCCGTGAAATACTCTGAAAGGCATGAGCTCCAAATGCTGCTTTCGTATATGGTTGGCCATTTACGGTTGCATATTACTCTGCTAGACCCTCAGCGCCACTGATTTTCCTGATGCTAGCAATATCACTTTCCCTTGAGGTTTGCACTCCATGCTCCTTCAAAGTTTTTTTTAACAGAGCCATCATTATAAGAGGGTCTAATGCATAGCAAGAAGCCAAGTTCAGAGATTCCTCTGCACTCCTAAGATAGATGGCCCAATTACTGGAATTATCCGTACAATATTACTTTCAAGGACCCCCTCAAGCTGTCAGTGTTGGTCCTGCAAACGCAATGATAATACTTGACTACGTTCATTTCACATTCCATATCCATCCTTAGTATATCAAATTCCAGACGTATCTCTGCATGCCTGGTGGATCTGGGAATCTGAAATATCTTTTTATAGGCTTTTACCTGGCAGTTCTCAAGTAATGCAATAAGCCTACCAGGATAGGCGAGGGGGGCCATAGGAAATTGTTGGTAGTAGTTTTGCCTTAATGACTCTCCTAATTGTCTCTGAGGTCGGAGATTTGAGCCGATGGTGAAGTTTGGATAGGGCATAAGTAATTCTCTCCGCTTTTACTGCAAGTGCTGCTGCCTGATAGGAGGTCTTCCTCGAGTTTGATATCCAAACTGTGAGGTAGTGATACTTAGTTTTCATCTCTAGTTTTAGCAGGCCAAGGTTACAATCTATTTGATGTTTTTTAGCTTGGCGGCTAAAAATCAAAACTTTAGTTTTAGCTGCATTTGCCCTTAATGCATTCTTTTCATTATAACAGTGTAATATATTCAGGCCCCTTTTCAACCTTAACCGAGTCTGAGCAAGCAGAACCAAATAGTCAGCATACTAGATTATGGGGCGCACAATCTGACGCAGTTTCGAGGGAAATGTATTTCCCTTGAGCAACTCTACACCCAGATCGGTGTGTAAAGATTGAAAAGAGTGGGGATGATGAGACAGCCTTGCTTTAAACCTCTGTTAGCGTAGATTTTCTTTGTTGCATGCGTTTGAGATATCCTAATTCGCACCCATGTGTTAGAGTAAAGCACAGTTATTGATGCCAGAAACTTTCTAGGTATCCCCCAAGCGGCTAATTTCTTCCAAAGAATATGGAGCTCAACACCATCAAAAGCCGCACTATAATCAGTGAAACAGGCAAAAAGTGGCTGGGATGGAGACTTCTGTGCTTTGTGAACTAGGTATGAGAGGGCAAGTACATTGTCTAAAGTAGAAGAGCAGGATCTAAAGCGTGCATGGTATATGGGTATAATATTGCTTTCAGTAATCCAATTTTAAAGCTCATGTAGGAGCACCTTTGCAAAGGCCTTGCCGTCCACGTCCAATAGTACTATCAGCATATAATTTTTGGGTGGGTAATATCCCCTTTTTTATAAATTAAGTTCAATATTGACCCATTCCAGACCTCTGGGACCACAGAAAAATGTAGAGAATCATTAAATAAGAGTCAAATGCTCAGCCAAGAAATTATGGTTGTCTCTGAAGATGCTCCCTGGGAGGACATTTGGTCCTGTAGCCCCATCATGCCGAACACTGTCAAGTACGACTTGCACTGATTTGGCAGTGACATTTAGCGATCTGTTGTCAAGGACATCTAATACATGTTGCAGCCCTGTGGTGCCATGAGCATCTACATATTCTGGATCCACACAGAGTTTTTCCACATGGCTTTCCCAATCAGAGAAAGAAACCACACTATATTTCTGGCAGATGTATGTAGCAGAGTTTTGATACAGTCCCAAAATTCCCTGCTTTTCCTTGGTAACATCAATGCATGTATTTGTTTCCAGAATTCTTCTGTGTCCTTCATCTTCAGTTTCCAAATTATTTTCTTATACTCTTTCGTTGCCCGCCTTCTAAGAGCTTCCACAGCAGGGGTTTTGTATTTCCTACTTTGCGATTCTGCCTGCCTGCATACCTTTTTACAATATTGATATTCCGGGATGCTAAAAATGTATCAGCTTCTCTTCTTTTGGACCCTGATTGCCCGTGCTGCTTGGAGCTATTAAGTGCATAATGGAGTTTGTTAACCATAATTCCCCACTGGTCGGTGACCCGACTTGTCCCAATTTCAGGCTTTGGGTGACTATTGGCCTGTTTCCATAATTCATACTTGGCAGAATAGGCCGTACCCCATTTAATCCGTTTTGTCAAAGGACATAAGCTGGATAATATTTGCTTCCCATTAGCCTTGTAGGACATATGCCTTGCAGCTCTCATATCAATTTCTATTGCCACAGGATTATGATCACTTTCAGGTCTATTAGTAACATTATGACTTAGGCATCTAGCCAATAATATTGTACTTAAAAAGATGTAATCAAATGTGGAAAGAGTGTACCAGCTAGAATGTCACTGCGATAAGTCGTTCTCAGCTCAAATTCTTTGAAGAAAGTTTCTAAAATCATTCTTACAGAGTCTCCTTGGAGCCCAACCAACTGGCCCAGGTTGCGAATATTAAAGTCTCCTGCAATCATATATTTATGATTTGGGTGCTCATATAAGAATTCTTTCAATAAAGATAAAATTGATTTGACCTTTGCCTGTGTTTTGTTTCTTGACTGGGATTTATGTACAAAGTTATAATTGATACCGGCATTGGTTTATTAGTAAAGGACAGGCCATGTATGGTTATCACATGAACATCCTTTGTTGATTTCTACCAGGGGTCCACCTTGATGACTATATCTAATTTAACATATGTTGCTATTCCTCCCATATGTCTTCCAAACAGAGTGGTTATGAAGCCAGGAATGGGTAATGGCTCCACCAACCAAGTTTCCTGGCAGCAGAAAATGTCAGCATTGTTCACAAAATCCCCAATACTGGGGCTTTCAATAAAAAAAGAGGTCAGGCTGGCCACATTCCAAGTTACTAACTTGATCACACTTTTTAGGTTATTAGAAGATGAACCTTTACGGCTAAAGATGCATTTTTCCTTTTGTGGTTAAGATTGCAGGAAGCCAATCCAAGTCCCGCCGACCTAGGTCACTGAGATTGCTTCCTGCTTCTGCATGTGGGATACCTCCTATATTCCTCATCAACTGTATAGTACTTCTTTTATCCACCATCCGAGGTTTTATCACAGGAGTTCATCTCAAGGTGCTAGATGATTTCTTATCGGAGCACTATGGTTGTTTCCCCATTGATAAAACACGGGGTATCGTTCTATTTCTGGTGTGCTGATTTTTATGTCCCAGCTTACCAGCAAGCCCTCGTTTTCAAATATTCTTTCTGCGATGGTCTGATCAGTCCATGTTGTCAGTGTAGATTCTCTCTGACTAATCCATGCATAGGTGTTATAGTTTACCGAAGACAGGACCCCTCCTGTAATATTCAAAAGTGATGGTATGTTATGCAACAAACGCAGTATACTTGACCTATTGAGGATATCCCAAGGCCCTCGTAATGCATATGGCGGGATAAATATTCCTGCAGGCAGTTCAGAGTTCTTCTGGTGATTTGTAGTGTTTGTATTTAGTTTCCCATGGTGACTAGCCTCCTGTAGGAAGCTGGGGTGTGGTTGCAGTAACACACACGCTTTTTGCCTGGTTTTCAATACAACTTTGTCTGAAGTGCACTGGGTTCCTGCTAACCAGTTCCCCAGTGCCAGTGTTCCTTCCCCAAAACAAGACACCTTTTCACTTGATCCTCAAGTGGCCAGGCCCTGTAACACCTCTGTAAGTCCTTATTAATGGTACCCCAGGTACCCAGGACATGGGTACTGAAAAGGGCCCCTAAGAGTTGCAGCACGACTTGTGCCACTGTAAGGGACCCAGCACCAACCTCATGCCAGACTACCATTTCCAGCTGCACGATAGGGTGCTCCCTAAAAGTGAAATCACAACATTGCACACAGACTGTGTGCCATACCCTCTAAACACTGCATGCAGTATTTGTAAGTCACCCCTACAGCAGGCCTTACAGCCCAAAGTTAGGGTGTGTTCTATTACATCTGTGGCCATAACTGCAAGACCATATATGCGTCTGCTTATTCTTTTCTGATTCCTAGGCATAGTATGTGAACAGGGAAGACATTTTAAATACATGTTATGGACACTAGTCAATATGAGTTCCCCAGCTACATGATGACTTGTCTGAAGGTAAATATATTTGATATCAAACATTTTGTATTAATAAACCGTCACTAATTCCAGTGATCATTTACTGGTACATGCACCCAGAGGACACCTTAGAGGTGCCCCTGAAAGACCTACCTGACAGTGCGCTCACTGACTAGTTCTGGCCGGTTTCCCACCAACAGATGAGAATCTGACCCCCAGGGTGAGAACGTTCGCTCTCTGGTGGTCAGAAACAAAGTCTGTCCAGGCTGGGGCGTGGCACACCCCTTCCCACATGATGATCTGCATTCCAAGGCAGAGGACTTCAAAGAAGCACACCACCTTTAGTATGCATATCTGGCCTTCTTCAGGGGAAGGTGCCAACCATCATGCCCCAGGGCCCATCTGGCACCTTGACAGGTGGGAAAATAAGCTATGCTGGAAGTGTCACATTTCTAGGCTGGGCATAGCCTTAGGGTAGGCAGCCCGAAGTGGACACCACCTAGGAAATTCTGCCATCTTGTGTGTGATGGAATTTAGGACTTGGGACAGGGTGATGCCCACTCCCCACAGGAAATGGTCATCTAGGGGGCATAGTGACCCCAAGGGTAAGTAACCCATTGGCTATTACCTTTCACTCCCCATAACTCCCTCTAAATTGATTATTTAGGGGTCCCCCTAATATCCGGTCCTCAAATCTTCGCTGGACACAAAAGGAGAAGGGGGCCAGGAGACAGAAACAAGACGCCTCAGAACACCACCTCTGCACCTGTCAGCCCCGGACCCAGGAAAAGAAGACCGAGGGTGCCTCAACATCTCTCAGCCTTGTGAGACCTGAGCCCACTTGTTGGCTCTGTCAGACTGGACCCCGCACCCCAGTCCATGCCTGCAGATTGTTTTTGCGGGCCCCCACCTGCAACTGTGAGTAACTCCAGCACCGGACCCAACACTAGAAGACACCATTGAACCTGCATCCTACAGCCCGAGGAGGAGTGGGCTGACGATGACCCCATATGCCTGAGGATCTTAAGAGTCAAGCCACCCTATGGGGTCCCCTTGACTGACCTTCCAGTCATTCCTGCAGCAACTTTGTGACCGGTCCATTCCCCATTGAAGTGAATAGGACACCCCATTTCTAACATCCGAACGCCCCAGAGTCCCCTGAGTTGACCTGTTGGTGAGGCCTTGGACCTTGTCCCCTACTAACCTTACATCCTGGAGAACAGTCCTGTAAGTCGCTGTGAAGTGTCCGAATGCAGTACATGTTTTTTCCCCTGTTGGATAACATTACCGCACCGAAAAATTGCACTGTCAACTTTTAAAAACTCTAGAGATCTGTATCTCGAAAAGTACTTCCCTGATCTTGGTATCAAAGTTGATATAAAAGTATGTGTTATTTTTATAAATTGGTGTTGGATTTCTTTATTGAATGTGTGTTTCGCTTATACTGTATGAGTGTGTGCCTTACATGCTTAGCACTACCCTCTGATATGCCTAACTGCTCAACCACACTAGCCAAAACAAGTGCACTTGGGATGTCATTTGTGCCTCTGTGATAACCTTTGGGGCTTGCTGGGACACTCTGCACAGTGTACCTCATTTTGTTCCACTTAATAAAGAGCCAGTTTCCTACATCCCCTATCTGAATAGATGTGAATTTAGTGAGAAGAAAAGTGGATGTCATCTCATCCTTCACCAGTTTGCCATATAATAGCAGGATAGGTCATACTACTCCACCATACCTAAAGACAAAGAATTCAAGCTCCCTTTAACCCATTGGGTGCGGGCGTCGGCCACTGGCCGACGCCAGCACTACCTCCGTGGTGCGGGTCATGACCAGTGGGCGACACCAGGGAGGGGGTTAGACGCACCCGAGGATTTTTTTTTTGGCCCCCAAGGAAACCATACAACAACTTAAAAAAATATAGATCTATACAGATATATCTATCTACATGGATATATCTATAGATAGATCTATATATATATATATATATAGATCTATCTATAGATCTATATAGATATATCTATGTAGATAAATATATATATAGAGATAGATTATATATATATATATATATATATATATATATATATATATATTTAAATCACTTTTGTCAATACGTGTGTGGTTTCCCTGGGGGCTGCGATTGGCCCCCAGGAAAACCAGACCCACATATAAAAGTGATATATATATATATTTGCCACCAGTTGTCTTGCAGTTGCAGCTTGCGTCTTCAAAGCAATGCACATACTTCAACTGACGCTTTTCAACTGTAGCTTTTAGGCAGCAATAAAAAAGTCAAGTAAGTATTGTGATTATGTTTCTGCTACAAAAGGGTCAGACTTGTCTAGTGGCAGTTTTAGTGCCATAAAGAAGCGCAGAAGGTTTATATGCCTACTGCAAAGAGCAAATCTGTATTTTAAGTAAATAGCTGAGTACATTAGTAAAGTCAGCCATTACCTGCGCTATAATACCAATGAAATGTATGTGCGGGGTGGAGGGCGGCTATGGAGAGATGAAGGGCACTTTTGTTGGGTGGCAATGAGGGAATCCGAGGAGGAGGGAGTGGGAGCACCAATAATGATTGTTGGACTGGGCGCAGGAGGTGCTAAAGACTGTGACGAATGGTATGTGACAAGGTGTTTTTTGAGTGTCTTGAAAGAAAGTGCTGATTGAGGGAAGAAGCGCAGGTAAGGTGGCCTCTACTGTTGCACGTATCTCACACACACCATTGATTTTGTGACTGTCTACGTAGGCTAGTGTTTTAGAGCAACAGTTTAGCCAATAGCAGAGATGGCATCTTGATGGATGACTGCTGCCGTCACTCGGGTTATAGAGGACAGCTCTGACATAGGATCAGAGACTGAGACATTAGATACTGAGAAAGCATCTGAGGGATAGGACAATGGCGCAGACTCTGGGAGTGATTTTTCAGTCGGAGGAGTCCCATTCGATAACTCCTCTTCCAGTAAATTATGAGGGAGGTGATGAGGACAGTCCTGCTGTCCCTTCGCAAGCACAGTCAATAGTGGGTTAGCCCAACCCAGAGAGCAGGTGAATGCGACGGCAAGCAGAGAGAGAGAGTGCTCTCTTGGGAGCTCCCCAATTTAGTTCAGCCCCAAATTCCACCGCCCAAATCGTATTGTGGAGACATCAAAATGATCTATCGCAAAACAAACTGGTTTTGTAAGGCAGGCACCTGTGTTTTTGGTCCTGGGTTTGGTGGCCATATAGAGAAACACACTAAACCCAAACATTTCTGGAAACTAGACATTCAGGGGAGTCCACAGAGGTGTGACTTGTGTGGATTCCCCAAAGTTTTCTTACCCAGAATACCCTGCAAAGCTGAAATGTTGAATAAAAACTCTATTTTTCTTGCATTTCTGTCACACAAACTACAGGAATATGCTGGGATCCACAAAATTCCTACCACCCAGTGATTCCTCACCTGTCCTGATAAAAACACTACCCCACTTGAGTGCCTACACCTAGTGCCTGCGTCAGGAATGGATCACCCCAGGGTCAACAGCTGCCTCATGTAAGGACCAACATTGACCGTTGTGTGATCTATTCCTGTCGCGGGCACCAGGCCTACCCACACAAGTGAGGTACCATTTTTATCGGGAGACTTGGGGGAATGCTGGGTGGAAGGAAATTTGTGGCTCCTCTCAGATTCCAGAACTTTTTGTCACCGAAATGTGAGGAAAATGTGTTTTTTTAGCCAAATATTGAGGTTTGCAAATGATTCTGGGTAACAGAACCTGGTCAGAGCACCACAAGTCACCTCATCTTGGATTCCCCTAGGTGTCTAGTTTTCAAAAATGCCAAGGTTTGCTAGGTTTCCCTAGGTGCCGGCTGAGCTAGAGGCCAAAATCTACAGCTAGGCACTGTGCAAAAAACACATCAGATTTCAATGTAAAAATGTGATGTGTCCATGTTGCGTTTCCTGTCGCGAGCATTAGGCCTACCCACGCAAGTGAGGTACCATTTTTATCGGGAGACTTGGGGGAACAGAGAATAGCAAAACAAGTGTTATTGCCCCTTGTCTTTCTCTACATTTTTTGCTTCCAAATGTAAGACAGTGTGTAAAAAATACGTCTATTTGAGAAATGGCCTGTAATTCACATGCTAGTATGGGCACCCCGCAATTCAGAGATGTGCAAATAACCACTGCTTCTCAACACCTTATCTTATGCCCATTTTGGAAATACAAAGGTTTGCTTGATACCTATTTTTCACTCTTTATATTTCAGCAAATGAATTGCTTTATACCCGGTATAGATTGAAAACCCATTGCAAGGTGCACCTCATTTATTGGCTCTGGGTACCTAGGGATCTTGATGAACCTACAAGCCCTATATATCCTCGCAACCGGAAGAGTCCAGCACACGTAACGGTATATTGCTTTAAAAAAATCTGACATTGCAGGAAAAAGTTAGAGTAAAACGTGGAGAAAAATTGCTGTTTTTTTCAGCTCACTTTCAATATTTTTTTATTTCAGCTGTTATTTTCTGTAGGAAAACCTTGTAGGATCTACACAAATCACCCCTTGCTGAATTCTGAATTTTGTCTACTTTACAGAAATGTTTAGCTTTCCGGGATCCAGCATTGGTTTCACACCCATTCCTGTCATTAACTGGAAGGAGGCTGAAAGCACCAAAAATAGTAAAAATGGGGTATGTCCCAGTAAAGTGCCAAAATTGTGTTGAAAATGTGGTTTTCCGATTCAAGTCTGCCCGTTCCTGAAAGGTGGGAAGATGGTGATTTTAGCACCAGAAAGCCCTTGTTGGTGCCATTTTCAGGGGAAAAACCACAAGCTGCCTTCGGCAGCCCTTTTTTCCCATTTAAAAAAAAACAATTCACTGTATTTTGGCTAATTTCTTGGTCTCCTCCAGGGGAAACCACAAACTCTGGGTACCATTAGAATCCCTAGGATGTTGGGAAAAAAGGACACAAATTTGGCATGGATAGCTTATGTGGACAAAAAGTTATGAAGGCTTAAGCGCGCACTACCCCAAATAGCCAAAAAAGGTCTCAGCGGGGGGAGGCCCAGCAGCTAAGAGGTTAAAATTTAGTTTAAAGTCAGACTAAGTGTAATGGGTTATGGGCATGGCAACAGGTCGACCAACTAGATCCAACATTACTAAATAAGTGTTACTTTCACTTTCTTAGGCATGTCCATATTGGATAGCCTTTGTCTTTGTCAGTCTAAATGGCAGATTTAAAAAAATATTTTGATGATTTTTGCCTGCTTCCATAATGCATATTCGTGGCTCACCCTTCACCCCTCACTTCTTCTTAGCCCTCCCAGATGCAGATTTCTAGAGCCGGGCCTGCAAACCATTGGTAAGCAGTAGGCATGTTCTAAACCCACCGTACCCAAAAGAATAAAACTGCTACTCTGTCAAGATGAATGACGATCTCCACTGGCTGTGAGCACGGCAAGTGGAGATCGTCGGCCATCTTAAAACAGCTGTTTGCAGAGTGTACTTAGTATTTTTTTCTGAATCATAGCAGTCCAGAGCCCATTTGTGTCCTGTGAGTTGTGTTGCAATGTGTTGTTTTATTTGTGAAACTCTTCAGGGCTGTTACCTCTCAGTGGAAAACAGCATGAGGCCGCTCAAGCTCATCTTGTGGAGGTTCAGGGAAGTCTGTGCTGTGGGCACACCCTTGGACAAGAAAAGAGATCTAAGGGCCAGATGTAGGTAAGTACAATTTTGCGACTTGCAATTTGTGAGTCATACCGACTCGCAAATTGCAACTCGCAAAAGTGCATGCAGAAAGGTGTCTCAGACACCTTCTGCTACTCGCTATGGGGTCGCAAAGACCCACCTCTGAATATTAATGCACACACATGGATGGTGGCCTACTGGAGACAGCAGACCTCCATGTCTGTGACTGCTTTTTTAATAAAGCAGTTTTTTTTTTTCTTTTTGCAGCCCGTTTTCCTTAAAGGAAAACGAGTTTCAAAAAGAAAAACTTCCGAAACCATTTGATTTCGGTTTTTTCACAGTAGGCAGTGGTCCATAGGACCACTGCCTGCTCTGAAAAAACATTTTTTTCGTTATTCACAAAGGGGAAGGGGTCCCATGTGAATGAGTTACCACCCACTTCAAGTGGGTGGTAACTGCGAGTTGGTTTGCGACTGCATTCGCGGTCACAAAGCAACTCAGCATGGCGATGCAGTCGCAAATAGGAAGGGAACACCCCTTCCTATTTGCGAGTCACAGCCTCAAATTGCGAGTCGGTACCGACTCGCAATTTGAGGTTGTGCATCGCGTTCGGCCTTTTGCACGTCGCAAACTGCGTTTTTCGCAGTTTGTGACGTGCAAAAGGCTTTCTACATCTGGCCCTCAATACTTCCACAGTGTTAAGATGGCTGACGAGTTGTACTTGCTGTCAGTACTAGGAAATTGAGAATGTTAGCCACTGTAAAGCAACACACTTTGCATTATGTATCCGGCTTTGATCACTAAAATATCGAATCCTGTGAGCTAATCTCACTGCATGCTTTTTAGATTTTACCTGCACAGTGCTTGCGTTGTGCTTGTAAAATCTGTTGTATTTGATATCAATCTTAAATGGGACTTATATCCCTCTCTTACTTTTTTATTGGTTTGTGTGCTTGCCATTTATTTTCCTTCTGTTTCTATTGATTGAAGCATACTATTTCCTTTTGCTCCTTGTGTCATCAGTGTCCCAACGCTCAAGTACTGTTTCTATCGGCTTTTGTGGAACTTTTTACGTTTTGCTTGCGCGGTCCCTGTTTACTCATCTCCCCATCGTGCTTGTTTTAATTGAGTTACATTGTTTTCAGCCCGAGTTGGAAAATACCGTAACTGACTACTAAAGGGAGCACTTGCGTCAACTAAGCATTTCCTGTGTCCACTGCTGTACCATTCACAGATGCCATAATCAAGCAAGTAAATAACTAGAATTATTTTCAGAAAAAAAGCGTACTCTAAATCACTCACACAACCCAAGCATTGGCACATGAAGTCAGATTCTCAGACTTCAAATGCTTTTCTTTGCCTTAGCCTTGAAAACGAAAGCCTTGCTTTGGTTTGTCCAGATTTATCTATTTTGGTGTTTTCTTAAGCACAGTGACCTCTTACTACTTAAAAGCGCTTTGGGGCGCAGACCCATGGTTCATTCAGCCTTGATGGGTGGGTAAGTTGTGAGGATGGGTAACTTCGTCTTACGTCAGGTTGGGTGGAGACCCAATGGGACACAAGCCAGATGCCAAAGCTCGCATTCCTAGTCGTGTGGTTAATGGTGCCTTTTAATAAACCTGAGTATGCAGCGCAGCCGCTTGCACCCGATGCCTGTGGGATAACAGTGTCCACTGTAGTGTCTGTCACTGCTGACACCAATGACCCCAAATAAATACTCGGCACACAGGCTTGTGGTTTTATGCGTCGCATGACCTTAGGCTGCAGTTATTTGACACTCGACCTCGCTGTATTACCGATCGTGCCGTATACTGCCACACCCCGAGCCACGCCCTTTATTTAAGAGCTCGTACCTCGTGATCTCGGGTGTACAACAACAGGCGGTCACAGCAGGGGGATAATACAGATGGAATAGGGGGTTGCTTTCACCCCTACAATCTGGGTCACGATGGTAGTGTCCGACGACCAGTTCCGTCACTGGTTCGCGACACTACATCCACGAGCCATGCTGCACCCACGTGCCCTAAAGCACACGTGTCCATTTTCTCCTAAACACCAACTGCAGGCCTTTTGTTTCCAAGCAGGAGACATTCCTAAATGATCAGTCGAACATGGGAAAGAGGCGAGCGTTAAAATCCTGAACAGTAAGCAATAGGACACACACCGAAAGTCTTATTTTTTCTCATTTCCCACGTAGGATCATTTGGAAGATGTGATTTACTTTAATCAGCAACACAATTTCTTGTAGTATTAATCATGAACTGCCACAACATAAAAACATGCTGGTATAAAAGGAGGCGACACATTAAATGAAGAAAAGGCTAAACACACAACACAGCAAAATGAATGTATTTTATATGGCTCCCTGTAATTTAAACACCCAGACATTTCTAGCAACCTTAGTTCGCTGAATGTTGTAGTTTGTTTTAACCCTTTTGATCAGACGTAGCCTTGCATAATCGTTTTCTCAAAATGTACTATGTTTTCCATATACAGTTGTGTTTAATACTTTTTGTTCATTGCACAAATAACATCATTAAATGTTCCTATAGTATCCGTGGTTAACAATTGCAGGGTATTAAACCAACACACGCAGTAAAACAAACCATGCCAGACAGCACATATAACTTTCCAGAGGTTGACTCCTAAATCGTTGTTCAGCTGTTGGTTGCTGCACCTGCGCATTGTTTGCTGTAGCCTTTTGTCTGCACCCATCAACTTCATCTATATTAACTATTCATAGAAAATCCTATTTCAGCAGTAGTTTTTTCAACAGTCCACCCCAAGTTCTGAAGAAGTCTTAACATTTTACATTGGATCTTAGCGAGACACGTACACAATAAGTGAGAACTGTACTTCTCTGCTGATTTAACAGTGGAAGAGGTGAAACTCCACCCTCCAGTGCCTGTAGTACAGTGGCCTTCAAACTGTTTATTGCCACGCCACCTCTTGAGTAAAAACAATTTCACCAGGGCCTCAAGACCAACAACATTTTTTCACAATAATTCTCTAAACTTGGAAGTTCTGAATATACTTAATAGTTCAAATGTTACAGTGGTATTCAGTTACCCCTTTGAAACATGCCACCAAATATACAATTGCCAACATGCTATAGGCAGCCTTGTCTCCCTACAGTGTATCAGTGTCCACAGTGTGATCCTTTATCAGAAATTGGGGGATAGGGACATTGAGAGATTTTTGTCCCCCCCCTCCTCTGCACCCCTCCTCCACCCCCCTCCCTCCTTTCCCTGATGCCACACCTGGTGAGAGCGCTGAGATCCCTACTCTGTCACTGTGTTAAAACATCTAGGTAATAGTGGTGCACAATTTGCCACATAATATACCTTTCACTGCACAACGTGCTACACAATTGCCACTCCTGTGCTTTATAATTTAGTCAGTTCTAGGTCATAATTTGGTCTTCTACTGCTTAAAGAGCACACTTGAGCACATTAAAGATTTTTACCTTGTAGATGGTAAGAGGATTCCTCTTTTTGCATCCTTTATAACCAAAATTGAAAAAAAAGCAATTACATGATCCTTGAATATAGGGACTAAACCAAGGCCCGACATGTGTTCAAAATCAATATTCTTAATGGTAGTGTTTAATCAAGAAGAACAGCTGTACCAAAAACCAGGATGTATACTCAGACAGGTAGATCCTGAGGAAATAACAGTATAATTTTAAAACTGACTGTAAACTGGTGCTTTCTGGAGGTAAGGTCAATCTTCTACATGAACTAAACACCTACATTGTATTTGGCTTTGCCCCTGTCTCTGTATGTGTACGTATTTCTCTGTGCTTCATTGGCTGGGTGTAGTAAAGTGCATCTTTTGACATGGTGATGCCCCACCCCTCCCCTTCCTGCTTTTTGCCTGGTTTCCGATGCAGTTTCAACTGAAAGTGCACTGGGTTCCTGCTAAACAGGCCCCCCAGTGCCAAAGCTCTTTCTCCCTAAACTGTACAGTCGTTTTTCTTAATTGGCAAACTTTTAACCACTGTAAGTCCTTAGTAAATGGCACCCCTGGTACCTAGGGCAAGGGGTACTAAAAGAAAGCCCCTGACAGCTGCAGCGCAAATTGTGGCACCCACAGGGACCCTCTCACTAAGTGCACACAGTGCTGCTTTCACAGGCTGCATGTCTTGGTGCAGCACTAAAATGAAAACACAACATGGCACAGAGCCTGTGTGCCCTGTCCCCTTTACACTGCATGTAATATATGTGAGACACCCTAAAGGCAGGATGCATTATATTACATGTAAGGGCATACCTACATGAGCAGATATGCCCCTTCTGTGTCTTTGTCGATTATCAGACATAGTAAGTGACTCAAGAAAGCCATTTTAAGTACAAGTGGTAGACACTGGTCATTACGAGTTCCCCAGCTATAAGATGGCTTCACTGAAGATAGGGGTGTTTGGTATCAAACTTCTCGTATTAATAAACCCTCACTGAATCCAGTGATGGATTTATTAATACATGCACTCCGAGGGCACCTTAGAGGTGCCCCCCGAAAACCTACCAACTCCTACCCTGGACACTGACTGGTCAAAACCAGTGCAACCCCCTTAGAGTTCTGCCCCCCTGAGGCTAAAGGCAATGTTCTTGAGGGCTCAGAACAAAGGCCTGCTCTCGGCGGAGGTCCTAACACCTCATCTAGCCAGGATGGGCATTTTAGGGTGGGGAGCTTCAAAGGCCTTGCCACCTTTGAAATGCGACCCAGGCCTCTGCAAATGGTAGAGAAGGCCGACCCCCAGTTCCTGACGCCACTTTTGGTGACAGGATTGCGGTAAAATTAGGCAGATTTGGAGGTGTGCCCACGTCATGCCAGACCCATACCTAAGATGGGCGAGCTGAAGTGGACGCTACCTTTTAAATTCCTCCATCTTGTTTGAAAGGAATGTTGGCACCTAAGGTTAGGGCTATGCCCACTTCCCAACAGAAGTGGTCAGAAAAAGGGTGTAGTCACCTTAAAGGTGAGTAGCCCATTGGCTACCACCTGACACTCACTGTAATGCCTCTTAATTCAGTATTTAAGTGGCACCCCTGAACCCTAGAACTCAGATTCCTGATGACCTTAAAAGAGTTGGACACTACAGAGTCAGACCAGCAGAGAAGACTACAGACACCGGCCAACTTGGCCCCAGCCCTACCAGCCCTCAACGATCCTGCGCCAAAAGACGACCTTTCCTGCAGCCCAGCAACCTCCAAAGCTTTGGGAGGGCTGGCTGTCTTTAAAAGAGAGCAAGCTCTCCCAAGAACAGCAGGCCTGTTCAAGAAGAAACCAACTTTTAAAGAAAAGAACTCTGCCCTGAGGAACTGCGAAAAACGCCTCTGGACCCACCTCTGCACCAGACGCTCATGGCCTGAGTCCCAAGTGGCCCACCGGTCCTGTTAAGGTTCCCCGGCAATTCTGAGTCCACCGTGGACTGACCCCTGCTGGACTCTGCCTCAAGGCATGCACGCTCAACCCGAAGACTCCCCCTAACAGCGACCTGCGTGGTAAGCTGTTCCCGATGACAAAAGACACTCCTGCACCCACCTCCCCAACCCCCTGGGCCTTGGGGAGCTGTGTTCCTAGATCCCCTAGCATCAGAATGTACCTGGGCAGGTGTGGGTTTTCTTCATTCAGCCTCCTGGCCCAAGCCTGCAGCCTTTCTCTAAAAGTGATCTCCTCCATTTGTAAACGTGAGGCACCTGATGCTGTGTTGGCAATCTGCACCTGGCCGCCCCTGTGTCACTAACGGTGTAAGTTTGGTGCTGCTTTGCGGCTCCTCTTGTACGTACCTCAGCCCCAGGAGATAGACCTCTGACACCCCCTTACCTGTGAGCACGTCTTCGGTTACCCCCATTCTCCATTGGTTAACACTGGGCACTCAGCTCTGAATTTGACCTCTGCCTCTGTGCCGGTGTGAGTGCACGCTTGGTACTGATTTGAACCTTGCATGGTGTTAGCCTAAAACCCTGAAGACTGGATTTGTAAGTCGCCTACTTACCTGCAAAACTGCATTCTTGTTTTCCTCCCATACGTTAACATTGCTGAACTGAAAAATTGCATGGAGAGTTGATTTTTCAAAGTGTTTATGCTTGAAAATGTACTCATCTGATTACGAAGTTCTTGAGTTTGAAACATATATAAAAATAAATGTTATTTTTCTAAATTTGTCTATGATTTTTTTTTTGAGTACGTGTCTCATTTATTGCCTCTGCGAGTACCACAAATTCTTAGCACTGCCCTCTGCTGACCCTAACTGCTTGCCCACAGTACCAAAAAGTAGAACATTAGTCCTGTCTACTTTTGCCTCTGCAATACCCAATTGGGGATCCACTGGACTCTCTGCACAGTGTACTTCATTTTAGTGCACTGTAGAGAGAGCCAGCTTCCTACACTGTGTACTCATCCAATCTTTGATATATTCATCTCTCTTTTCCATTGCTTTGGCAGTCCACTTTCTCTATTTGCACCTTCTCTTTTGGTACCTAACGTGAGACATTTTCCCTGATTTTTTGTTGTAAAAAAGAAAACCACACTGCTGTTCCCCACTAACCATGATACTGTACAGTGCGTCTGCAATCCAAAGGGGGCTTCCAAAGCCTCCTCAACTCTCCAGGTAGCTGTGGATAAATTGGGGTGAGGTTAAATCAGAGTACAATACAACAAGTATTACTGTATCTATAAAGCTATGGATTGTCTAGCTAATGGTGGATGGTATTTTTTGAAAAGGCACTCCACCTTAATAATGCCAAATCAAATATGCGTTTACAAATTCAGTGATAAAGTAGGGGATAGTTCGCTCTGTAGGTCATTACTATGGTGGTCATTATGACATTGTCAGTCTATTCTGAAGACCGCCGTGGTGACGGCCACCAACAGACCACCTCGAAGGCGGTAATCTGCCTGCCAGATTATGACACACAAACACAAAACTGGCAGAAACCAGTCACAACCACAAGTCCGCCAGATCCAACAAAGGCGAAAAACTGTTGAATCCACCACCCTCACAGCTACGCCAGCAATATACCGCCCTCCAAATAATGACCCATGAATCACCACAGCGGCATTCAACGGTGGTCAGCCATTGGCGGTGCACACTGCTGCGGCGGAATTGGGCACCCTACAGCATTAGAAGGCAACATTGGCCAGAACAAAAAACCCACACCTGACACATATATACACACCCATCAACAGCACTATAAAACACCCCCCCACATAACCCACAATCCTTTGCAAACACGAAAAGGCTGCAACATCTTCCCAGGCCAATCCCTTAGAGAACTGCTCACACATCTACCTGTACGTCCATCACACATCACGTACCCTACTACAAAACTGAACACCCTCTGCACAACACACAATAGGCATTTCCCCACAAACGCACCCCGTTTCACTGATGAGGAGTTGCGGGTGATGGTGGAGGAAATCGTCAGGGTAGAGCCACAGCTGTTTGTCGCACAGGTCCAGCAGATCTCCATTGCCAGGAAGATGGAGCTATGGCGGAGGATCGTGGAAAGGGTAAGCTCCGTGGGACAATATCCACGCACAGGGGACGACAACTGTAAGAGGTGGAACAACCTACGGGGGAAGGTGTGTTCCATTGCATCAAGATACCAGGTCGCCATCATGAGGACTGGCTGTGGACACCCACCTCCTCCCCCACAGTTGGCAGCATGGGAGGAACAAGTCTTGGCAATCCTGCATCCTGAGAGCCTCACTGGAGTCACTGGAGGGCTGGACACTGGTAAGTCACCATTACTAACCTACGTCCACTGATACCTGCATGCCATGTCACCCCCTCACCCTTACTCCTTACATCCCACTCCATCCCACACAGTGCACCACCCCAATGGCCACACTTAAATGTGTACCCCTGCATGCCCTACCCACTGCAAGCGCACTCCTCCCAGCTCTGCAAGCACACCCACCAGCAATGCATGGACAGCATGTAGAACTACCAGTCCCACAATCCATCACCATACACTACCAAAGGTGGGAGGACAACACCAAACCCATAGGGAAAGATAGAATGCGGAATATGTGACAGTCAATGACCCCAACAAATCACTTACATCCCCACAGGTGCCACAGCAAGTGTCAATGGCGACCAGGTGCCACGGCAACCCAGGCCTCCACCAGAAAATGCCCTCAGTGATGACAGCAACTCTGGATGTCCCGAGCTGGATGAACTCCCTGGCCCATCTGGGACCATAGGTCAGTCCGCTTCCACATCCCACAATCAGTCCCCCCCCCCCTCCAGACTCCAACACCACAGCAGCCACTCAAGGACCCAAGTCCCCTGTCCCCAAGACATGTCGATCAATAGTGTGCCCACCTGTATAGGGACCTGAGTCGACACCACACAGGCAAGACGGTGAAGGTCCTGGTGTAAGTGGGAGTGGGCACACCGTTCAGGGGACACAGGAGGGCCAGTGGGAGGTGAGTTGTGCACCAGAGGGAGGCCAGGCCCAGGTAACCGACTGCCCAGAAGGCATTCGCACATGTCTGGGGGCATACCAAAAATCCCAGGACAGGATGGGCCAAGTGATCACCATCATGCAGGAGAACCAGCAGCTGCAGGGGGTACACCACCAGGAGGTCATGCAGCAGCAGCAGGGCCTAAATACCAACATGGCATCCATTGTAGGGGTGCAGGGTGACATGGCCAACACCATGCGGGAGAAAAGAGCACACCAGTGGCCCACTTCCACTAGCCAGTCCACTCAATAGCCATCAACATCTGCTGCATCTAGTGGACAGGACCACCGGCCACAAGATCCACAGGTCACCAGCAACCCTCCCCTGCCACGAAAGAACCACCCGCGAATGTTACCTGCGACCCAGACAGACACCAGAGACTGTTACCAAGACCACCGCAGGAAATGAGCCCCTCCAGAATGCCCCCCTTGTGTTCCACTGAGTCATCTTGTTGACTTTGGACTGCCATTGCTCTTCTTCCTATGGTCCCATGGACACTGGACCTGTGCTACAAACCAACTGGGACAGTACACTGAACTTTACTTCAACCATCACCCCACTCTATTTTACTATCCGTTCATCATTAGCACTTCAAAAAACACCCTTGAACACAACTGGAGTATTAGTGCTTTATCACACAGAAATGTGCAATGTATTGGACTGTATTATCTTGTGCAAATGTCCTGTAATGTGTGAATCCATCCAATAAATGTGTTTAAGCAGTCTGTAGTCATCACATCAGTACACAGTTGTGACCACACCAACATCTGCAAAAAGGGAAGGCATGGGTGACAGTCAATTGAAATGTAAAGGCAGTGATTGGCACAACACAGCTGGCACACAGCACTTTACTAAAATAGAGAGATGAACAGATCAATTGTCTTACCTGAGTGTCATTGGAAGTACTGCTGTATGAGATGTGCCCTGTTGTCCACATCCTCCTCCTCACTGTCTTCAGTGTCCTCTGCTGCCACAGGTGCATTGTCTTCCACCCTCTTCCTGCAGATAGAGCACATGGCTCCCCCCTCTTCCTGCAGATAGGGCACATGGCGTCTGGGGGCCAAATTGTGCAGCATGCAGCAGACCACCACAATCTGGCAGACCTTCTTAGGGGCGTAGCATAGGGGCCCACCTGTTAAATGGAGGCACCTGAACCTGGCTTTCAGTAGACCAAATGTGCGTTCTACAACCCTCCTGGTACGGCCATGTCCCTCATTGTACTGATTTTCAGCCCCAGTTCTCAGATTCCTAATGGGGTCAACAGCCAGGACAGGTTTGGGTAGCCGGAGTCGCCTGGAAGAAGTGTGAGACACACATTATCCATGTACGGTGGCATGGAGTAGAACTCTAGTTGGCATAAACTGACTTACATTGTGTGAAGCCTCAAGCTCACCTATGAGCCACACTCTGTGCCTCTGTAGTCGTGCCATCACCCGTGGGATGCTGCTATTCCTCAATACATAGGCATCATGCACATATCCAGGAAATTTGGAAGTGACCTGGGATATGTATTGATCAGCAGGGCCCACCATCTGGACATTTATTGAGTGGTAACTCTTCCTAATCCTGTAGACCTGCTCATTTGCCCTGGGGGGTACCATGGCAATATGGTCCTGTCAATGGCCCCAGTCAAATGTGGTCTGTGTCCCATGACGTAGAATCCAGCTTTCACTGTGGGCAAATCTTCAACCTGGGGAAATGAGATGTATCTGCTATGTGTTTGAGCAAGGCAGCCTAAACCCTTCCAAGCACAATCGAAAAATTGGCTGTGACATTCCTGCAGCCAAACCCACTGTCACCTGGAATTAACCACTTGCCAGGAAGTGGAGCACTGAGAGTAGCTGTACTAGAGGGGGAATTGCTATAGTGCTACGGATAGCAGGAATTAGATCAGGCACCAATTGTTCACATAGCTCAGTAATTGTGGGCCTGTTCTGACGATTTGTGAGTATGATGTGCCGGTCCTCTAGTGTAGCCAAACCCACAAGGGGTCTGTACACAGGTGCTGGCCTTCTCCTCCTCCTTATCCTCCACAGTGGTTGGTATCTAAGTGAGCCAAAATTAAAATGTGTGTGACTACAGGAAGCATGGACACACAATATCACAGTATACAGAGCATGTATGTTTGTAGGAGACTGGAATTGTATAGGTGTGTACAATCTATACCAATGACTGTCAGGGAAACTATTGCCAGTGTTGTTAAGTTCTTCCCTCAGCAAAAAACGATTCCCCTTTCCCTTGTACCCACATTGGTTGCAGTGGCGTCCTCACTCCTGGTGGCTCTTGTGGAGGCTGTTCTTAGAACTAGCTTCTTCATGTTTAACTGCCGCTCAAGATGGTGGCCGCAAATCTTTGTGAAGTCCGCGCTATAGTGTTTCTATCTTAGTCTTGTGCTGAATCTTCCCTCCAGCAGTTTCTCTCTGGGAGCTGTGCACTTCAACTATCATCCTGAGGAGAATGAGGAGTGTTCCTCAGGTGCTTAGTTTCATAGAGAATTCTTCCAGTTTTGAGTAATTAGTTGTTTTTCTTGTTACTGTGTGCACACCAGCTACTTTTTCCCTTCTGGGGAAGCTGAATTTCTTTCTTGTTCTAACAACTGGCTATCGGATTTCTGAGGAGAATTCATTTTCGCTTAACAGAATGTCAAGCAACTGTAGTAAGGAATCCTTTTGTTTGATTTCCAGACTTGCCAATATATATATATATATATATGTACATATATTTTCAAAAACTCTTCGACTTGCAGACTTGCCAGTCTTAGAGACAACCTCAGTGCTCAGACTAATTCCTAGAGACTGTGATTGAGAAAACTGAACCTTGAGCAGGAGTTTTCATTTCCTGTAAAAAACATTAGTTGATTGTATATTTGTGAACCTTTGAACTGTTCTCCAGAGAACCTTGGATACCTCTGACTCCTGGAGAAAAGAAGATATTAAGTTAACATTGTTCTCTTAAATAGAGGCTAGACTCTCAAAAGATC
This sequence comes from Pleurodeles waltl, assembly GCF_031143425.1. Classification (NCBI taxonomy): domain Eukaryota; kingdom Metazoa; phylum Chordata; class Amphibia; order Caudata; family Salamandridae; genus Pleurodeles; species Pleurodeles waltl. The sequence continues at coordinate 858,153,271 of NC_090444.1, read as the reverse complement.
CAGGTTAGGAGAACAATAGAATTGGGTGAATGTGAATGGCTGAACAGTTTAATGAGCAGTAGGAATGTACTTATCTATGCTGTTATCACCCGACTGCAGGTCCTTCTTTTAAAGAAATCCCAATAAGAAGAAAAGTGCAGGTTACAGAAGCACTCACTGAATATCCTATCTTCAAGTGGGAAACACAGGCTGGAACTGGATCTGGAGGCGGTCTCTCTTTTTCTATTCCCAGTTCCCTTTCCCCCTAGCGGATGTAGGGTTCAGATAATCAGTAAAATCTGAGCACGCATCTGTTGGAGTGAGTTGGGTAAAAGGCATCAGCTCCTGTGGAAGTTTGATTTAATGGGTAATCTCCTGACAGTGACGCATATAAATTAGTCCAACATGAGTACTAGCATTAGGAAATGGCAACCGTTTGTCCTTTATGCAGGGATAGGTGGAAGTGACCTCACTCCGCCGGCTTTTGGTGTCACGGCGGAAGGTGGTCTTCACCGCCGTGCAACTCCTAATTGGCTAACATGGAGCTCTATGGAGTATAGGAACCATTGCTAATCAGCGCCGGTGGTGACTGTGTGCACCGCCACGGACATGAGTGCCATTTTTTCTGTGCCACTTCACTTGATTCCTGACTCTCTACGGTTTAACATCTCCACTGCGTGTGCTGATGTGGTCTGTGTCTGGAACCTGCGATGGCCAATGCTACAGGGGAGAGGGCCCTGTAAGAGGCTGGCCTGGCGTATAGTGGGTACCTTGTGGTACTTACACCTTGTGCCAGGTCCAGTTATCCCTTATTAGTAGTGTTCTAGCAGCTTAGGCTGATAGAGGTAGCTATAGCAGAGCAGCTTAGGCTGAACTAGGAGAAATGCAAAGCTCCTACTATACCACTTATATCATATAGCACTATAACATAAGAAACACAATACTCAGAGTTACTAAAAATAAAGGTACTTTATTTTAGTGACAATATGCCAAAAGTATCTCAGAGGATATAATCCCTCAGGAGGTAAGTAAAATGCACAAAATATACACACAAACCAAAATCAGGTAAGTAAAACACTTAGAAAAGTAGTGCAAACACTGTAGAACACAATAGAATGTAATAGGAGGCAATAGGCCTAGGGGCAACACAAACCATATACTCCAAAAGTGGAATGCGAACCACAAATGGACCCCAGACCTAGTGTAGTGTGTTGAGGATCGCTGGGAGTGTAAGAAAACACTAAGGGTGTCCAAGATACCCGACCCCAATACCCTGAAAAGTAGGAGTAAAGCTACCCTACTACCCCAGAAAGACAGTAAAGTCGAGATAGGGGATTCTGCAAAGACAACAACTGACTGCAAAGCACTGAAGACGGACCTGAGGACCTGCAAAGGAAGGGGACCAAGTCCAAGAGTCACGCAAGTGTCCGGGGGGGGTGGGGGGGGCAGGAGCCCACTAAACCCCGGATGAAGGTGCAAAAGGGCTGCCTCCGGGTGGAAGAAGCTGAAGATTCTGCAACAACAGAAGGTGGCAGGAACTTTTCCTTTGGCCAGAAGATGTCCCACAGCGTGCTGGAGGATGCAGAGTTGTTTCCACGCAGAAAGACCGCAAACAAGCCTTGCTAGCTGAAAGAGTCGCGGTTGAAGGTTTTGGGTGCAGACAGCCCTTAGAGCATGCACCACCAGGAAATAGTCGAGAAAGCCGGCAGGATGAGCGGCTACAATGTTGCTGGTAGTCTTCTTGCTACTTTGTTGCGGTTTTGCAGGCGTCCTGGAGCAGTCAGCGGTCGATCCTTGGCAGGAGTCGAAGAGGGAAGTGCAGAGGAACTCTGGTGAGCTCTTGCATTTGTTATCTGAAGAGAAACCCACAGGAGAGACCCTAAATAGCCCTCAGAGGAGGATTGGCTACCTAACCAGGTAAGAGCCTATCAGGAGGGGTCTCTGATGTCACCTGCTGGCACTGGCCACTCAGAGGTCTGCATTGTGCCCTCACACCTCTGCATTCAAGATGGCAGAGGTCTGGGACACAATGGAGGAGCTCTGGGCACCACCCCTGGGGTGGTGATGGACAGGGGACTGGTCACTCCCCTTTCCTTTGTCCAGTTTCGCGCCAGAGCAGGGGTTGGGGGCTCCCTGAACCGGTGTAGACTGGCTTATGCAAGGGGGGCACCATCTGTGCCCTTCATAGCATTTCCAGAGGCTGGGGGAGGCTACTCCTCCCCAGCCCTTACACCTATTTCCAAAGGGAATTACACCCTCTCTCAGAGGAAATCCTTTGTTCTGCCTTTCTGGGACTGGGCTGCCTAGACCCCAGGAGGGCAGAAACCTGTCTTGAGGGTTGGCAGCAGCGGTAGCTGCAGAGAAAACCCCAGAGAGCTAGTTTGGCAGTACTGGGGGTCCATGCTGGAGGCCCGGGGATGCATGGAATTGTCCTTCCAATACCAGAATGGTATCGGGGTGACAGTTCCACGATCCTAGACATGTTACATGGCCATGTTCGGAGTTAACATTGTGACGCTACACATAGGTATTGACCTATATGTAGTTCACACGTGTAATGGTGTCCCCGCACTCACAAAGTCCGGGGAGTTTGCCCTGAACAATGTGGGGGCACCTTGGCTAGTGCCAGGGTGCCCTCACACTAAGTAACTTTGCACCTAACCTTCACTGAGTGATGGTTAGACATATAGGTGACTTATAAGTTACCTAAGTGCAGTGTAAAATGGCTGTGAAATAACGTGGACGTTATTTCACTCAGGCTGCAGTGGCAGTCCTGTGTAAGAATTGTCTGAGCTCCCTATGGGTGGCAAAAGAAATGCTGCAGCCCATAGAGATCTCCTGGAACCCCAATACCCTGGGTACCTAGGTACCATGTACTAGGGAATTAGAAGGGTGTTCCAGTGTGCCAATGAGAATTGGTAAAATTAGTCACTAACCTGCAGTGCCAATTTTAAAAGCAGAGAGAGCATAAACACTGAGGTTCTGGTTAGCAGAGCCTCAGTGATACAGTTAGGCACCACACAGGGAACACATACAGGGCACAACTTATGAGCACTGGGGTCCTGGCTTGCAGGATCCCAGTGACACAGGCAAAAACAAACATACATATAAATAAAAAATGGGGGTAACATTCCAGGCAAGATGGTACATTCCTACAGGCCCCAGCCTTCACATCGGAATAGCTGGAGAAGCTTGTGTATGGGGCCCAACCCCTGTATGGGCAGTTGTATGAGCCTCCAGACAAACAGGTGAGTACATCATGGATACGTTGGATGCGACATGGCTACATGAAGATGCATGTGTGTGCTGGTAGTGTCATTTGGGGGGGGTTGGTTGCATTTAATGTATATGCAGAGGTAGGGGTCGTGTGTGCTTAATGTGGGTCATACGCAGAATGTAAGCCATCTGTGTAACAGAATGGATTGTTGAGTTTATAGTGTCCTCCTGTCTGTGTCTCCTCTGCATGTCAGAAAGGGTTGTGGCGTGCAATTGCCAAGGACGTGTGGACCCTGGGGATCCATAGCCAGCGGAACACCCACTGCAGGAAACAGGCACGGAAACCGCAGAGGCCCAGCTGAGGATGGCCTCCTAACGAGGGAGGGGTGCCCGTCAGAGCCTGACCCCCCCCCCCCCTAATGGCCTGCATACTGGTGGGGGCCAATCCGGAGTTGGCTGGGTGCTTGAGGGCTGCACAGTAGCCACAAGGGGGTGAGTACAGAGTGTGTGGTATTTATTTTGTGTTGTCTGGCATGGGGTTTGGCTGCAGGGTTTTAGTCAGTGGGTTCTCAATATTCTGCTTTAGCTTTTCCAGTGCTGCTTAGCTATGTAGGGTGGTATGTATATTAGGTATTGGTAAGTAGCTAGCATACCATAGCAGACAGGGCTTAGTGAGTCCCAGTAGGTGTGCAGATGGTAGTGTTTGGGTTATTTACTGCTGTTCTACCCAGGTAATGGTTTGTCATTCTGGTCCATACTGCACTGTGTTAGTGCCAGTGAGTTACTGTGATGTGTATGCCATATGTGCTGTGATTGGCCCTGTGATCCCTTTCTCTCTCTCCCACCCTCTCTCCTTCTCTCATCATGTCCTTGTGTGCATTAGCATCATCCGACGAAGGAGCAGGGGCACCAGCGACTGGGGGAGCTGCAGCCCGGAGGCAGAGAGCACCAATGCCGAGGGGACCAGTGGGTTGGAGGGCGAGGGGAGCACCATGGGGGAGAGAGGATTCACAACTACAGACTCGGATTCCTCCTCTGATGGAAGCTCCCTACTGGTAGCTGACCTCTTTAGGACCACCCCAGCTACTAGAGCTTCTGCCACCCCCTGTACCAGCACCGCCCTCCCAGTTGTCCCCCACCCAGTTGCCCGTGCCCGCGCCCGCTCACCCAGGGGGGTGGGAGTCTCCTTCTTCCCAGGCACCTCAGGCCCTGCCACCGTCAGCCCTGCTGCCATCAATGAGGAGTCTATTGACCTCCTGAGATCCATCTCTGTATGGCAGTCAACCATAGTAAATGCCATCCAGGGGCTGGCATCCCAGATGCAGCAATGCCATGCCTACCTGGAGGGCATTCACAGTGGCTTGGCTGCCCTACAGAGACCCTTTCAGACTCTGGCTTCCTCTCTGACAGCAGCCAGTGTCCCTGGTTCTACCACCACCCTCCAGCTACCTGTTCCCAGTCCCAAAGCCCTCTCCCCCAACCCATCCCATGCACACAATCTGACAAGCATGCACCCAAAACAACAGACAGGACTTGCACAGACAAACACAGGCACCACACTTCACTCCACAAGCACACACACAGCCAACACACAGATGCACATACTACATCAGCCACTGCCTCCACTGTCGCCCCCTTCTCCTCCCTCACAGTCACTTCAACACTCACACCTGCATGCACTGCATCATCAGTCCCATATCCTGCCACCTGTACAGCCTTGCCCACAGACACCACAACAGCAGACACGCAGACATGCACCCCACACACCACATGCACAGTCACCACTATCACAGCCTCATGCAGCGCACCCACCTCACTTGCAGACACCACCACAACATAGATACACACGTCATGTTTGTCCTCTCCTACCCTGTCTGCCCCCCTCCAATTACACATAAACGCTCCTACTCAGACACCCACCTCAGATGCACACTGTCCATGCACCTGCACCCAAGTCCAGCACACCTACTTCTCCTACAACCATTCCCTCTACCTCCACTCCCAATCCTCCTCCCACAACCCGCCCCCTTGGTCCTAAGAAGCTATTTCTTTCCCGCCTTGACCTCCTCCATCCCCGTCCTGCCTGTAAGAGGAAGATCCCTCCCCCCCAGCCCAGTACCTCCACCTCCCATTTGACTCCTGTTCCACCCCAAAGACTACACCTGCCACTAATGGGCACAAGAGTGGCACTCTGGCCCCCACCCCAAGCCCACTCCTCTGCCCCCTAAACGTAAGGATAACCCCCCCACCCAAAACCCAAGGACCCCTCCCAAGATGAGCCCCACCCCGAGGTGCCTGCCTACTAACTTCACGATGCCCCTGCCCAGTGGAATGACTGGGCTGTCAGGAGTCCAGTTGGGCCATGGACGTTGCCCTTGTGGCCATTTGTTGTCTGTGGATTTGCCAATGGTCCCTGCTGTACATATTTATATTTTTTAAATTGAGCTCGTTTTCCAACATCATTACAGTGGTTGGACCAGAGGTATGCGTCCTAGCTTTCTTTGCTTCTGGGTTATGTTGTTGTTGTTTACTCTGCAGATTGTTCAGGGTGTGTGTTGTTCATGTGGGTGTGTCACTCTCCCCTCCCTCCCTTGTGTGCTAGGCGGCTGTACTGACCGTCATCGTTTTTGTCGGTGTTGGTGCTCCTGGACTACCATCGCCTGGTACAGCATCGGCAGGACTTCCAGCTCGAGTTTCATGGCGGCTGCGGACTCCTCTGTGTCCCTGGAGGTGAGTATTCCCTTTTATATGATGTGTTTCCGCCTGGCTTTGGTGGCTGTGGTCCCGCCCCGGAAATCCTGGCAGTCTGCATTTCATAACATGGTGGGCGGGTCATTGGCTTCCTCCTGCCTGAAGGTGCCTACCACCGTGGTCAGTGGACGGGACCGCACTGACGGTTTGGGTGGTACATTGGTTGTCTATGTGAGGGACTGCCACCATGGTCATAATTTGGTGGTCTTCACCGCCAGCCTGGCGACGGTACTACCGCCATCACTGGTGTGGCGGTCAGCTGACCGCCAATCTCATAATGAGGGTCTATATCCCATTTGAGATTACTAGATGATCACAAACACTAGCACACTCCTGAAAAAAACAAAATATATGCAATGAAGTTATGACAAAAGACAGTTTGATGTTTCAAACAGTGCCTGCAATCATACGGCATGCAGGGGTGTTACCCAACCACGTACATCATAATGTAAATGGAGAATTGGAATTCAGCAGTCCAAACATGGTTGCTTTATTTCAGGTTTACAAACCAAATTGAACGTAAAATTGGTGATTGTAAACACGGAAGACTACCTGAAACAAAGAAAAAAGGTGACTGGACTGATGGTGAGACGGTGAAGAAGTGATCCTTAAAGCAAAATGTGTCCCAGAAGTTGTAAACCTGAGTGGGAAGATTAACTCATCTCTCAGTTTAAAGTCAGTGGTTTATGATATATAGTCAACAGTCTATCACGTGTTTTATTGTGTCTCTGACCATATAAATATGAATAGCTCAGGTTCTGTGGGTCCTAGTTCACCCAGGTCAGCAGCTTCTCATTTGGAGCACACAGCTAACACACTGAGATGGCATAAATCCTTCTCAATCAAGGTAGCGCATAGACCAACCATGCTCCAAACAGCCTCATCTATAGACAGATGAATAAAAACAATAAAACATTGCACAGAGAAGGAATCTGCTCATCGTGTGGAGTCACCACTGTGCCCACCTGCATCTGATAGTCTTGGTTTCTTGAGGCAGGACTTTTCTAGTCTCTGGTAAGGAAGGAAAAAGCTTATAGGTGTGATGTCTCCATCTCTGGACTCATTGTGCTTGCCATTGATAGAGTTGGCGTTTTTTCACTTTGGTGAAATGAGTATGAAGATAATTATTGTGTCATATTTTGTAATAATGTGTATATGAAGATAGTGTTTCTGCTTGTTGGCAATCTCAACGCTAAGGTATGTGAATTGAACTGCAGGGTCTGATATCCTGTCTAACAAACTGAGAATTTACACTGTACACTGGTAAGAAGTGCTAGAAACAACCTGTTCTGCTTCAGAGGGTTGCTATCAGGGGCGTAATGCAAGACTTAGGGAGTGGGAGGAATCCTTCAGGGGGCACCTTTCAGCCCAAGATCAATTAATATCTGTGAGATATGGGAGACTCAGAGGCTCCTCATCACATTCTGTAGGGGGGGGGGGGCATCATTGTACGTCACTCCACTGTCTGCTATACTTTTAATGTGACTGTGAAACTTTGAATGGGAGAGAGCTATGCCTTCTCAGCATTTCTTTTCTTCTTAAATTGGACAGTACCGACATCTATTAGCAGCCTTTTAACATCTAGAAAAAAAATGAAATTGCCTAAACCAATAGATTCCGCAAAGGCGAAGCTTATAGGCTTTGCCAATGCTTTTTTTGTTGTTTTTGCAACTATAAAGTGGCCTATAAACTATACTGCAGCACAACACCCTGTCAGACAGAGTATATGTAAAAATACCTAAATTCGGACCAGGAGCAAAATGGAACCTAAGTCTGGTTTTTGTTACTCTGGTGTTTGTCATCGTGACTGCACTGCTACCACTGGTCTCCATTCTCCGAAAGTTTGCATAAGTAGCACCAAGGCGTGTGCACTCGCTATGATTGCCGTGCAGAATGAAAAAAAGATACCACTGTGCTAGGTGCCTTTGCAAAAATGAGAAAGCAAAAACTACAACTTTTTTGTTTTTTTTAGCATCCATACATTCGGCTAGTGATGTGGGCCGGACTGACGCATGACAGTGCCCCCTAAAAGAATAACTGAAGGGGGTTCACCCAAACAAGCTAATTAATGGGTAAAGGGGGCTGACCCAAAGCCCCTTCTGTACATGTAGGTGTTTGTGTATGTTGTGTGTGGAAGGTGTGTATTTGTGTCAAGAGTTCTTGCCCTGTAATTCAAAAATGTCACTATAGTGAGAGGGCATGGCTCTGTAGCCTGTCACTTGAGAGTTTGCTTTCGTCGACACTGCAGACTCAACTGTGAGAAAATACATTGCAGCATCACAGGGTCTTACTTGTGAGGCTACACATATGGTGACTCCGCAGGCTGCAGAGGAGGAGGCGCCAAAGGCTGCTGAGAGGCTGCAGACATCAGTGCCACCAGAGCGGTATACTTTGTGGTGCCATAATCTCAAACGAGAGGTCACTCGTGGCAGCGCAGATGCAGTATAATGCATTTATAAAGGCAAACTGTGTTCAAGTATGTGCCCCTCTGCAGGGTCATGACGTTTTTCGGTAAGTAACAAAATACGCTCTTCGAGTTTGTGGTGCATTAACTCAAGCAGGCAACTTCTGACATTTTGTTTTTTACTACAGACTGGTTCTGACTTCATAATCGGTATTAAAGATAGTAACTCTTTATTCAAACAGCGGTGGTACATTTATACTTCACCTACCTGATGTTGTTGGGAAGTTTTTTTAATGACAGGTTTATGACTTTATTTTACTTGTTTTAATGTAGTAGTAATCTTATGCACGTTTTATTATAGGTGCTGCCATTGGTTCAGAAGAGGCATTTTATTTATACACACGTGGTGCGGCGTGTACCTCTATTGTATCCTGTAAATATGACAAAACCAAGAAACATTATTCCAAATATATCAATAAAGACATTCTGCAAGATGAACAAATTAAAGAACTATTCATGAAGCCGAAAGAAGTGAATGTTGAGCCATTAATGGTAAGTGTAGCGTGCGGTTTCAAAAGTAACCTGTCTTCTTTCAGAGACGAGACATTTGCATATTAGTAAAATAGAGGACCATCTTTGGACGGATAAAGTGACATTCCCTCACACAGTGGCTCCTCGTGCCCCTGTTCTTTGCCAACCTTGATTTCTTTTAGTGCAATCAAGAATCTTATCCCGGTGAACCCTGGAGCACGTTTGGAGAGTAGACTGACTCTATACTTGACTTTTTGTCTTATTTATGTCCCTTGTGTAGAACACCTGTATTATTGCTGCGGTAAAGAGCAGAATGTCCGCGCCTAGAGAGCTAGCTAGCCATCTTAGTCATAGCTTATATTATTTCATGTCAGTACATGTGTTCTCTTGATCTTTCCCTTTGTATTACTTGAAAAGGTTTCTTTGTAAATATCCACAGTTGTACTGGTTGCGAACATACTGTAAAATCTATGTCCAGGATGCCCAACATGGTACTAAAGAATGCCACCTTTCGCTAGTTTTTTTGTTTTGTTTGCAATTTACAATGATGCAAACTTCTCCGAAGGCTACTCGAGTGCTTTGAGGAGGATTATATTACACATGATTTGTAGGTATAGGTAGATGAAGGGATTTGCTCAGAATCATAGGATGTTGAGTCGAGGCTCAGACACAAACCTGGCTTGCCAGTTTCGAGGTTAGCACTACTGGCTGCTAGGCCGCATTGTTCCTACTTAAGTTAAAATGCTTGAATGTTTCTCTGTCGGCAAGATGTCAAGTCGATCATCACTTCAAAAGCAATACTGGGGATACAGCCTTCCTGAAAGTATTCGAACGGCGCCTTGTAAATAACACACTGTTCCCTTTTAGCTTCGTCTATGTTTGTTTTATTTTGCCTTGTTTTTTGTTTTTTTGTTTTTTAATAAAACATTGCTGTAGAAGTTGCTGGGCCTTTGGCAGTATTAATACAATGGGAAAAAAAACAACCTTTTTTTGTTCTCAAAAAGCGCATATGGAAGTCACTGGCACTGAAGGAAACTCATTTGTGTGCAGATGTGCTCTTGTGAAAGAGTGGAACGCCAACACTCTCAGTGAAGTTAGCCAGTGGCAGAAGTAGGCAGATCCATTGCCCTGTGATAAATGCTACAATGGGCGAAAGAAAAATGTGAATGATACAACAACATACCAGTGGACAAAGAACTGCTAGAAAGCCCGTATAAGTAAGTATATGTTAGACCTGATAGCCTTACGGTGGTCACCCCCTAACTTTTTGCCTGCCTCCCTCCACTTTTCTGACACTGTTTTGCTGGTTTTAGAACTCTGCATACTTTACCACTGCTAACCAGTGCTAAAGGGCAAATGCTCACTCCCTTAAACATAACATTGGTTCCTTCCCAATTGGCATGTTTGATTTACTTGTAAGACCCTAGTAAAGTGCACTGCATGTGCCCAGGGCCTGTAAATTGAATGCTACTAGAGGGCCTGCAGCACTGGTTGTGCCTCCCACATAAGTAGCCCCTCAAACTTGTCTCAGGCCTGCCATTGTAAGACCTGTGTGTGCAGTTTCACTGCCACTTAAAAGTAGTTGCCAAGCCTTAAAACTCCTGTTTTTCTACATATGTCACCTTTAAGGTAGGCCCTAGGTAACCCAAAGAGCAGGGTGCTATGTAGGTAAAAGTCAGGATATATGCTGATGTGTTTTATATGTCCTGGTAGTGGAAGACCCCTAAATTAGTTTTCCACTGCTGCAAGACTTGCTCTTTTCATAGGATAGCATTAGGGCTACCCTCATATACTGTTAAGTGGTAGATTCTTATCAGAAATGGGTAACCTGGTCATATTTAATATGGCCAGAATGTAATACGAAATCCTGTTTATTAGTTAGGTTGGATTTTATATTACTACTTTACAAATGTCCCTTTTAGAAAGTAAACATTTCTCTGCACTTAAAATCTATATGTGCCTTACAGTCTGTCTCCAATCCACGTCTGGGCTGGGGTGGTTGACAGCTCCTTTGTGCATTTCACCCAGACAACCACAGACACAGGATACTCAGTCACATCTGCACTTGTCTGCATACTGAATGGGCCTTCCTGGGATGGGAGGGTGGAGGGCCTGACACTTATGTTTCAAAGTCTAGTGGCCTGCCCTCACACAATGGAATGCCAAAACCCCTGCTAGGACCCTGCCAGACAGACCTATACTGAAAGGAGACCTTGTGTACTTCAGAACCACTCTTTGAAGTCTCCCCCACCTCAAAGGCATTTTTGGGTATTTAAACTGGGTCTCTTACCCCACCAACTCAGACACTTCTGGACCTGAACCTGCAGCCTGTCAAGAAGAACTGCCTGGCTGCCCAAAGGACTCATCTGGACTGCTTTGCTAAGAAGGACTGTGTGATAGAGCGCAAAGTCTGGGGCCGGACTGGAAGTACTCCGGGGGCACTTCTCAGCATGCCGACTCTGGAGAGGAAGAGGCGGCGCCACTTCAAATAACAAAACGCCGGGGAGACGGGGTCAACGTGGGTGGCGTGGACAAGGACGAAGACGCTGACAATGGAGGTGCAGAGAAGGAAGGAGACACGGACAACACCAGATACTGCGATGCGGAAGCAGAGGAGGACTGCATACAGCCGAACGAGCAGAAAGAAGGCAATCGACGAGACAAGCACAACGGAGAGCCTTGGCGCCCGATGGCAGGGAACACCACACCGGAGCACATCTCAAGACCGCTGGAGGAGAGACGATGCGAAGGAGCTGGCAACGTTCCAGGAGGAATGTGGCCTCACCAGGTACGGGGCACAGAATAGGGAGGGGGGTGGGAAGGTTAAAGGGCACTAAGAGTGGGGAGCACTGGTTTGTTCCATTTTTATTTTCAGAAACCCCTCGAGCAAACCAATCACTGAAAGGAAACACAAAAGAAGTCAAGGAAAGGCACTGGGTGAAAAGAACCACAGTACTAACAATTGAGACAGAACATGAGAAAAGAAAAAGTTATATTAAAGGAGGTGAGATAGGCAATAAAGGCATTAGGAAGGGTGTAATGAAGACCCATTTAGATACTAACAGACCCACAGGAGGAAGGGCATAGGAGGAACAAGGAAAATAAACGTAGACAGAAACCAGGGAAAGAGACAAGTTAGATAAGAAAGACCAATACCTAGCAGATAGAAAAAAAAGTACCTTCACTAAAACAGGCTTCTTGTTTCTCTCCCTCTCCCGATTAATGGCCTTCTGGATCCCTGAGGCACCAACCTATAACCGAAATGACAATAAGAAACAGGAAAGAAGAAACGAAGACTACAGTTTACAAAGATAAAAAGAAGCAAAGATAGAAAAATTAAGTCAAAGAAAGAAACAACAATTAGAGAAAACAAATAAAGAGTAAGTTCGTAAACCAAACATAACTGCGTATCACGTCTCCATTTGTACTTACCTGGCACAAGTGGTGTCAAAAGTGAGATTATATCTCCTTACAGGACAGGATAAGTAAAATGGAGGAGAGCCTACCTTGGCAGATATGATTGCCCAGTTAGCAGATGACCAAAGACATTTACAACTCGTGTGGGAGGAGCAAATCAAAGAGGCTAAGGAAGAACGTGAGGCTTTACAAACCACGTTGAAAAGTCAAGCAACGATTATTGCCAATAATCAACTAGTACATGAGACTGCAATAGGGAAGCTCACAGAAGCAATAGCTACAACCAGAGTACACCCATATGTACCTAGCACTGTCTTACAGAAGTATCAGGAAAATGATGATCCCAACACATTTTTCACAAAGTTTGAAAGGGTACCAAGTTCGGGTAACTGGCCTACAGAGACCTGGGGGTCAAGATATTGCTCCTTTACTAACAGGACCTCAGCAGGCGGCCTATCAAGCAGTCAACCCGGGTGGTAGAACCTCATATGTGGACATCAGAAAGGCCATCCTGGAATGTTTAGGATTAGACCAGGAAAGTTATTGAATCAGGTTCCGACCTACTAAATGGGTGAGTCTGGAGAATCCATGTACTCTTTATTACAGGCTTCACCTTGAAGCTAACAAATGGTTGAACCCTACGGATGCCACCAAAGAAGAAATGTTTGAAGCCATAGTATTAGAACAATACGTAGAAGCACTACCTACATCTATGAGGAATTGGATCTGACAACATCCCGGATTGGACAACTCTGCTGCGGTGGACCTAGCTTATGCTTATCACAGGGCTCCTGACTTTCAGGGCTCCAGTACTCAAATAAACTCGCCACTCCCTAAACCATCTCCCCAATCTTTTCCTATCAAACTATTAATGGGGTCAAATATGGAAAAACCCTGCCCCTATTGAGCTCCCTTAAAGGAACCTATGACGAACCCCCAATGTTTTAACTGTGCGGAATGGGGACACATTACACGATATTGTCCTCAAAAACGGAATCAACGGGAACCAGTGGAGATAGGGATGGCCAGAGGAAGGATATTGTGGTTAGGCAATACCACTACTCGGTACTCTACCTGCCTTCTTGTGAACCAAGAAATAAGGAAAACATTAGTAGATTCTGGTTGTAGTCAGAGTGTCATCAATCAAAAATATGTCCGACCAGAACAATGGGTAACAGGCGAACAGGTCCTGATCACGTGTGTGCACGGGGATAGTAAAACATACCTAGTCGCTATCATACAGGTGAAATGGCGAGAAAAAGAAGAATCCATTATCGGAGGAGCCATCCCTGACCTTGTCGAAGAACTCATTATAGGAACTGATTATATATCCTTTCCCAAACTCCTGGATAGCCTAAAACCTAGTCATCAGGCAGAACCCTGGTGGACTGAGGCTCCTTTTTCCTCATCAGAAATGGAGAACGCTACCTAAAGAAAAGCTAACCCGGTCACAAAAACTAGAGCAAAAGAAGGCCTACTACAGGGAGGATAATTGTAATAATGCATCTAAGCCTATTTCCAAGAAACTGATATTGTCGGTCGCCGGAAAATTTCGACAGTCTCAGCGAGATGAACCTGCTTTAAAAAAACTCATGGCATGCTGCTCTGACCAAACAGACCCACACAGTAGGTCCGTATTTTCAAAGTTGCAGTGATTTACTGTATTGAGTAATCCCTAAACCAAGAAACAGGAAACCCCAATTGCTAGTCCCAAAAGACTACAGAGACCAGGTACTTCAGTTAGCACATGGGGACACGTGGGAAGGTCATCTAGGAAGAGAGAAGATGGAAGAATATATAACAAGGAAATTTTATTGGCCTGGGGTATATGGCAATATAAGAAAACATTGCCAGCAATGTCCCAAATGTCAATTGATTAACCCCTCTATGGATCCCAAGGCTCCCCTCCTTCCATTCTCTATTATAGAGACCCCATTCACACGGGTGGGTATGAATCTGGTGGGACCATTGATACCGTCATCTAAAGGTCACCAATATATCCTAGTTCTTGTAGACTACACAACTAGATATCCAGAGGCCATACCTTTGGCAAGTATGACTACCAAGAGTGTGGCTCAAGCCATGATTGAATTCTTGGCCCGAGTCAGGTTCCCTAAAGAACTCCTAACTGACCAGGGAACCTCTTTTATGTCCCAGTTAATGTCCAAGATATGTCAGATTCTTGGCGTCCAACAAATACGGACGTCGGTTTACCATCCTCAGACAGATCGCCTTGTAGAACGTTATAATAAACCATTAAGAATCTCATGCAGAAAACCATAAACGATTCCGGTAGGAATTGGGATAAAAAATTACCTTTGGTACTGTATGCCATATGTACACATGTACAGTCTTCCACTGGACATAGTGCATTTGAACTCCTGTCCGGAAGACAACCCCGTACCATGTTAGAAATAATGGCTGAACAGTGGGAAGAAGCGGAGGAGATGAAAGACATACCTATACTAGCGAATTAAGTCATCCCACATACAGTATGGGAGGACGTCCATACCCAATTAAAAGAGACCCAGATGAGACAGAAGGCTCAGTATGATACTAGAAGTAAGACCCGTGACCTAACTAGAGAACAAAAAGTGTAAATACTTTTGACTACAACTGAGAATAAATTGCTGGCCCGTTGGCAGGGACCATATACCGTCCTTGAAAAAATAACCCCGGTAAAATATAGGATCGAGATACCCGTAGGTTTAGATAAAAGTCAAATATATCACATTAACCTGTTGTAGACATGGCATGAAAAAGAAAACCAGGATGTAGATCTGTATGTTACGACATGTTCAGAGTCAGAGATACCCGTATTCCCTACTCCTCCTGAGTCCAAACAAGAAAGTAAGCCCCACCTGGGTAATAACCTCACTCCTTTCCAACGTTATCAACTATAATAAATATTGCAGAACCACAATAGAGTATTTTCTACAAAACCTGGTCGGACCCATCTCATAAAACATCACATTTGCACCCTAGATGGAAGAGTTTCCCGACAAAGACCCTACCGTATACCAGAAGCTAGGAAGCAAGTGGTAGAGAAAGAGGTAATGGAGATGATAAAAGCAGGTGTCATTGAACCATCGTCCATCCCCTGGTGTTCCCCTATAGTATTGGTTCCCAAACCTGATGGGTCTATCCGGTTCTGCATAGACTTCCGACAATTAAATTCCCTATCACACTTCAATAACTATCCCATGCCACGCATAGATGATCTTCTAGAAAGATTAGGACATGCGAAATACCTAACTACTTTGGATTTAATGAAAGGCTATTGGCAGATTCCCCTAGAAGCAGTAGACAAGGAAAAAAAGGCCGTTGCCACCCCCTGAGGGTTATAACAGTTCACAGTATTACCCTTAGGGCTGCATGGGGTTCCAGCCATCTTTCTGAGATTAATCGATATTGTGTTGCGGCCCTATCAGGATTATGCGGTAATATACAGTAAGACCTGGGAGGACCATTTAAATCACTTATCAGGTATACTAAAATCACTTCAACAGGCTGGCTTAACAGCTAACCTGGATAAATGCAAAATAGCTCAGAATACCATCAATTATTTAGGTTATGTAGTTGAAAACAGCACACTTAAACAATAAATAAGAAAGTAGAAGCCATCACACAAATACCCGTCTCAAAGAACAAAAAAGATGTCAGAGCCTTCCTGGGTATGGAGGTTTATTATAGGCGATTTATTCCACACTTTTCCGACATAGCCGCTCCTCTTATGGCTCTGCTTGAGAAGAGACGACGACATCAAATAGCTCAGTTGACCAAACTAAAGTGGCAACGGTTCTTTCACCTAAAGTCCTTACTAACCACCGAACCAATCTTACATTGCCCGGATTTTCACAAACCCTTTCAATTACAAACCAATGCTTCCGACCAGGGATTAGGAGCAGTGCTATCCCAAAAAGGAGACGACAGACAATATCATCCAATTGTATATATCAGTAGAAAACTTTTACCTAGAGAAAAACATTATCCCACAGTGGAGAAAAAAAGTCTTGCGATAAAATGGGCAATTGAATCTCTTCGATACTATCTCTTAGGAAGACCCTTTACCCTCCTTATGCACCACGCCCCACTAACTTGGCTATCTAAACACAAGGGTACGAATTCCCGAGTACTAAGATGGTTCTAATCATTGCAACCCTTTTTATTTCAGGCACAACACTCCCCAGGATCCCTTCTGTCAGTGCTGACTTTCTTTCTAGATATCCATCTAACGGGTGGCTCCAACAGCCACCCTCCAGGGGGAGTGAATGTTATAGAGCGCAAAGTCTGGGGCCGGACTGGAAGTACCCCGGGGGCACTTCTCAGCATGCCGACTCAGGAAAGGAAGAGGCGGCGCCACTTCAAATATCAAAGTGCCGGGAAGATGCGGACAACGGGGGCGGCACGGACAACGAAGGAAATGCGGACAGCAGCAGAGACGGCGACGCAGAAGCAGAGGAGGACTACATACAGCCGAGCGAGCAGAAGGAAGGCAATCGACGAGAAGAGCCTTGGTGTCTGGCGGCAGGGAATACTACATCAGAGCGCATCTCTAGGATGCTGGGGGAGAGATGGTGCGAAGGAGCCGGCCACCAGTTACGGGGCACGGACTAGGGAGGGGGGTGGCAAGGTTAAAGGGCACTAAGAGTGGGGAGCACTAGTTTGGATTCTTATTTTCAGAACCCCCTTGAGCAAACCAATCATTGAAAGGAAAACCAAAAGAAGTCAAGGAAAGGCACTGGGTGAAAAGAACCACAGTACTAACAATTAAGAGACAGAACATAAGCAAAGGAAAAGGTATGTTAAAGGCGATTAGATAGGAAATAAGGGCATTAGAAAGGGTGTAGTGAAGACCCATCTGAATACTAACAGACCCACTGGAAGAAGGGCAAGGAGGAACAAGGAAAATAAACAAAGACAGAAACCAGGGAAAAGAGACTAACTAGAAAGAAAGACCAATACCTACCAGATAGAAAAATAAAACATACCTTTACTAAAACAGGCTTCTTGTTTGTTTCCCTCTCCTGGTGAACGGCCTTCTGGATCCCTGAGGCACCAACCTATCACCAAAACGACAATAAGAAACAGGAAAGAAGAAAAGAAGACTACAGTCTACAAACGTAGAAAGACTCAAAGATAGAAAAATTAAGACAAAGAAAGAGACAACAGTAAGAGAAAACAAATAAATAGTAAATTTGTAAACCAAACAAAACTGCGTATCACGTCTCCATTTGTACTTACCTGTCACAGACTGCTGCCTTGCTGCCCTCTGACTTTGCTGAGAAGTGCTCTCCAAGGGCTTGGATTGAGCTTGCCTCCTGTTTTCTGAAGTCTCAGGGGCAAAAAGACTTAATCTCTTCAAGGAACCTCTTGTGCACCAAAATCGACGCACAGCTTGCCTGAAACGAGGCACAGTCTGCCTTGGGATGAGAAATCGCTACACAGCTGAACCGGAATGACGCAGCCCAACTTCACGAGTGAAGATTTGACGCAGCGCCTGCTGTGCAACAGAAAATTCAACACATCACCACACTGGATCTATGCAACACCTGTGACTTCATCCTGCATGTCAAGGATTTCCACGCATCATCGCTGGACGTCAAAAAGATGCCCACATCGCAGTGAGGAACCAAGACTGCATGTCGGAAATCGACACAGAGCCCCTTGCAGCGTGGAAAGAAAGAGCGCAACGTCTGTGCTGCGCCAGAAATTCCCGACGCACACCCTATTTTTCCACGAATCTCCTCCTCTGCGGTCTCCGTACGTGTTATTTTTTAGGCAAACCAGTTACTTTGTGAAACCAAGAGACAACTGTTGATTTCTAAGATTTAAGGCTCTTTTTCGTCTTGCAAAAGTGATATCTCAAATTGTGCTTATTGAATTTTGATCGTTTTTACCTTAATTTAACCAGATAAATATCTTTTATATTTGTCTACTCCTGCTTGGTGTATTTTTCTGGTGTTTTCACTGTATTACTGTATGATTTATTGCACAAATACTTTACACATTGACTTCTAAATTAAGCCTTACCACTCAGTGCCAAAATACCAGAGGGTAGGCACGGGATAATTTGGATTGTGTGTGACTTACCCTGACTAGGATTGTGGGCCCAATTTGGACGAAGGTGTATACCTCTGCCAACTAGAGGCCCCAGTTCTAACAGTATGGTATACATATTAAAGTATAAACTAATGACACACACAAAAAGACCAACACTCTAGTTATTGAAATGCAAATGAACAGAATTTTACCTTTTTGAAAGGCTATTTTACCTCAGATTTGTATATCCTGTTTTGTAGAAAGGGAGTTGTTGCTCCTTTCCCAGACACATACTCTTTTTTTTTTAGATCTGTACATCCTACCTTGTTGCAGCCTGTGGCTTGGTTTTATATCTACCTGCTGCTACCCTTGGATCTGATTTGCTCCTAGAGACTACGACAGCATCTCCCAAATATGCTTCATCAAGGCCTATGAGGCATGTGGTAAACTCAGGATTTACACAAGTGCCTTTCACAAAGTATACATCCACTACCTCTACCCGACTTGTAAGCCCAGGGATTACAGGGAATGTTCTGCTAAAACGCTTAACTGTGAGGGAAGGCTGCTCAATAGCTTAAAAGATCTAAATGCAAATATACCACTCACCTCTAGTAATTAATCTGTTCTATGTGCCCCTCGGGCACATGGGAAAAAGCTGTATTTGCCATGGAAAATCTGCAAACGTACCAAAAATAAATGTCTCTTCTAAGTAATTGGCATCTGCTTCGTTTAAGCTACCTGCTAAAATGCATACAAAGGTGCTAAAGTAAAAATCACAAGGCATATCGCCCTTACCTTGAATATGTTGACAATTACAAATCTTCTTTCCAAAACCAACAGCATCAACACCAATCTCAACCTTGATGCGCTCTTGTAACTCATTCCACTGCTCTTTTGTCTTTTCTACAACCCACCTGTTCTTTGATGCCTACATTTGAACCACTGTTGACAGTTTCTCTGTCCGCTGCTGTTGGTTAGGGTTCTGCTGATGCCTCCATCCACCTACAATACCCCTGCGACATATGATACTAGAGTGGGTAAAGAAGATTACCAGAACGGTCACTCTGATTTCAGACCAAGGAAAACATTTATATTCATGCTGGAGCAGACTTTGCTGGGCAAAGTATCCACTCAACCCCCATCTGGACTTCTGAAAACTGAACTAAAAGAATCAGATCCAGAAAATCTAGAGGAGGCATTTATTCCTTCCTATAAATTGTCCAAACACGTAACCATAACAGTTTAATCTGAACTACCCACGCTTCAAAGATCTTGAATGGCACAATTAAAGGTCTCAGTATGAGTATGAGCCATTAGTATGTTCCATACGAGGAGAATCTCCACCCGTTTTCTAAATAACGGTAGATTTAATAAAGGATGTGCAACAAATGATGGTCATTACTGTGCATGGTTTCTAGCGGATGCCTTTGCAACTCCTGCCACCTTCACAGATTGTTTTATTACCAGCAAGCACCACAGCTACCACCATAGATTCTTCCACCTCCATTACTGCAGATCCCCCCCACCCCTGCAGCCTTTTTCTCTCCAGGTCCCCTGCTGCGGCTAAAGCAAACTGATATCACTGATGATGACCAGGCCAATGATAGCACTAAAAAGGATGAATACAGGAGAATTCTCTAACTCTGAGGGTTGAATATGATTACCATGTGGTACCTACCACAGAGTCCACAGCCCCCCCATAGCCCCTCCCCCTTCAGGTAAAGCACCTCAGGTCACAAAGTTAATTTCCATGCCTTTATTGAAATGGTTTCATAGAGGGTTGAGCTCCCCAAGACCAGCAGGGAGACAGAGGTTTTCCTATGCAACGTCTGGAAGCCATAAAGGGAATCTTTCAAGGAAATGTTAGTCATTGGCTGTGTGTGGGAAGAAGATCCGAGACTCATGGGAACGTCTGCTATGATTGTAGCACGAGTTCCAAGATTCAGTAAGAAATATAGGCCCTCATTACAACCTCGGCGGTCTTTCAAAAAGACCGCCGAGGCTGCGGGAGACAGAATACCGCCAGTGCTGGCGGTATTTCTGGCTCCCTATTATGACTTTTCTGCTGGGACAGCTGGCGGTAACAGTGTTATCCTGGGGATTATGACCGCCAGGCGAAAGCTTGGCGGTATAGTGGAGGGGCCGGCGGTATGGCCGTGGCTATTGCGCCACGGTCATAATAGCTGGAGTAACACCGCCAGGCTGTTGGCGGTGTTGCCGCCAGGGTCGTAATGAGGCCCATATTTCAGTGTGCTTTCAAGGTCACCATAGAGCTCTTTCTGTCGTTATGCAAGCATAACAGAGAGTGCGTAACAAGACTTCCCCTGCACAATTTCTTCTGATTCCTTTGATAAGAGTATTGTGCATGGCAACCAGCTTTTAATGCTAACTCCATGGCAATTTTGGGCATATATGCTCTGAGATGGCTCTGTACATCACCCCATTAACTAAGCCAAGAAGCAGACAGCTAAGACAGCCCTTAGAGAGGTGAGCAAGCTTTTGCATCTATCATGGATTTATCCATGAACATAGCTTATATTGAATTTTCTCAACTCGGACATGTTGCATTATTTCCCAGACTAGAAGGACTGCAAGCTACTTGCTTTATGCAGCAGTCCAATTTCGAATTTTGTGTATATGATTTGATAGAGTTCTCCAGCAGCAACGTTCACATCAGTTTTGAGGTGCCAAGGGGAGAGGCACCTGTCATATTGTGGCTGATGGTAGTCCTGTCCCTACCCACCAAATTGTATCCTTCAACCTTTTTCTTACTACCAGGTATTATTAACCATCACAAAAAAGACTTCTAGGGCACCACCAGCAGTCACATATGCCAAAATGCATCATCGCCATAATAGAGAAAGGACCTTAAAGTCCAAGGAGACCAGATGCCTTTTCTAGGCCCAGGAGGGAGGATATCGGCTTTCTGAATGAGTGAAGATGACATCAGATGGATTATGGTTCTGCTTCGTTTGGCCACACCCTTAAATTCAGACAGCGCCTCTCTATGATGTACTCTTTATATAATTCTTATTTAGGTACTCCCCATTGTACTTCATCTTATCAGGTACTCGGGTGTACATCTTCTCAGTTACAAATGGATAGCATTTAGTGTTGTTTTTAATTGGAAGTTGATAATTCAGCTTGAACAAATATATTAGTTAATATCTATTTCAGAATGGTCTGCTAACCTATTTAGCAGGCATGTATTATATTTTGTTTTGAAAGTTTGACAATCATTTAAAAAAAAAAATCAACAATGTTTAGCCTTGTTTAATATTTGCTTCATGAATCGTTGATACATATACTTTGAATAGTCAACTGTTGTTCATAGAAGCATAAACTGGTCAAAGTGCATTAAGGCTCCTATATTGATTGTTGATTTTAATAGCATTTAACTAGCTGAAAGTAGTATTTAAGAACTATATAGGCAAAGGTAAGAGAGATAGCTATAAATAGGTTTTCTTTTTTTTTTTAAACATAAGCACATTAAGCTACTAGCAAACCTTATTGGCTTGAGAGTGACAACAGGTGTCTTCCTACAAAACACTAACTCCATTGTTCCACTAAGGTAAGCTTGTAAAAGGCAAAGCCACCAAAGACACTCACACATGCTCATCGATGTCAGTTCCCTTTTTCCACAAGTTCTACATGGATTCAGAGCTAACACTGAGGAATTTATCTCATCACAAAAAAAATCAGATTGCAGTACTATTTCTCCCCCTATAAAATCTTGTTTTTTAGCCATGCAGGGAATGTGAGGGATAGGAGTCCATCATTGACCCCACTGCCATCTGTATATGGTATCTAGGGTCTGACCTCTAAGTCTTGCTCCTCCTGTCTCTAAATGAGCCCAAAGCCCATAAAGTAATGGGAGACTAAACTCTACATGGCCATGGCAAAGGATGAGCACAGACATCAGAAGCGGTCTCAACGCTGTCACTGTTCTCCATCTTCTTCCTCAGGCAAGCAAAAGAGGAAGCATAGGAGAAAGGAGAAAAAACACTTCAAAGCTAAGTATCTTTGTTGTTTTCCATCTCCTACGGGACTCTCTTCCTCGGAACTGGAGCTGGTCAACCTCACACCAGGAGATATTGGGCACAGCCTCGCTCTCCCTGTGGACCCGGCTCCGGACAGGCCTCCATTCCAGTATCCTTCAGTGTCAATCCCTTTGCCACATGAGCCTTCAGCTCCAGCTTTTCCAGAGTTACTGGCGCCGGGATCAAAATTGGTTGCATTCTTGAATGCAATGTATTCCATCGTTGTGAAAGCGTCCACTCCTTCATGTGTTTCTTCAGGTCCAGTGACCTCAACACACATGCTGATGATTCATTCTTTCCGACCAACAGTGTTCGACGCTGCACCATCAGAGCGGAGTGCTTCCCTTCGTCATCTTGACTCTGCACTTCGCTTTTCAGTGCCGCAACCGACAGCGTGGATGGTGCTACTTTCACCTCTTGTCAGTTTCAGATGTAACGCTGCACCCCGTCGTCGAGCCCATATCCACTCTCGTAGTGATGCACAGCGACTATTGGAAGCGGAGGGTTACAGATCATGCCTACACCACATTTTTGGAACTGATTCAGATCTAATAAGTTACAGTAATTATGCTGGTCAATTCAAGGAACCTCCTTCATTTCAAGATGTCCTGGACTATCTCTGCCACTCAGGCTGCTGGCTCTGACATTCAGAGACGACACTAGGTAATTGGCAGTGAGCCATATCTATTGGCGGTGAGCCCAAGACCACAGACTCAATGCTTCCAGGCAAAGGAGGCGAGACCCTACTCTTCTTTGCTTGTTGACATACCACATCGCATTCATGTTGTCCATCAGCTCTCGGAATTCCCTGGCTCCTGAAAATGCAGATTTCACAGATTGTTTATTTATCTGGGGTTCCTGACCCAGGCAGTGGTACTAACCACACAAGTTGACTACAACTTTTATTGTTTGGAACGCTGAATGGTAGGACTTCTTGCCCGCAGATTCTAGAACTTTCATTCAGAAATGTGACAACATTCTGTAATTTTATCTTAAGTTTGACTTTTGGTATGCCTTCTGTTAAGAAGTGATGCCACCTCGGCTCACTTGAATCTCTATTTTTCAGAAATGTCTGGGGTTGGTATAGTTAATCAGGTGCATGGAGAACCTAGCCAAATATGGCGGGTAAGCCACCACTACTGAATATATGTCTTATCCAAGCATCATTTTCTCTCTTAACTTGGGTGTACTTTTGAGCCTTTCGTCTCTCATGCAATAGGTCCGCACGTGAGGGATACAGTTTTTATTTTATTAGAATAGTGGGAATGCAGAATAATAGGACATATGTTTTTTTTTTGTATTTATCTATATTTTAGGTTCCAGTTTGGTCTGTGTGCACAAAAAATATGTTTTGAAGTATACCTTCAGAATAACCTGGAATTATGGGTAATTTAAATTTCAACGTAGTACAAGTAACCTATATCCCGAAGCATAGATTCTTGGCTACATTACAAAAATGCATAACTTTCCTTCGTGCAATTTTTTTATCCACTGGATTCACCTTAAGAATCAATGCATACTTAGTACACAATAAAAAAGCATCATAATCTGCTGCTCAACCAATGGTTCTGGGCATCAAAAGTTTTTCGGACAATCACCAAAAGCTGTATATGTCTGGAAAGGTCAGATGGCCATAACAGTATATTACTTATTTAGATCAGTCTGCTATGCAAAACTTACCAGTGTAAACTTTGTCACCTACTTCTCTTTTTTTCCTACTTCCATTATTTTAAAATGTAAACAGTGTTTTTGGGAAAACCTTTAGAAATATACACAATAAACACCTTGTAGAATTCAGAATGTTGTCCCATTATGCCTGTTCCTAAAAGCTGGAAGGAGTGTGATCTTTGTACAACAAAACCTTTGTTGATGTCTGTAGGAAGTTGGCTCTGTATTTGCTATCTCAGAGTGAGAAATAGTGTGCACAGAGTCCAAGGGTTCGCCTTAGAGGTTGATAGTGGCAAAATTAGATAATACTAATGCTCTATTTTGTGGTAGTGTGGTCGAGCAGTAGGCTTATCAGAGGGTAGTGTTAAGCATTTGTTGTACACACACAGGCAATAAATGAGAACACACACTCAAAGACTTAACTCCAGGCCAATAGGTTTTTATATAGAAAAATATTATGCCACAGATAGTATTTTGTGTGCATGGTGTTCTGAGGGGGGTGCCATGTTGACTTTGCCTTTTTCTCCCCACCAACATACACAATCTGCAATGGCAGTGTGCATGTGTTAGGTGAGGGGTCCCTTAGGGTGGCACAACACATGCTGCAACCCTTGGGGACCTTCCCTGGTCGCAGGGCCCTTGGTACCACTGATACCTTTTAGAAGGGACTTATCTGGGTGCCAGGGGTGGGCCAGTTGTGGACACAATGGTACATTTTAGTGAAAGAACACTGGTGCTGGGGCCTGGTTAACAGGGTCCCAGCACACGTCTTGGTCAAGTCAGCATCAGTATCAGGCAACAAGTGGGGGGTAACTGCAACAAGGAGCCATTTTCCTACTATGCTATTTTATTGTTATTATTAGTTTATTGAGAAACAGCCCCCCCCACCCTCCCCAGCTTTAATTACATAACCTACAGTGATAGATCCTTGTTCTTGATCTATGGCTAATCATTGCAGTGTTGCTTGTCCCCTAAATTCATTTGGAGTATATAGTATGTTTTTCTCCATTAGAGATGGTAGTAGTCAATTTAGTATATAATTCTATTGAGCTGAAGTTTCCTGTGGGGTGGGGATTTTGTGGTTGGTCGCGTTGGAAATCTCTACAAATTGTATGCAGTATTGCACATGATATATGAACCAATCTTAAATTGCTATTCTGGACTTTTGCTCCCTTTCGCTGTTGCAGGCTTTGTAGTTCAGCTGCTTTAATATGCATTGTGTAAATGCTTTAGTCTTCTTATTTATTACTTCCCATGGTAATGTTTTTAAACACTTTGTAGTTAATAAATTATACAAAAGTAACATTTTCTGAAATGGGCTTACCTGCTTACTTTGATTTCTAGAATTACTTTATTTATGACATGTTTTAGCTTTCAAAATAAAGATTTGCACTAAACAATATATTTGCACTGATAGCTTTAACATATATAGTCATTTCAGTGACTGAAGACATCTGTAGGGAAATGCGTTGCCATTCCCAAAGGAGAGTAAAATGTATTTCTTGTAAAGTTGCCATTCTTGTGAAAACGCCAAATCATCTAGACACATTTAGTACAACAGCTCTGGCACTGCTGATAAAAAAAAAAAAAAAAAAAAAAAGGAACATTCTTGGAAGCTCTTTGCCCACTCAAAACATTATTGTCTCACACGAAAGTAAGTTCAGTACGATTATCTTGACAAAGCTTCTTTGTACATTAGATTCAGCAAATAATGAGTTGATTTCCAGATTAAATGTATTAAATGTACAAGGATGATTGGGATATTTGTGTAGCTTGTATGTTTAAGTCAAACATGATTTTTTAAGGTGTACTCAAAAGTAATTTGTGATAATTGGCAATTATTTCACTACAGTTTTTTTCATTTTAGGAAAACCTAGCTCTTGCGTATTCTCCGTGCTGTCCTGATCAGTACATTGTATACGAGCCTGTTCTTAAGTTGAAAGGGCAAGTGAAAACTGTGCCTTCTCAAAGGCCTTTTACCTTGAAGGAGGCGCTAAGCGATTTTCCAGACCCACAGCTCTTGAAGAATCTTCATGCTGTTCAGCATAAAGGTCTACAGAGTGTTCTGCATGAGATTGGTGGAAGTGGTGCACTTGTATTTCTTTTTGCCAGGGTAAGAATATTTTATATCTCATATCATTGTTTGAAAATGTACCATAAGTCTGATGTTGATAACTTAATTCACCTATGTTAACTTACATGCAGTCTACAGCAGAAAACACGTTCGTCTTAGAAGAAAATGTTTCAGACTGGTGAAACAGTTAATATTACAAAAGAGGCCCAGCTAACTGAACTACCACGGGATGGATAGGAAAAAGGATTTTAATGTTAGAAAAACCCTCACCCAGGAGTGATACCTCTTGGTGGCATGTTTCATCATTGGGTTTTTTCCTGTTCCGCTATGGAGCGGGGCGTGGTAAGACCTACGGGATACGCGGGAGCACTGATGTAGTCTCGCCAATGTGAATCACAGGAGGGATAGGAGTGGTGGGGTCTTGGGTGAGTTAAAAATACCTGTCTCCTAGTAATTCCAATGATTTAATAGATCTCTTGAGGCGGTATGATTAAAAGGGGCTGCGGAAGTGGGGGATGTAATGTACCTGACTTCCTAGTCTACATGTTTCAGAGCCTTACCCCTAGGCTCCTCTTCAGGACCAAGGACAACTCCCTGGTGCCACTCCTTGTTTGACTACCTCTAATCAAAGCATAAATAAATACAGTTTGTGGGCTTGGCATACCAAGAGGGATTCCAGGTCGACTTTGCCTTTTTCTCCCCAGCAGCACACACAAGCTGCAAAGACAGTGTACATGTACTGGGTGAGGGGTCCCCAGGGAGGCATAATACATGCTGCAGCCCTTGGGGACCTTCCCTGCCACAGGACCCTTGGTACCATGGGTACCTTTTACAAGGGACTTAACTGTGTGCCAAGGTTATGCCAATTGTGGAAACAAAGGTACAGATTTTGGTTAAGACCACTGGTGCTGGGGCTTGGTTATCAGGATCCTAGCACACATTTAATCAAAGTTGACATCAACACTGGGCAAAAAGTGGTGGGTAACCATCCCAACAGTGACACTTTCCTACAGCCAACCATGAGAGCCCATGTGAAATATGTTTGCAGACCTGCCATTGCAGCCTGCATAAAAAAGTGCATGCACCCTTTCACTTCAGGTTCCTGCAGCAGGTCAATATAAGTCACCACTATGATAGGCCCTCCTAGCCCAGAGGGCAGGGTGCAGGTACCTGTGTTTGAGGGCACTCCTGCATTAGCAGAGGGGCCCCTATGAACTCCAGCTCCATTTTCCTGGACTTAGCTGGGAAGCCATTTTACCCGTGGACTGGACATAGGTCACTACCTATGTCCAGCTACATAATGGTAACTCTGAAAGAGGGCATGTTTGGTGTCAAACATGTCAGAATCATACCCCAATACTGTTACCAGTAGTGGTTGTATGATTCCATGTACGCCGGGGGCTCCTGAGAGGACCCCCAGCTTTGCTCTTACCAGTTTGCAGGGTTTTCCCAGGCAGCTTGTGCTGCTGCCACCCTACAAACAGGTTTCTGTCCTGCTGCTTGACTTGCTCTAGCACAGGAAGGCAGAACAAAGGACTTCCTTTGGGAGAGGGAGGCAACACCCTCTCTCTTTGGAAATAGGTGTTACATGGCTTGGGAGAGGTAGCCTCCTCAAGCCACTGGTGTGCTTTGAAAGGCACATTTAGTGCCCTCCTTGCACAAACCGGTGTGGACTAGTCCAGGGACCCCCGGTCCCTGCTCTGAAGTAAAACTAGACAAAGGAAAGGGAAATAACCACTCCCCTGTCCATCACCACCCGAGAGGTGGTGCCCAGAGCTTCTCCAGGTGGCCACTTGATTCTGCCATCTTGGATCCAAGATGGACAGGGGCATCTGGGAGCATCTGAGTGACCAGGACAGGCAGGTGACATCACAGCCCCCTCCTGACAGGTGGTCACCCTGCTAGGTGACCAATCTCCCTTCCTGGGCTATTTAGGGTCCCCCTCTTGCGTGTGTCCCCAGATTCGACGTGCAAGATTCCAGCAGGACTCCTCTGCATTGTTTCCTCTTTTGGTCACTGGAACTGCAAGTGGACCCTCCAGGAACTGACAATCTGCATCCACAGCGACAACTCTGCATTCATCATTGTTTCCTTGGCTCCTTCCAGCAACTGCAACATTTCCCCCGGCTGTGTATCCTCTGAGGGTGACAAGTCTTCAGTCTGCACAAGAAGCACAAAGGAATCTCCCTTGGTTTGAAGGAGCCACTCCCCTGCATCCGCAGGCACCAGCTGCAACGACGACCGGCTGCGTGGATCTTGTCTCCTCCAGAGATGCGTGGATCCTGCATCATGGGTAGTGGTCTGGAGTGGTCCCCTTGGTCCTTTGTACCAGCTGTCCAACTTCGGAGACGGTAAGTCCTTGCCTCTCCATGTAGGACAGTACCCCCGTGCACCGTGTCTTTTGCAGCTACCAAGCCTTGTTGGCATCTCCCCCAAGGGATTCATGTAGCCCAAGCACTCTTCCCTACGATGCACAGCCCTCTGCGTGTTTCTCCAGTGACGTGGAACTCCTTTCTAGGTGTGCTGTGTGGGCTTCACAGCGAATCCTGTGCTTGCTACCTGTGGGAGCTGCCTCGTCTTCCTGTGACTCTCGTGACTCCCCTCCATGGGTTGAGTCCCTTGGAACTTGGTGGTCACCAGCAGCTCCGCATTTCTTCTTCCACAGCATTTGCCTTTGCCAAGGCTTGTTGGTGGTTTTTCTACACCACGGACTGACTACAGTCCTTCGTCCAGCATGGGACGTCGATTGCATCACTTCAGAAACTCTTTATCTGCTCCAGTGCTGCATTGCTGACTGTCTTCGTCCACCGTCGACCTGGTCCTGCATCCACAGAAGGCTGGGTAGTGGCTCCTGCCACCACCGAACACTCCAACGTGAACTGGACTTGGTCCACTTGTTTTACAGGTCTTCCTCTGCCAGGATCTACCTTTGGTTTCTTGCAGTCTTGTCTGGGTCTTGCATTATTTTTTTCTGAAGTCCTTTTGGTGGGTTTGGGGAGAACCTGGTACTTAGCTCTTTTATTGCTGGGGGCACTCTGATACTTACCTTTTTTGGGGTTCCTAGTTCCTTCAGCTCTCCTCTACTGGTTCCACTTCCTTGAGTGGGGCCCGACGTTCGCATTCCACTTTCTCAGTATATGGTTTGGTCCTCTCCAGGGCCTTAAGTACTTACTATTGTTTTCATTGTATTCTATTGCCTTTTATGCTAATCACTGACGCCTAAGGTGTACTTAATAGTGTGTTTACTTTGCTCCAGTTGTGGTGTTGCCTATATAGTATTTTGGTATTTGTGTTACCATAATAAAGTACCTTTACTTTTGTAACACTGTGTGGTTCTTTCATGTGTGTAAGTGCTGTGGGTCTACAGTGGTATTGCATAAGTTTTGCATGTCTCCTAGATACGTCTTTGCTGCTCATTCACAGCTACCTCTAGAGATCCTGACTTTCTAGACACTGACTGCACTTCACTAATAGGGGATACCTTGTATAAGGTGATAACACCATAGGTGCTCACCACACACCAGGCCAGCTTCCTACATGGACAATGGCTGAAGGTTATTAATTGGTGTGTATCATTGAGCTGTTGTTTGCAGGTATTCAGGTAACCTTCAACTTGATCCTGTTTCTACGGGGAGTAGCGGTGAACTTTTAAGGTACACGTTTGGCTGAGTTTTCAGAGGTTTAGGCAGAATCTGGCTACCTAGGTTTGTAGTCTCTGTAGTCAGGTATTGACTTTCTTTAGAAAACTATTGTAGCCAATTTTTTAGTAGTATATATGTGACTTGCCCGACGCCTGTATACTGCTTTGTTCGATGATTGCTATGGAGTGGTAGTGAGAGAATTTTGCCAATAAATAGCTGGACACTGAGGCCCTTAATCATAATGTTGACTTAGTGGGGAAATGCAAGTTCTGAATCAAAGCTTATCTACATGTTTTCTGGCTTTAAGGTTGGGTTAGGCAGGAATTCCTAGATTTCTGGGTCAGTTAAAGATGGGACAACTGATTTACCTCTGAATGTGGATCTCAATCTGGCTCCGTTCATGTGGAGGTGGCTCGCTTTCATCCAGTGGACCATATGATCCAAGCATGAGGTGATGGTGGGAATATTTAATTTAATGTAGATGCATGTGAATTTACATTTGATCTATATTCATTTGTAAGTGCACATGGTATTGTTTGAGTAGCAGTGACAGGGGATATGTGGGTATTAAATATTAGGTAAGAGAGGGAAATTCTCTGGTGAACTGTAAAAAGTAACTGACACATGTATAACATGCCTGCTTACTGCTTTAGTCTTTTCAGAAGCACTGTGTAGTCAAGAGTTGCAGGCAGACGATAGGTAAATGGAATATGTGCTTTGTTCTCATATTTGTCCATGGAAAGGAGAAGCTTTTCCATTATTTTAGCTAGGGCTGATTGCCTACCCATCAAAACTATAAATCCATACTAATAGTCATAAAGGATGTATTTTAGTTGAATATACCTATTTGCTTCATCACCTCTCCTTCCATGAGCTTGCTGCAAAAGCAAGGTTGGAGATGGGGATAGTAGTTAAGCAATATCCTAGTTTCTGTTGCTTTAAGAGTAGTGTGACAATGTGTTGTTTAAGAGGACTGGCGCAAATCTAGAACAAAAGAAAGTATGATGAAGATATCATTTGTCTTCAATATTCATCTGAAATTTAAACTAAATTTACAATCCTTTCAAGTGAGTTTGATATTCAAATTACTGTTAAGCCTAAACATTGTAAACAGATTGTTAGGTTGGGTGCTTCTATTACACTTTATGCTGCCTTAATGCCAGCGTTTAGGGCTGGGATAAAAAATATGTTGCCTGATATGTCTAATACTGGCTTTTGACAAAGTATATATGACCAGTAATTCAGAATGATAGGGTGATAGTTCATGGTTAAAAGTGGTGATTGTTGGTTTGCATTTCATAATTTTATCATTAAAAATATTTTCACACCTCAAATGACAAAATTGTTTACTAACCTTTACTGTGAGTCTATGTTTTATCTAATATAGTATAACTAAATTAGTGTTTATATTGCTATTGTGTAGTGTTTTCTGTTCTCTTCCAGGGGATACTCACCAATAGTCATGAGCTTTGAATTGTCCCATTCATGTGTGGGATCACAGAGCACTTCACTAAATAAGTGTGTGTGTGTGTGTGTGTGTGTGTGTGTGTGCGTCCATTTTCAGTGGAAGAGTACACTTTAAATGGAGAAAAGGTTGTATGTTCACACAGCTAAAATTGGCCACATTTAATTTCTTTTCATTTTATAAAAAGAAGACAGTTAACCCAAATATTAACTAATTTAGCAAACGAGGACTAAAGACATCTTTTACAAAGCTTTTAAAACAAGGAAAGGATGGGCAATGTTAGCAGATAGTCTGCAATAGGTATGAGAGGAAAAACTGTTAGTATGTCTTTAAGGTCTTCATCTGACTACCTGTTTCCACACATACCCAACAAGTGAAAGTTAAGTTTATTTTTACAGCTTTTGATAACAGGGATCACAGGTCTCTTCCTTTTGTAAACTACATTGAAGAGTGGCAGAAAATAAAAAAAGGCAAATTGGTCTTGAATGTTGTTCAGAACGGATGTTATCTGAATTTGAAACCCCCTCCTCCTACCGTACCGCCATAAGTCCTCTCAATTTCATCAAGAGAAACACTGAAAGGCTGTGAACACGTCACTAGAGAAACATGTTGTAGAGGGGTTTCCCTATCACCGCAAAGGAGCAGACATTTTTTCCAGTTACTTTCTGGTTTGAAAGAAATTTCCAAACTGAGAAATCAGTTGCATACTCAGATCGTTTCAGAGAGAGTTAGAAGTTCAGGATGTTGGCCTTACACCAGTTTTACCCCGGTTACAACAGAAACACATGTTGTATGCCATAGTGCCTATTTTCATATCCCCATAATCATGCCCCCCCTTTGGAACTAAAGTCCGCACCTTAGACGTACTCACAATGTATGGTGAATGACACAGCACATTTTCAGAGGATGAAGATTTTCTTCTGTTCCTATCTAGAAGACTGGTTATTAAAGGCTGTTACATCGGAGGCAGCTCTACACCAGCGTTTCTTAACCTGTGGCCTGGGGACCCATAGGCATCTGTGACGGCTTGTCATGGGATCCACCACTGCTTAGAAACTTAAATATTTTTAACAGATAATGACAGTCTACATAAATAAAGTAACAAAATGTAAAACTAAAAATTTTAAAAGGGATTTGGAACTGGAGTCTAAAAATTAGGTTGAAATCTGCAGATATATTCATGGGAGCAGTGCAGGTAAATCAAACAGAAAGTAATATGGGCAATGGGTGACCTCAATTGAATTCAGAAAAACGTCAGCCTTCCCACTAAAATTAAAATTGTATTTTGATTTATTTAAATATTTATTTGTCAATAACATAAAATATTTCATCTATGTATTTGTATGATGAATGGTTGGGTCTATATTTTTGTGTATTGTTTTGCAGCTCTGTGCATCAGAATTGATTATGCTGGGATCCTGGGTTTTAGTAATGGCTTAGTGGGGGCTCATGGATTCAAATAATTCAATGGGTGAACCTTCAGATTTGAGAAATTATTTAATGGGTGTCCACAGAAGCCAGAAGGTTAAGAATGACACTTTGGAAATGGCTTCAAGTATCCTTTGCCACCTGAGGCTGCATGCCAACCGAAAAAAGTAGAATACCGCCCCAGTTCAAAAGTTAGATATTTGGGCATAGTATTGGGCACTCGGGTCACAAGAGCATGTGCTTTGAGGAGTGACTATCATCCGTCCATCTGAAGTGTTGCACTATGTTAAACACTTCATCTGATGGCACACCAGAGATAGTTCCTGCAAGGATCAATAACCTCTTGCAGTTTTCTGGTTCCTCATTCTAGGTATCACTTCAGCAGTGCTTGGAGGGCCAATGAATTTAGCTTGCAAATAGCTGGAAAGCTATCTTACACTCTCCCAGACTGTGATCCAGTCATTTACTTGGTGGTGCAGTTCAAAGAATCTGCTGAAAGAAGTTCTCTGCCACCAGGATGTCCCAACACAGCCACAAATACATTGGCAAAGAAGAAGACTAGTGATCATATCAACCTGTTGGAAATGAGAGCAGTCCAATCAACTCCAAAATTGCCCCTCTTTGTTTTTCAAGACAAAGTCCTTGCTTGCTCAGACAACACAATAACAGTGTATTGTCTGAATAAGTAAGGTGGGACTCATTCCATCCTACTGTCCCTGAAAGCACAAATGATCCGGAGATAGCTTATCACAAGAGACTTGCACATCATACCAGTTCATCTGCCATAGATCCAGAATGTAGAGGTTGACTTAATCAGTAGGTAATTCAAAGAAAACCATGAATGTATTTTCCAACCTGGAAAGCATCTTTCATGATTAAAACGCTCTTTAAATAAACTTAGGTGCACACGGGAATCAACAAAAGCCAAGGCTACTCCTCCAAGTACAATCAACCTGGGTTCAAGGTAAATACCCATTAGATAGAATGGTCGGGGAGGATTTTATTTGTATTTCCTCCTATACTCATAATTTTGCAAGTGCTGATCAAACTAAACCAGTGCAAAATTAGGAATTATTTTAATAGCGCTGAGTGGCTCATGAACCTCCTACATCTATCAAAGTGACCACACAGGAAGCTGCTGTACAGACTGGATCACCTTTACAAGTTTGGAGGTCAGATTCTGCATCCCATCCTTCCACCGTTGAACTTATTGGCCTGGCTCCTGAATTATTACATTATGGGCTTTTGAATTAACTGCAGCACTGTATGGACATTGTAAGAGAACAAAGTGTCCTTTGCATATGCTTTCAAATGGAAGAGTTTCTGCATCTGGTTATTGAAAACAACTAAGATAACTTCAGATGGCCCGTGATTCCTTATTGTCTACAACTAGCAAGCTCTGGCCTGCATTTTTCATCAAGGGACACCTTTTAGCAATCTTTACATAAAACACGTCCTTTAGAATGCCTGTTATGACAGACTCCATAGAGGGTATTAAGAAAGAATTTTCTCATTCCAAGTCCCCATCTCCACTTTGGAGGCTAAACATTGTTATATATATAAGCCTATACCCAAGACAGCCTTGCAGCATTCAAAATGGAAAGCAGCCTTTTTGGTAGGTATCACCTCAGCTCACACAGTAGGTGAGATTCAGGCATTGTGTTCTCAGGAACCCTATACAAGTAAAAATAAAGATGTAGTTGATAACTCACATGTGTTTTCTACCTAAGGTGATTTCTGGTTTTCATGTCAATTAGACCGTTTCTTTACTGACTTTCTTTCTGTAGCTTTTTTTTCCCCAGAAGAAAGAAGCCTTCATATGGTAGATGTGAAGAGGTCTGTTTAGACAGGATAAAATAGGCCAGGCAGTCTGATCATCGTTTAATAAACAATGGTCCTGTAAGAACTACTTTACCTTAGACAAAATAATCCATCTCAAGATGGATAGTGGCTTGTATTTTAGTTTATTACCAGTTAACAGACAGATCTCTCCCTGGTAGACCTATAGCTTATTCAGACAGGGGAAAAGCAGCTACAGTGGCTCTGTTTGGAAATGTCTCTATTTAATACATTTGTAAGGCCTCTACACAGAGGTCCTTCTTTGCGTTTACGAGACATTGTCTTGATTTGGACTCCAGGTTGGAGGCGAAGAAGTTAAGCTTCTTAGAGATACCTATTTAGACAATGCTGAATGAGGTTTCTTTGAGCAGCCTGTTTGGGTGATAATGGGTAAGGGCAAAATGGAATTTAAATACTAATCAGTGTCTTTTTCACCTTTTTCCAAGCTAGCTGCTCAAAATTTAAAGCATGTTTTACTAGTCTATACAAGTATGTATAATCTCAGATGTTATAAAAAATAAAGGTTTATGTTTCATAGAGTTACAAATGATAAACATGCTTTTTCATTTGTCCGCAACACAAGAATTCAGACAGAATTGCTAAGCTTTTTGTGTTTTAATTATATTTTTTTTATTGGTGATGTGTTTTGTTCTATTGTCTTCCATTTCTTGTGAGATGGGCTTACTTTTCTATTCAGAACGTATGACTATTTATTTGAATCCCCTGGAGGAGAAGGAAAATCTACTTTCCTAGAGTTCTAGTTCCTTTCCAGAGCAATCCTCATCAAAGTCATAAACAGCTCTCCCACCTCCTAGACATTTGAGCTCTTGAGACCTTAAAAATGGCACTAGCCTGTCACTTCTGGGCCATGATGGGACGACGGAGGAAGGCAGACGCCTTTAAAAGGCACAGTGCCGGTTTTTATTCTCATGTCTATTGCAGACTATCAGCTAACAATTGCCATTTGGTTGCTTATTTAAAAAAAGGGTTATGGAATGTTTCTAGACTCATTTTATTAAATTAGTCACTATTTGGGTTAGCTGCTTATTTTTTGTAATGAAAATACATGGAATGAGGCACAGTTTAGCCTGTAAGTAGGCTCCAGAAATATGTTTTTTTAAACAATCTCATTTGACATTTTATAGTCTTGTCATTACTTAACCCCATAACTGCTGGGTCCACCCCATCCCTGTGTTTAACTCTTTTTTGGCTATTTCAAGTAGTTTGAGCTTATGCTCTAAGTTTTCCCACATAGGGTATGTACACCAAAATTGCGTCCTTTTTCTCCTAACATGCTGGGGATTCTAATAATATCCAGGGTTTGAGGATTTCTGTGGAGGGACCCGAGAATATAGGCAAAATATAGCAAGGTTTTGAGTTTTTTGAGAAAAATAAAGGTAAAAAGTGCTCCATATAAAAGTGTCTGTTTGCCCCCTAAAAATTGTATCAATGAATTGTTTGCTGTGCCAAAGTCACCATCTTCCCAACTTTCAGGAACATGCAGAGACGATTAAAAAAAAACTAATTTTGTACAACAATTTTGGCATTTTTCAAAGAGGTAGCTCATTTTTCCTTTTATTTTGCTCTCGGCTTACATCCGGTCTGTGGTGGAAACCAGTGTGAAACCCAAGGGTCATCCAGGAAAGCTATAGATTTCTGAAAAGTAGACAAAATTCTGAATAAAGCAAGGGGTTATAAGTTTAGATTTCTCAAGGTTTTCCCAAGAAAAATAACTGTTGAAATATATATTTTTTTAAATGAGTAGGAAAAGACAGCCATATGTGACATTCTCATCTGTAACTTGTTGTCATGATAACAGATTTGCAAAAGCAATATTCCATTACAGCTGTGGGAATATATAAGGTTTGTAGGTTCTCCAAGAGCCCATGGTACCCAGAGCCAACAACTGAGCTGCATGATATAATGGTTTTTCCACTGTGTACAGAGTATTCATATGGTGAAATATGTAGAGTGAGAAATGGGTATCAAATAATCCTATGTATTTCTGAAATGGGCACAAGATATGGAATTTAGGAGCAGTGTTTTTTGTACATCTCTGAATTTGTTGGTATTCGTACTTGAAAGGAAAAAGTGCAGCAAAAAACAATTTGGTAATAACAAATGTTCTTCTATTCTACACTCCCACAAATCTTCCTATAAAAATGGTACCTCACTTGTGTGGGTAGTCCAAGTGCCTATGTAGTAATTGTGCCATAACACAACATCACGTTGTTTCTGTGAAAACTGACTCTTTTTATTTATTTATTTATTTTCTCAATGTGCGTAGCTGAAGATTTTGGACCCCAGCTCAGCCAGCACCTAGGGAAACCTAGCAAACATGTAAATTTTTGAAAAACAGACACTTTGGGGCAGTCAGTGTGTGGTGACTTGTGTGGGTCTCACCAGGTCTTTTTTTACCCACAATCCCTTGCGGACCTCAAATTTTGACTTAAACACATTTTCCTCACATTTC
This sequence comes from Pleurodeles waltl, assembly GCF_031143425.1. Lineage (NCBI taxonomy): Eukaryota > Metazoa > Chordata > Amphibia > Caudata > Salamandridae > Pleurodeles > Pleurodeles waltl. The sequence continues at coordinate 858,116,303 of NC_090444.1, read as the reverse complement.
TGTGATGGGAAATTCTGGAACCTGAGGGGAACCACAAACTTCCATTAACCCAGTCATTCCTCCAAGCCTTTGATAAAATGGTACCTCACTGGTGTGGGTAGGCCTAGTGCCTGCCACAGGAAACAGCCCAAAATGCAACATGGATGCATCACCTTCCACTGAAAATTGATAAATTTTTTGCAAAGTGGGTAGCTGTAGATTTTGGGCCCTAGCTCAGTGGCACCTAGGAAACCTAGCAAAAATTGGTAGCTGTGGATTTTGAGTCCTAGCTCAGCCAGTACCTAGGGAAACCTAGTAAACCTGTACCGTTTTTAAAACTAGACACCTGGGTGAATCCAGGGAGGGGTGACTTGTGTGGTTCTCATCAGATTTCTTTGCCCAGAATCCCTTGCAGGAGCCTCAGTCATGGCAGTTCCTGTCAATGCCTTTTAACATTTGACGCACTACTCCATTAACATGATAAAGCCACCCATGTCCTTCAAATTATTTTTATTTTTTTTTATTTTCAAAAACAATTCTGGAAGCCAGATTTCCTTTTTGAAAAAAAAATGCCCTCCTTACCATGGGCATTATCTCCCATGACAAGGGGGACATTAGACAGTTTTTATTTCCTCTTACCACCATGGTTTTCCAGGTGGTGACAAGTATTGAAAACTGACCTGTATGTCTGCACATCTAAATTAGGTGAATTGACATAGTGGTCAGCCACAGATGGCACTTACTCCTTTTGGACATGGTGGGGATGAAACCATGCCAGAGATGGAGTAGCCTTCCCCAACGGTTACACTAATGGTCCATCCGCATATATATCGGACTGCCAGACCATAATCTTAACAGTAAGGTTACTCTATCACAATTGCAACAGAGTACCCTTACTGATGGAGATATAAATCTGGTACTCATTTTTTAAAGTTAATCCACCACTTAGACTGGTTTGTTTTAGCACCTCCAAAAATGCTAATTTCAAAGCAGAAATACTCATCAGAGTATCTGAATATTGAAACTAAGATTACTGAAAATGAGCCATAAAGCTATTTCAGGGCACCAACCACTTTATGGTGCATTCACATGTTACTCGCACACCACACTCAAGACTTGAAAATTGCTGGCCATGGGCCCAGTCCAACAGATCAGTGCACTCACATCAATATCCAGCTGCCTTTCAAGGGCCAATCACCTTTATATGTCACAGGACTGATTCCCCATCTCAACCATTCATCAGCCAAATTGCAGGGTGTGGCCTAGATGGCCGACAGAGCAGACGTGTAGACCAGACCTCCGTGCCTGTCTTGATCCGTTTTGTGTCTGGGACCAGTTTGCAGGCAGACTCCCCTTAATGGCAGCGAGCAGCCCCTAGAGGTCAGTTTGGGGGCCATTCGCCCACCCACATCTTAGCCGGGACCAGCTGACGGGCCTGAGCTATGACTGCCTGCCTGTGAGGCCCTGGACAGTGAGAGGTTCGGCCTGGCAGACAAGCCCTGAAATGGTGGTGCTTTTCCCAGGAGTGCCTGGGGGTGGGGGGGGGGGCACTGATCACCCATGAGAAGAATGGTGAGCTGGGGTTCGTATTTGCAGAAGCCTCTGCCAGCACAGAGTCTGGCGATCCCGCACAGATGACTATGGCAATCTAGAGACTGCCACAGGGCTTATTCTTCCCGGGCAGCGTCAGTGCCGATCCCAACCCAGTAGCTGAAGAGGTAGTGCTGCGTGTGAATTGAGGGCTTTCTTCCCACATGGTGCTTATTTTGGGGGTGTAGGAAAGTGCCATCTTTCTAGCATAATTACCCCCACTTTTTAATTGATGTCAGTATGTTTATACTGTAGTTCACTGGGGTCCTGCTAGACCGGACCCCAGTGTCTGTGCTCGCTCCTCTAAATTTGGTTTCTGGTAAATGTTTTACACCCTAAATTGGCATAGTCCCTAGTATATGGTACTTCGGTACCAAGGGCATTGGTACACCAGGGGTCCCCCTTGGGCTGAAACATGTATTGTGCCACCCATAGGAGCCCAATCAAACTGTGTCTGCAGGCTTGCCAGTACAGCCTGCTTGAAATAGTGCATGCACCCTTTCACAACAGATATAAGGCTTGCCGTATATTCTGGTCACTGCGCTTCGACACTGTAAGTCACCCGTCTGGTAGGCCCTTCAGCCCAAGTGCAGGGTGCATGTCCCTAAGTGTGAGGGTACCCTTTCATGAGCAGGGTACCCCTACAGAACCATTTCCTGGACTCTGTAAGTACAGGGAAGCCAGTTTAAGGTATGTAGTGGATACTGGTCAACACGAGTGGTCCAACTACATAATGGCTTTTCAGAACCTAGGCATGTTTGTTATCATACATGTTGGAATCGTGCCACTACACCGGTTCCAATGCTAGTTGCATGATGCCATGTACTCTGGGGGTTCCTTATAGCATCCCCAGTTCTGCCTGTGCAGCCTTAGGCTGGAGAGGCAGAACAAAGGATTTCCTGCAAGAGAGAGGTGTGACCACCTCCCCCTGTGTATTAGGTGTCTAAGGGCTGGGGTGGCCTCGGAGCGCCACCTTACTGCTTTGAAGGGCACAGTTGGTGCCCTGTTTGCATAATCCAGTTTGGACCAGTTCAGGAACCCCCAGTTCCAGTTCTGGCACAAAACTACACAAAGGACAGGAGAGTGAACCCTCCAACACCACCACCCCCACCACCCTATCCTGCTGCTCCCCTAAGGAGCTACCCAGAGGTCCGCCAGGAGGCCAGGCAATTCTGCCATCTTCAAAACAAGATGGGCAGAGGCCTCTGGGAGCATCTGACTGGTTAGTCCAGGTAGATGACGTCCCTGACTCCCTTTGATAGGTGGCTCAATTCAGAGAGTGACCAACCTGCTTTTAGGGTTACTTAAAGGCTCCCCCGTCGGTGGGTCCTGAGATTTGTCGAGCAAGACTCTACACAGAACTCTCTGCAAGACATCTTTTGCTCCTGGCCTCTGGAACCGGGGCTGGTGTACTTTAAAACCAAAACACGTCTGCTTCTGGTGGGAAGGCTCCCATTGCACCATTGCTTCTCCTGATCCTGCAAGAATTCTGCTACATCCAAGGCTGTGCATCCTCCATGGTACCAAGGACTATGTTTGCACCTGGAAGCACAAAGGAAGTTACTTTGGAGTGAAGGAATTACCCCCCTGCATCCGTAGGCACCTCAAGACAATCTCAACCGGCTGGTGGGGTCTGCTGTCTCATGGACATCGAAAGGCTTTGCAACACAGTTGGGGTTCTGTGGACTCCTCTGGGTCTTGCTGGTCTTCTGACCAACTTGGGAGACTGCGGGCCCCTGCTCCTGCCACTGGACCAGAACATCTGTGTACTGTGACGTTTGCTCTTGCCAAGGCTTGTTGACTCTTCCTCCAGGAGATCTTCAGGCTCCAGCACTCTGCAACTCAAAGATCAGCCTCTATCCTCCAACGACTTCTGCTAGCCTTCCTGCGTGCGCATGGCCAGCAGCAGGCCATACCCTGGAAGGGGATTCCAGGGTAGAGTCTCTTGGACCTTCCTGGTCCCCGAAACTCTGCAAATACCTCTTCAGCTCCTGCTTGCATTTGCCAGTACTTGTTGGTGACCTGGCTGGTCACTGACTATCCTGCAATCCAGCGACCGTTGAGGGATAGCTCATAGCTGACTCCTGAGATCTTCTGCAGCTCCTGGGCCCCGCAGCTGGAATTCTTCCTCCGCCGACTTGCAGGAACTTTACCTCTAGGAGGGTGGGCATTGCCACCTACACCACCTGGGCACCTCGAAGGGTGCTGGACTGTGCCCCCTTCCTATTTAGGTCCTCCACATCCAAAATCCGTCCTTGGGTTCCACCGTCCTGGTCCACTGGTCGTGACAGCAGCTGGACAATCTGAGGCATCCACTGACTTCAGAGAGAGTCCCTTCTCCCCTCTGCATCCGGGCCTCCCGGTGCAGGTACTCCTGTCTTCTGAGTATGCTCGGCTGGAGGCACGCTCCAATCTTCCTCTTGTCTGTTAGTTTGCTTGGGGTCCACTGGGAAGGGTCCTGAATCACACAAAATCCAACCATTACTCTGTGTGTTAGTTTATATTATGACTGGAAAGGGAACTACCATGCAGCTGGTGGTTAGGACACTTACTGTATTTACCTCTGGTGTTTTCATCTACCCTCGGCCCCTAACTAACTGGCAAACTTGCCTTGGTTGGGTTCACCATTTTGCATTCCACTTTCTTAGTAGATGGTTTGGCCCTCCCATAGGGCCCCTTGTATTCTATGCTATTTCTGCTGGTTATTTTGTGTATGTATTGTGGGTAGATGTCTCCAAAGGGAGACATGCCAATGCTAGTCTAGTAATTAGTGCTGTAATGAAGAAAGCTTTATTTTTGCAATACTTGTGTGGTTCTTTCTTGTGAGTGAGGTGTTTTCTGACTGCTGTGGTGTTGCAAGTGCCTTACATTCCTCATGGATACCCTTCAGCTGCTCACCTCAGCTATCCCTAGAGAGTTTTTGCTATGTGCACACCTATTTACTATCACTAAAGGTTGCCTGGACTCAGTATAGGGTGCCACACCATACGTGTACACCATAAACTGAGCCAGCCTCTTACAGGGGGCAGATGTGGGCCCCTGACGATGACAGAGGCGATGCTCGCAGTGCGCCTCCCAATGAGGCACATTGCCTAAACCCCACACAAATGCAGTTGGACGTAGACAAAGCAGCGGCACTGCAGGTGGTGGCAATTGGTGAAGCAAGGGTCTCCGACTCTGAGGACAGTGTGACTTCAGAGTACCATTTTGGTGACTCTAAATCAGATGCTCTGAGCCTGGTAGGAGATGAACTCCATAAAGTGACCCCCCCAGATCGCTGTAGTGTTCCTACAGAGGCCCCCTCTTCCTGATGTTCCTATTTCACAGAAAGGACGAAATGGGCTGAGAAGGAGCCAGCATGGCGAATGGAGTCTGCGCACTTGCCTGGCTGGATCTTTCCAACTCCCTTATCGCCATTCCTGTTGGAATGTTGGTGATGTGTATTCCTTGCACTGTTGAATTAAACTGTTTGGGTGGTCAGCTGTTGCTGAGCTTCACTGGGGCAGGGGAGTTGGTATTATTATATTTTGTTGAAGCATAATCAAATCAAATCAAAAACATTTATAAAGCGCGCTACTCACCCGTGAGGGTCTCAAGGCGCTAGGGGGAGGGGGCTACTACTGCTCGAAGAGCCAGGTCTTGAGCTGCCTCCGGAATGCGAGGTGGTCCTGGGTGGTCCTGAGGTTGGCGGGGAGGGAATTCCATGTCTTGGCCGCCAGGTAGGAAAAGGATTTCCCACCTGCCATGGTGCGGCGGATGCGAGGGACGGCGGCGAGTGCGAGGGACGGCGGAGCGAAGTTGATGGGTGGGCGTGTAGAAACTGAGGCGACGGTTGAGGTATTCGGGTCCCTTGTTGTGGAGGGCTTTGTGTGCATGGGTGAGGAGCCGGAAGGTGATCCTTATGTTGACGGGAAGCCAGTGCAGGTGTCAGGTGGGCGGAGATGTGGCTGTTGCGGGGTATGTTGAGGATGAGGCGGGCAGAGGCGTTTTGCATTCGGTGGTTTCTGCGTATAGGGTGTTACCGTAGTCCAGGTGGCTTGTGACGAGGGCGTGAGTCACAGTTTTTCTGGTGTCGGCGGGGATCTAGCGGAAGATCTTTCGGAGCATGCGGAGAGTGAGGAAGCAGGAAGATGATACAGCGTTGACTTGTTTGGTCATGGTGAGAAGTGGGTCCAGGATGAAACCGAGGTTGCGTGCGTGGTCTGAGGGGGTTGGTGCAGTGCCTAGGGCTGTGGGCCACCAAGAGTCGTCCCAGGCGGACGGGGTGTTTCCGAGGATGAGGACTTCAGTTTTTTCTGAGTTCAGTTTCAGACGGCTGAGTTTCATCCATTCTGCAACGTCTTTCATTCCATCTTGCAGGTTCGTCTTGGGGCCAGTGGGGTCCTTGGTGAGGGAAAGTATCAGCTGAGTGTCGTCGGCGTAGGAGGTGATGATGATGTTGTGTTTGCGTACGATGTCGGCGAGGGGGCTCATGTAGACATTGAAGAGAGTCGGGCTGAGCGAGGAGCCTTGTGGGACGCCACAGATGATCTCAGTGGGGTCTGAGCGGAATGGAGGGAGGTAGACTCTTTGGGAGCGGTTGGAGAGGAAAGAGGTGATCCAGTCCAGGGCCAGACCTTGGATACCGGTGGAGCGCAGGCGGGATGTTAGGGTTCGGTGGCAGACGGTGTCGAAGGCAGCCGAGAGGTCGAGGAGGATGAGGGCGACTGTTTCTCCGTTGTCCATCAGAGTTCTGATGTCGTCTGTGACTGAGATGAGGGCGGTTTCTGTGCTGTGATTGACTCGGAATCCGGACTGAGAGGGGTCGAGTAGGTTGTTGTCTTCAAGGAAGTTGGTCAGTTGCTTGTTGACGGTCTTCTGTATGACCCAGGGAAGGGGAGGAGCGAGATGGGGCGGAAGTTCTTCAGGTCGCTGGGGTCCGCCGTAGGTTTCTTCAGTAGGGCGTTTACTTCCGCGTGTTTCCAGCTCTCCGGAAAGGTGGCAGAAGCAAACGAGCTGTTGATGATGGTCTGGAGATGCGGGGCGATGATGTCGTCGGCTTTGTTGAAGATGAAGTGTGGACAGGGGTCCGAAGGGGCACCGGAGTGGATGGAGTTCATGGTAGCTTTGGTCTCCTCCGTGCTGATGTGAGTCCAGGTGTTGAGGGTGATGTCTGGGGTTGTAGGTTCTGTGGTGGTTGGCTGGGTCTGGTGTCCGAAGCTGTCGTGTAGGTCGGTGATCTTACGATGGAAGAAGGTGGCGAGGGAGTTGCAGAGGTCTTGTGAGGGCGTGATGGAGTTGGAGTTGGCGTTAGGATAGGAGAGCTCTTTGACGATGTTGAAGAGTTCTTTGCTGTTGTGAGTGTTCTTGTCCAGTCTGTCTGTGAAGGAAGTTCTTTTGGTGGCGCGGATCAGTTGGTGGTGTTCGCGGGTGGCGTTTTTGAGGGCAGACATGTTTTCTGCGGTGTGGTCCTTGTGCCAGGCTTTCTCAAGGGTACGGCAGTTTTTTTTGGATTCCTTGAGGGTGTCTGTGAACCATTGAGGTTTCCTGGTGCTGGTCTGTCTTGGGAGGCGTCTGAGGGGTGCGAGGTTGTCCGCGCAGTTGGTGATCCAATGAGTGAGGCTGAGAGCTGCGTCGTTGGGGTCGGTGGAGAAGGTGGGTTGGTTGTCGCTGAGAGTGGAGAGAAGCTGTTCCGTGGGGATTTTGTTCCAATGTCTGCGTGGGATGGGTTGTGTGCGGAGGTGGAGCGTCTCGCGTCTGAAGGTGAAGTGGACACATCTGTGGTCGGTCCAGTGTATTACGGAGGAGTGGCTGAAGAATACGTGGTTGCTGGCGGAGAAGATGGGGTCGAGCGTGTGTCCGGCGATGTGGTTGGGGGTGTTCACCAGTTGCTTGAGACCGAGGTTGGCGAGGTTGTCGAGCAGGGTGGTGGTGTTGGGGTCGTTGTTCTGTTCCAGGTGGAAGTTGAGGTCACCGAGGAGGATGTAGTCCGGCGAGGCAAGGGCATGCGGGGAGATGAAGTCAGCGATGGATTCGCTGAAGAGGGCGCGTGGTCCAGGGGGTCTGTAGATGAGTTCCTCTGATGGTGGTCCTGGGGTCGGTGTGGATCTGGAAGTGCATGTGTTCGCCGGCGAGGGGGGTGTCTCGGTGATGTGAGTTCTACATGTGGTGGGTGTTGGGGTGGGGGTGATGTCCTGGCCTTGTCTGTTTCACTGCATTCACCATGACCTCCACACAGAATGCTTACAAACTGTTGACATGGAACGTACAGGGGATAGGGTCAGCAGCCAAGCACCACAAAATACTGATGTACCTTAAGAGGCGGGGCCCAATTAGCCATGCTCCAAGAGACACAACTCATAGGACTAGAGGTGGAGTGTCTACGACTCTACTGGATGGTTCAGATACATGCTTCAACATTCTCAGTCTTTGAAAGAGGAGACACTGATTTGTGTCAAGGAAGGCGCGCCTTTTGAGGAACTGTTGATTCATATAGACAAAGATGGTCACTTTGTATTAGCGGACCGTCAAGTAGGTGGCCACCAGGTAGTACCTGGTAGCATATATACCCCTGGGCAAAATTCCCACTGAGTGGCAGCAACACTGACATACTGGATGTCACTCTGGGACATGGAAGATGACTGGCCCACCCAGCACATAGCGAAAAGAGACTATTCTCTTTAATCCAGCATATACAAGGTGCATTCAGGAATAGACCATTTTCTATAGTGTAGGGCATTGAGTGGTTGTGTTACCCATGCAGAATACTTAAGACAAACCTTCTCTAGCCACAGCCCTCTCCTCCTGGCATTCCAATCAACAGAGGACCGCCCTTCCATACTCATATGGAGGTTACATTGAACGGCTTTTGCGGACCTACCTTTCCATACCTTCTTATTAGACAAGGTGGAACACTACTTTGCTACTAACTCTGGGATGGCTTTGAACTGGAGAGTAGAGTGGGAGGCCTTCAGAGGCGTGCAAGGCTATTGCTTTTGCCAAACGCTCGGTATCTGCCAGGAACTTGTTCAAAAGATCACAAGACTGGAAGATGCACTTCATGAGTGGGATAATGAGCAGGGCCCAGATCCACATGGACTCCTGTAGTTACTAGAATCCAGAGATCAATATAATATAGCCCTGGAGCATCTTCTCTACCACAGTTACCAAGAGTACGCGAATCGCAGGTGCCCCCATTACCCATCTTCTGGCTTCAGGGGGGAGAGACACTTTTCGCCTGAGGGACATCAATAAGGGATTCCAGGACTATTACATTTCTCTGTATTGGCCCCTTATGACTGCCCTTCCGATAAAGTCTGGCATTTTTTTTTGCCGACTGGCCCTTAAGCACCTCCCTACTGATGCTGGGTAAGCCTTGGGAGGCCCAATAATGACCCAGGAAATAAGAAGAGCTATTAGGTTTATGGGGACTGGCAAGTTTCCAGATGGACTCCATTTGGAGTTTTACGTGGAGTTTAGGCTGAAGCATACAAGGCCAGATTGCTCCAGCCACGACTAGGGAGGCGCTGGTAGTACCTCTGCCAAGTTCAGTTCTCCGGAGGTTGCAGTCACTGACCTCAGACCATTCTCCATGCCTAATGTGTACTTCAAAATATTAAGCAAGGTGCTCGCCGCCAGGCTGCTACCTCATATGCAGGGCTTGATTCCCATGGTTAAAAATTGGTTCATACCTACCCGCAATACCTTGCTCAGTCTCTGCCATCTTTAGTACATCATTTATCGCCAAGACCTAGCGGACCACCCATTCGCCATGATTATGTTGGTTGACCTGGAGAAGGCCTTCAACATGTTGGGACTATTTGGAGGCAGTCATGCTGCATATAGGATTGAGGGCATGATGGGTGCCGTGGGTGTGACTGTTGTATGCACATCCTATGGTAGAGGTCAAGTACAGTCTCTGTGCGTACAAAGTATTCCAGGGCATGTGTCAGGGGTGCCCACTGTCACCCACCCCTTTTTGCCTTTGGCAGATTGGTTTCATGTGGAGGGTGAGAGTTGGGATATTATGTTTGAGGACAGGGTTCAAGTCACCTTCTATGCAGATGATTTATTGATTTACCTGAATAATGTTAAAAAGGATGTCCTCTGTGTGTTACAACTCCATGAAGAGTTTGGCCCCTAGTCAGGATTATGATTGAATTGGGGCAAAACATGAGTGTTCCCGGTGATCAGTGGTGATCCGCACCCCAACAGCTATCCTTCTGATGGCCGTTGGGCACCACACACCGGTATGGTGATCACCCATGAGACTGGAAGAAAACATGGGTAGAGCGTGAGATCGCTCATGTCCTGTGTCCCATTTTAGAGATCTCTTAAAGTCCCCATCATGGCATGCATAGTGATCTCCAAAATGGTGTGCTCCTTTATTAATTTGCAGATATCCCGGTGCGAGTCCCATTGCACTGATTTCGGCAACTGGATGCTCACTTATTCAAGCTGATCTGGAATGTTGGCCATCACAAGATTGCACTTGATACCCTCCCTCCCCCCCCCAGCCCCTGGTCCTCCTCCATCCCCCTCATCCTGTTTGGGGGCGGGCTTCGAGTCCCAGACTTAGAGTTATAGTTTCTTCTACTGCAGCTTCAGTGGATAACCAGATGGCTGGTCAGGGCTGGGTTAGCAGACATTGGACCAATAGGTTCTGTTCCAAACCTGGGGATGCTACTGGCTAAGTTGCTTTGACCTGCAGTAAGGGCCCCTGGCCAAACCTTCTCCTATCCAAGGCTCTGAGCTATTGGCAGTTGTGCGTGAGGCGGATGTGGGCGATTACTCTCTATGCTCCCGAGCTTCCACTCGTTGGGTTGGCCCACAGTGACTCCATAACTTGCTTCATGGCAGAACAAATGAGCCAGTGGACGGAAGTGGGGACACAGAGTGGGAAATGGCATTGGCTTACCCCCAGAAGGTGTCCTGCAATACTCCCCTCCAAGTATATCCAGTATATTTATATGCACAGGACCTACCGGACCCCACACAGGATCAGAGCCATCTACAGGGGGAGGTGGTAGTTGCGAAACTTATTGGAACCTTAGATCGGACATTTGAAAATACTCCCAAAACGTGTCTCTTGGGAGCCTTCCCTAGACTCCTGCCTAAGAAATTCAGAAACAGGTTATTTGACCTGGCCATTATCCAAGACAAGAGACGCATAGCAATGGCCTGGATGTACGTTGCCCAGCCAAAGTTGACACCTGGGTCAGAGATGTGACCATGTGGACCCATACTGAGAATAGAGGGTTGTTGCAGGAGGAAGCACGTCGAGTGCGTAGGAGGCCAATGGCCAATAGCGAACCTGTTTTCTAAGGTGGTGAATGAATGGGAGTTGCCCTTGGACACTGATGACCCAGAAATAGACTGCTGGGTGGGGATAGCGGTGATGACCTCTCTTTCATGGACTGACTGGAGCATTGTGCAGGACTACCTTGGTTATTTGAGAGATTTGACCAGTTTGGTACTTGCGTCGCTGGTGACAGGGGGCCTAGCCGGGCTCCTTCTCCCTCCCCAAGGGGGGGGGGGGCGCCCCAGATAGTCCCCCTCCTTGTCCTCCTGTAGGCTTCATGATAACTCCCTGATACAGCAGTTTGAGTTTGAATAAGGGTCAGTGAAAATTGCTGGGAATTTGTTTTTCTTTGTTTCTTTTTGTACACTGGCATTACTTTAATGTCCCCAACCCTTACAAGGGTGCACTGAGATTCGAAGTCACACCTAGAGCCCAGCTACTCTTGATGGACATAACACCTCTTTCTCCACTAAGTCCAGGATAGAGTCCACGACCTGAATATGCCTCAGCATACCCTTGGTATGCTATGACATATGACCCAACATGCGATGCTGGCATTGCCAAGTGGAGGTGGGTACTTGGGAGAACAATTATTTCTGGGATGGGGCAGTTTGGATTTATGCAAAAAATTGTTGGGTTATTGTAGGAGGCTAGCCTACTTTGTAGTGGGTACCCAACGTACGTACACCTTATAACAGGTCCAGTTATCCCTAATTCGTGAAATGTAGTCAGTGTCTAGAAGCCAGGCTCTCAAGGGGTAGTGTGGATGAGCAGCCAAGGCCTAACTAGGAGACATGCAAAGCTCATTCACTACCACTGTAGTCACACAGTACGCACACACATGAAAGGAAATACTCAGTGTTACAAAAATAAAGGTACTATATTTTGGTGGCACAAATGCCACAAATACCTTAGAGACTATACTCCCTTAGGAGGTAAGTAATATACACAGTATATGCACTAGAATGCAGAAATAGCTGGAAAACAGTGCAAATAGTGAAAATCACAATAGTTAGAAAGTGACCTAGGGGGAACACAAACCATATACTAAAATAGTGGAATTCGAAAGTCGTTTTCCCACCTAAGCAAGTGTAGTGTGTAGAGGGGCACTGGGAGTACTGGAAAACACCAAAGGTAAGTAATAGAATCCACCTCCGAGCCCAGGAAAGCAGGAGTAAATCACAGTAACTTTCCTAGAACACACACGAAAATGTGCTAGAAGATTTTGCAAGAACCAGACGAGACTGCAAGACACCAACAATGGATTTTTGGACCTGAAGACCTGTGGAAGAAGGGAACCAAGACCAAGAAGCATTGAAAAGTCTAGGGAGAACAGGAGCTCCTGCTAACCCAGATGAAGGTACAACAGAAGAACCACTGGTGAAGAAGAACAGCCAGTACTGCACCCAAGAAGACGGTTTTGGGTTCGTTGTTGGTGCGGATGATGTCCCCTGCCGGATGGATGATTGCAGTCTGGTTTGAATCGCTGGATTCTGCCAACAAGCCTTGATACACGCAAAGGCACTGCCCGGGACCGGGAGGGACCTTGTGGCCTCTGCCCAGGAGGGGGAGTCAGAGGGGGCTCTAAATAACTCAGAGAGTCCTCATAAGACCAGGGAGCTCGCACAGGAGTCCCATAGCACGGGGACAAAGAAGGTGCAAAAGGAGGCCCACGCAGCACTACACAAAGGGATCCCATGCTGCCAGAGAACCACGCAGGTACCTGTGTGTTGCAGGAAGGAGTGCTGAGGGCCAGAGCCGCACGGTGCATGAAGAACTTCGTGGAAGGATGCCAACAAGCCTTGACAACAGCAAAACACGCGCTGCACGGGTGTACTGTCTTGCGTGGGGAGACAAGCTCTTACCTCCTCCAAAGTTGGACAGGTGGACTTCAGGACCACTTCAGTCCACCACCCGTGTTGCTGGATCCATGCACTGGAGAGGGGACGCAAGGCACTGGTCATCGCTGCAGAGGGGTGCCTACTGCAGCAGGGAAGCAGCTCCTTCACTTCAAGGTAGATTCCTTCATTCTTCTGATACGGCCTGAAGACTGGCTGTCCTCTGAGGATGCACAACTGGGAAACAGTTGCTGTTGCTGGCAGTAGTTAAAGATACAATCTTGCAGAAGTCATCTTTGCTTCTTTGTTGCAGTTTTGTTGAGTTCCTGGAGGGTCCAGATGCAGTTTCTTTGGTAAGAAGGTGAAGTAAAGGATGCAGAGGATTCCTGCTGGAGTCTTGCAGTCCAAATCTGAAGAACCACCCAAATGAGAGACCCTAAATAGCACTGAAAGGGGGATTGGTCAGCTAACAGGTAATCACCTATCAGGGGAGGGCTCTGACGTCACCTGCTGGCACTGGCCACTCAGATGCTCCCAGAGTGTCCTGCCAACTTGGAATCCAAGATGGCAAAACCCAGGGACACCCTGGAGGAGCTCTGAGCACCACCCCTGGGATGGTGGTGGACAGGGGAGTGGTCACTCCCCTTTCCTTCATCCAGTTTCGGCAAGAGCAGGGACTTGGGGTCCCTGAACCTGTGTAGACTGGATTATGCAAGGAGGGCACCATCTGTGCTCTTCAAAGCATTTCCAGAGGCTCTGGGAGGCTACCCCTCCCATGCCTGTAACATCTATTTCAAACGGGAGAGGGTATAACCTTCCTCTCCCAAAGGAAATCATTTGTTCGGCATTCCTGTGCTTGAGCTGCTCAAGCAACAGGAGGGCAGAAACCGGTCTATGAGGTGGCAACAGCTGGGGAAGCCTGGAAAACCTCAGAAGGCTGTAATGGCAGTACTGGGGCTCCTCTAAGGAGTCCCCAGACTGCAAGGAATTTTACAACCAATGCTTGCTAAAGCTGTTGGGATATGATTCCAACATGTTTGATATCAAACATGGCCGTATTTGGAGTTACCATTGTGAAGCTATACATAAGTAGTGCACACATAAAATGACGTCCCCGCATTCACAAAGTCAAGGAAAATGGTCCTGGACGATGTGGGGGCACCTCTGCTAGTGCAGTGGTGCCCTCGCACACAGGTACTCTGCACCCAACCTTCAGGGTTGGAAGGCTTGGTATATGGGTGACTTATAAGTGACGTGGTGCAGTGTAAATGGCTGTGACATGGTGCATGCACCATTTCACACAGGCTGCAATGGCCGTCCTTTAGAAGCTTTTGCATGGGCTCCGTATGGGTTGCAAAAGAAATGGCGCAGCCCATAGTGATCCCCTGGAACCCCAATGCCGTGGGTACCTTGGTACCATATACTAGGCACTTACAAGAGCCACCAGTATGCCAATTATGAGTTTAATACTGTGTTAACAGTATCCAACAACCAAATTTAGGGGGAGAGAGCATAACTACTGGGGTCCTGGTTTGCAGGATCCCAGTAGACACAGTCAAACACACTGACAAACAGGCCAAAAATGGGGCTAACCATGCTAGAAAGAGGCTACTTTCCTGCAGTTATTATCAGCTACTTACATATGTCCGTAATGCCTATTGTGTCATGTATGTTTGAAAACTTGCCAATATAATACAATTAAAAAAAAACAAAAAAAAGCAACCAAATTGCACACAAACACACCAAACAAACCTCTATAAACACACGTCTAGACATGTTGCCATTTAGTGCATCCACAACCTTCACAAATGAAAAAGCGGCTTGACTACATTTTTTCCACGTGTCAAATAACCGCCTCCATTCTGAACATTACCAAACGCATGGCTAGTGAACCTTTACTAATAGTTCCCATGATAGCCACATGAGGCTCAGGAAGACATGTCTTACATGCGTCTTTAGTGCGCTCACTCTTGTAAATCCAACTCCTTCCAGTATGTGGATACAAGTTGGGGGTGTCCGAGAATGGCTTCTGAGACCTACATTGCTCAAACCGAGAGAGCATATCTACCTTTGAAACTAAGGCAAACATGCTGGGGGAATACTCCTGAAGTTCCTTTAAGAACATGTCATATACTACAAAGAATGTTAGTTTTTAACACATAGGGTAGTCAGTGAGAATGTAGCATATGTCACATCCACTGTTATGTGCAGTGCTACGACTGTAATGCACTTTTATAGTAAACTGCACATATACAAATTTGATGATGAACATGGCAATCAGGGTAAACCATCTACCTATATGTGTAGCGTTGAGTGCAGAGTTCTCTGTAATGTTATGATTTTGTTTTGTAACATTCAGGGCTCAGACAGTGAACTAATGCGTATGCAACAACATAGAACAAGACAGTGAACAGATCCCAAGGTTACATAGGATTTTATATCAAATGTACGTAAGTTAAGAACCTATCTGCTCATATATGGTATCTCCTAGTGAATGTGTAAAATCATATACCTTAGGATCTGTTCACTGGTTTGTTCCCTATTGTTGTTCACTTATTAGTTTACTGTCTGAGAGCTGCGTCCTCTACACTTATTTTAAAACATACTGAAATGTATATTGTACTAATACTGAATAAGTGAAAATCATCATCATCCAAGATAGTGTCCTGTGTCCTTTTTAATAACATTGATTTTGATTCAAGTTTAGGTTTACTTACTTTCAAACAAGTAGAAGTGTTGGTGAATTTGCCCCACAGGACATTTATTTGGCTTGTTAAACTTACTCGGGTTCTTGTGGAAATTCAGGATGGTCCTTGTGTTTGATACAAAAGTTCCCTAAAAAAACACTTGAAAAACTAGTCAAGACTTTGTTTTGCCACAAATGGCACTCTCCGTTGTAACAACGTGTTCTGTGCACCATTATGTGCAATATGGGGATTATAATGTAATTGTCATTTGGCGAAAAGAGCTCCTACCACGTTCTGACTGCAGATAAAGGTGTCAAGTAGGCCATAAGCAAGTCCATGATTTCCTCAAGTACAGGAACAAACCTTGTACGGCTACTTGCCACTCCCACTCCCATGTCCTTCTCCTCGGATTCCCTTACTACCATCCAGCAAAAGTGCCCTTCATCTCTCCATAGCGCCCTCCGCACATACATTTCATTTGGATTATAGGACAGTTAAGGACTGACTTTACTAATGTAATCAGCTATTTACATAAAATACCGATTTGCTTTTTGCAGTAGGCATATAAACCTTCTGCTCTTCTTTATGGCACCAAAACTGCCACTAGGCAAAAGTCTGATCCTTTGGTAGCAGAAACATAATCTCAAGACTTAATTGACTTTTTTATTGCTGCCTAAAAGTTACAGTTGAAACGCCTCAGTTAAAGTATGTGCATTGCTGTGAAGACGCAAGCTGCAACTGCAAGACAACTAGTGGCAAATATATATATATATATATATATATATATATGTATGTATATATATATATATCACTTTTATATGTGGGTCTGGTTTTCCTGGGGGCCAATTGCAGCCCTCAGGGAAACCACACATGCATCTATCTATCTATCTATCTATCTATCTATCTATCTATCTATCTATCTATCTATCTATCTATCTATCTATCTATCTATCTATCTATCTATCTATATATATATATACCGTATTTTCCGGCGTATAAGACGACTTTTTAACCCCTGAAAATCTCCTCAAAAGTCGGGGGTCGTCTTATACGCCGGTATACGGTGTGCTGAAACTTCAGGGACAGGCGCCCTGTAGCTGAGCCACCGTGCGTTGCATTTGGAAATCGATTCCAAGCATATGATGGGTTCCGCATCCCACAAGATTCAGCTACTTGTGGACACAGAGCTGATTGGTCAACCGTGAGTTGAGCTGTCCTTACCGTGTGCCGCAATCCTCGCTGGCAGTTGTCTGGACAGGCACGTATTCCTGCATGTGCTCCAGGCTATTCCACTTGCACTGTTTTATGTTTACATGTTTGATGACAAATAGCCTTCTGTTTATAAGTGACAGTTTTCCTACTAAGTACCTGCATGTCATAAGCATTTGAATTAAAATTACCATGTTAAAATCAAATCTGATGTTTTAAAATTTTTATTTGGTGTGCGTTGGAAGAGGGGTAGTCTTATACAGCGAGTATAGCCCAAACCCTATATTTTAACATGAAAAGTAGGGGGTCGTCTTATACGCCCAGTCGTCTTATACGCCGGAAAATACGGTATATATATTTTATTAGTAGTTATATAGTTTCCTTGGGGGGGCATAATGGTTCCCAGGGAAAACTTACAACTACCAAAAAAAATTGTTGCCCCCCACAGTGGGTCGCCCTGCCCACGGGCGACCGCCTGTTAATTTAAGTTTTTATTTTATTTTCTTAAATGTAGTCCCGGGGGTTCGCGATCTGGCGTGTCCCCAGGGGACACGTACCTTCAGTAAAATAAAAATAATAATAATGCCCTCGGGTGGTGGGGATTCAGCCTGTTTGCCGAGGGGGCCGACCCCCCCCAAGTGAAATCGCTGGTGTCTTGTGAGGTTTCCTGGCCCTCGATCGCAGCCAGGATGCCTGTTCAGGAAGGCCTTGTTTGAAAGGGGAGAGTCTCCCCTTTCAGACGAGGCCTTCCTGAATGCCAGGAAGGCCGGTTGGGTCGTTTTACCCATCGGAGCAGGAAGCGGCCGCAAAACAAAACAGTGATGCGGCACACTGACATCATAAAGGGGTGGGTGGGGGGCAGGGGGAGACACGGAAGATCTTCCGTGTCTCCCGGGTTTTTAAAAAAAAAAAAAAATAATCCTCGGGTACGGCGCAACCAAGGTTTTTTAACCCCCTCCCTGGTGTCGGCCACTGGTCGTGACCCGCACCAGTGAGGTAGTGTGGCCGATGCCCGCACTAAACAGGTTAGAGTGGAGTCCCTGTATATACTCTCCAGCTGCACACCTAGCCAGTAGAGCTCTCAGATAGCATATACAACTTGATGCCATAGCAAGCTCTTTTGCTCACAGTGTACTGCATGAACAGCAGCCACCTTTTGAACAGGATCAAGGACTCTTCAGTCTATATATTCCTTCCAAGAGAGTAAATCTCTGAAAAGCTGACAGAAACGACAGTCTGAATTTTCAACAACCTGTCATGGTCTGGATTGTCCTGGCGCAATTTTACAGAATTGTCATTGAAATGCAGCATACGCTGCAATAGCAAATAAAACATCACTGCTAATGTAGGGTGCGAAGATGTGTGGGTTACCCAAACCATGGGAGTAGACCAGTAGGATTGCACAGTTGAATTGTTCACTAACCGCATTTTGAGCTTTATGCCCAACAATATCTTCAGTTCCTCAAGAGAAGTAGGACTCCACTGGTGTGCCCTTGAATGAGGCTGTAGAGTTGCCTCCATCCTCCCTCAGAAATTCTTTGACAATCAGATTTGTTTGCTGCACCGTTTGCTCAAGGAAGTCAACACCCAAAAAGAGATGGACATACTAATCTGTCAAAAAAGTGGCTGTATCAACTTTACATCCAGTGTTACCAATGAAAGGTGGAATTTGGGGCTGAACTAAATTGGGAGGCTGTCAAGAGAGTTCTCCGTCTATGCTTGATGCCACATATGCCTGCTTTCTGGGTAGATCCAACCTGTTACTGTTGCTCCGCTGCACAGACTGTGCTTTCAAAGGGACATAATGACTGCCATCATCATGTCCCTTAGAATCTCTTGAGAACGAGTTGTTGGATGGAACTTCTCTGACTGAAAAATCATTTCCAGATTCTGCTCCATTTTCCTCTTCCTCAGATGCTGTCTCAGTAGCTGCTGTCTCAGCCTACCTCAGAGCTGTCTTCAGTTACCCGAGTTAGGGCCTGGGCAGTAGCGTCCACCAAGATGCCATCTCTGCTGACTGGCTAAAACCTTCCTTCTAAAACTATGTTCTGTGGAGAAGGTAGAAGTATTGTTATGAATCCGTCGGTGAGTGTGTGCATCTGTGAGATTGTTTTGTGTATCTGCATGTTCTCCAAAGGCACTAAAATACACAAAAAGACACAGTATTAGTACACTTTGCCACATACTCAATTCTACAGCATACTTTTGTAATTGCTTATGCAAAACTTTATTTTTGGGGGGATATACTGAGCCATTGCCAATATAAAACTAATTTATAAAGCCAAAAATCTACATTTGGTTGTTATTCCCACTACTTTCTGGTACCAAAGAAGGACAAGGATCTCTGCCCTATCCTAGACCTTCGCTCCCCCAATCTCTTTTCCAAGAATAAAATGCTCATTGTGGCTCAGGTTCTATTTGCCCTCAACCCAGGAGACTGGATGGCAGGGTTGGACTTGCATGACACCTATGTCCATATTCCCATCTTGCCTGCCCACAGACGTTACTTGCAGTTGATGGGAGGCCACAAGCACTTTCAGTTCTTTTTGCCCTTTTGCCCTTACCAGTCCCCTGCCGGTGTTCACCAAGGTGATGGTGGTGGTTGCAGCTCATCTGCACAGATCAGGGATTTCAGTCTTCCCCTAACTCGACAACTGACTGTTGATGGCGGCTCATCCCAGGCTGTAGTCTCTCAGCTCCACACTACAGCAGACCTGCATTCACTGATGTTTACTGTAAACGTGCTGAAGTTACAACTGACTGCTTCTCAGATGCGCCCTTTCATCTGAGCTGTTCTGGACACAGAACAATTTTGGACTAACCCTACAGAGCGGCAAGTCCAGGATATTAATGCTATGATACCGATGTTTTAGCCTCTAACCTCGATATCGGTGAGGCTGACTCTGAGGTTGCTGGGCCTCATGGCCTCCTGCATCCTGCTGGTGACACATGCCAATTGGCATATGTGGGCTTTGCAGTGGTACCAGAAGTTCCAGTGTGCGCAGCATCAGGGGAATCTCTCCAACATGGTCCAGATCTCGGAAGGAACGGCATGAAATCTTCAGTGGTGGCTAACAAACTGCAATTGGGTCAAAGGCAAATCCCGCGCCCTTCCTCATCCAGATCTGACAGTAGTGACAGATATGTTACTCCTGGGATGGGTGGCCACCTGAGAGGGGCGTAGATCAGAGCATCTGGTCTTCGGCGCAGTCTGGACTCCACATTAACCTGTTGCTGCTCCCAGCGATCAGACTAGCATTGAAAGCATTTCTTCCCTCTCTCAAAGGGAAGATAGTGGAGGTATTTACGGACAACACCACTGCCGTGTGCTACTGCAATAAGCAAGATGGAGTGGGGTTGTGGACCCTTTGTCAGGAGGCTCTGTGGCTCTGGATGTGGCTTAAATAACAGGGCATTTCCCTGGTGGTAAAACATCTTGTGGGCTCTCTGAACGCCAGACCAGACGAAGTCAGCCAGCAATACTTAGTCGATCATAAATGGGGTCTCCATCCGGAGGTGGGGCAAGGTCTCGTTCAGCAATGGGGAGAACCTTGATTAGATCTGTTTGCCTCCATAGAGAACGTACAATGCCAGCAGTAAGCAGTACTGTGCATTGGAGTTTCCAAGGCGGCAGTCGCTCAGAGATGCTTTTCGTCTCCAGTGGAACTCAGGCCTCCTGTACCCCTTTCAGCAAGTACCACTTCTGCCCAGAGTTCCCAAGAAGATCAAGCACCACTGGGCCCAAGTAATCCTTGTGGCTCCAGACTGGGCACGTAGAGTCTGGTATCTTGAGCTACTAAGCATGACCCTCGATCTTCCCATCGGATTGCCCAGTTGGGAGGATCTTCTATTGCAGCAGCAGGGAAGGGTTCTCTACCCGAACCTGTCCAGTCTCCGCCTTCTTGTGTGGATATTGAGCAGTGGCAGTTGACTGCTTTTGACCTGCCACCTGTCCCCCCCACTAAAATGGTATATACCTGTCAGAAGAAGTCTGTGGCATAGTGCACAGGCAAATATGTAGACCCCCTTTCTGCCACTCTTTCTGAGGTTTTGTTGTTTATCATTTCTCTGGCCCAGCCGGGTTCTGCTATGGGCACTCTCAAAGGTCATCTGTCTGCCATTTCTGCTTTTTTGCAGTTGCCTGATCAACCTTCCTTGTTTAAGTCTCCCTTTGTAAATAGGTTCCTTAAAGGCCGTACCCAAATGTTTGTTCCATCTCAATTCATTATGCCCCAATGGGACTTTAATTTAGTTTTGCCATTTTTTATGTGAGCTCCTTTCGAGCCTCTCCACAATTATCCTCTCAAGCCTCCCGCTTTGAAAATAGCCTTCCTTGTGGCCAGTCATCTGTCCACAGGGTGAGTGGGCTGCAGGCATTGTCATCCCAGCCGCCCTACCTTTCCATCTGTCCTGACAAACTAGTGCTTCGCACGAGGGCCTCTTTTCTGCCAAAAGTGGTTACGCCCTTCCATGTAGGCCAATCATTGACCTTGACTACTTTTAATGCACCCCTGCATCCTTCTAAGGAAGAGGAGAGACTCCAGTCCCAGGCCCCACAAAGAGTGATGGAATTCTACCTTGATCGTACCAGAGTTCCGGGATGATCAACTCTTTGTTGGTTATGTGGATGCGAAGACTGGTCAGTCAGTGCAGAAGAGAACCATCTCCAGTTGGGTCATACTCTGCATTTAAATGTGCTACACACTGGCTAAGGAACAACCCCCTGAGGGTTTGAATGCTCATTCTACCAGGGCCAAAGTTGCAACTACTGCCTTAGCATGGGAATTCCAGTCCTTGACATCTGTCAGTTGGCACTAAGGGCATCTCTGCACATGTTTTACCAAACACTACTGCCTGGACAGTCTGTCTCGAAGTTGGTTAAGAACCAGCATTTGTGAAGGATGTGTTGAATGGTGCCTTGCTATAGGAATTGGCATCTTAGGAGATCAAACAGGTCTGTTAGTTCATCTATCAAGAGAAATTGGTCCTCTTCAAGCAGATCTTCCAAGATATTAAGGTTTGAGTTATGCCTGTGGCATAACTTCCCTTGCCCGAAGGGGGGCTTGGTTCAGAGAGGCCCAGAAAGGTAATGGTAGGGACATGTGGAATCACCCTCTTGGTAAGGCATATTGGCAAAAATAGCCCAATAATGAGGTGAAGGAGGCAAGGATGAGTCTGGAATGGATGGGTCTTTGTCAGTAAGAGACTGTTTAGTTAATCTATTCTAAGTGGGCATGTTTCCACCCACGTAGAATTTGAGCTGGGCAGCAGGGTTATATAGTTCATAATGAGAATCCCATAGACCTAAGTTTAGAAGATGGAGCTAGGCAAGTGCCTCTCTGCACTTCCCCATGTGACAAATGAGTTCACCTAGGAGCTTATCCATGCCAAGGAAAACCCAGATGGGAAAAGTGTTTGTTAGATTGTCAAAGTGATATAATATGTGGAGCACAACATCGATTTTTGAAAGTGCAATACGCCGAGAAGGCGCTGCAGGAGAGTCATCCAAAATGTAATCTGGGAAGTAAGTGCTTTCACTGCTCGAGTCAGATTGCCATCAAGTAGGTCTCTGTCATTAAGATAGTTATCGATTCCCAAATAGCAAAACGGTACCCTCTCCCAGTGAAGGGCCTTCCTACAAGTTCTGTTTGGGCCTCAGGAGTGTTCGGCATGAGCGGGAAATGCAGCATTTTGGCCAGTTGCCTCATAGGCTGGACGCACTGATGTAGTTTGTAATGAGCTGGGTGATTTTGGAAATTCTGCCTCTGAAGTCCCCGAGATATATGAGGAGGTATTCAGCATAGAAGGAAGCTTAGTGTGTCCTGTCAGTGAGGGAAATACCCCAAACCACCCCCCTCGCCCTCAGCAGCAATGCCAATTGCTTCACGGCTAAGGCAAAAAACAGTGGAGGCATGGGGCAGCCATGCCTTGTCCCTTGCTGATGTTGAAGGAGGGGGAAAATAGTTAACCCACCCGAGCCCATGCAGATGTGTTTGAGCAAAGTATTTGAATGAGTCGCATGGTGCGAGTTTAGAAGCCGAAGCTTGGAACGACCTCAAAAAGGTACTCACATCGCAAAGCGTCACAAGTCTGTGTGAGCTCAAAGCTAAGGGCTATCAATTGCATTCATGTTGAAATAGTAGGCTCCTGGAGTCTATGGAGGAATCTGGGGTTTAGCAAAGTTTTCCAATGGAAGATTTACCAGTTTTGAGGTGGATGGATTAGTTGAGGGAGGAGTGGAAAGATACAGGAGGACAAAACTCTTCCCAGAATGTTATAGTCGGAGAGTGTGGAATGGCAATAAGCCTATAGAAGGGTGGTTCACAAGGGGGAACCCCAATTTATGAAGGGGACCAGAAGGGCATCCTTAAGTGTCCGCAGGAGGTGACCACCTTCTAATGTCACTTCCCAGCCAGTCTGGGGGCGACAAATTCTGGGAATGCCTGGTAAAAGTCCATTGGAAGACCATCAGTCACTGGCATCTTCCAAGCCGCAAGGGCACAAAAGGCCTCCTTTCTCACAAGGGGTGTTAACAGGGCATCAATATCTTCCCTGTCATTGGGGGGAACCTTTGGCTGGGAAGTCCCTGAGGAAATCAGATACCTGGGGTGAAGTGTTGGCAAGGCCATCGCTGTACAGTTGATTGTAATAATTGTGGAAGCAGAGGATGATTTCCCTTTGTGTAAATACCAGGGAATTATGTAGAATCATAAGCTCAGTAATAAGGACCTGGAAAGTGCCGTGAGTGGTCAGCACCCCTGCTTGTGCAGGTGAGATATACTCCAGTAGTCTAGATATCTGAGCTTCTCCATCAAGGAGGCCTTGTGGGTTTGAGTAGAGTGTAGCGCCATTAGCAGACTAAGATAATTGATTATCTGTAGCTCTATACTGTTAGCTGCTTTGGTTAGGTCCTCCTCGATTATCCTGTGGACTCGTGCAGCTTTGTGGATATGGGGGCCATGGACAAGAACTGCACGGGCATCCCATTCGGTGGAGGGGGATTCAGTGGAACATGCCTGAAATTGAAAATAATAATGAATACAGGATGCCAAGGATGACCAGAATGGGAGATCCTCCACAGCAGTGCCCTGAAAGCACCAGATGAGAATTGGAGAAGAGTGCTACCCCATTGGAGGCAAGTCATTAGAGGACTGTGATCAGATATGAATCTACCAAGGTAATCTGCCAAGGAGAACTTTGAAAAACCTGAGCTTAGCCTAGGATTCGGTTCATGCACAGGTCATCTATTGGGGGAGTGATAGTTGTACAGTTGAAGATCAGGGCTGTACTATCTCCAAACATCAAACAGGGCCCAGTATTGAAGCAACGTTATAAAAACAATTGGTTATTGCCAGTTGTGGGCACTTGTAGTAATGGGGAATTAAATTTGTCTGGGGTGTGTCTAATGCAAAATTGAACTCTCTGAAGAATACCCCTGGAATGGAAGCTGGGGCCCTCAGAAGCTGCCTGTGTGACTCCTAGGTTCCAGGAGCAGTCTTTCCTCTATTTAAAGCTTCCTTTTTTACTGAAAAGCTTTGAACACATGTATATATTTAATATTCATATATATTTTTAAGAAAGTACTCCAGGGTCCCTTGTGTGGGCAGGACAATTCAGTGTTTATGACTTTAATGAGGTTAATGAGGATTCCCCTGGTGGAGATCCAGGATGACAGATAAGTAGCATTCTCCTTTCAACGTTATGTTCTGTTCTTTTCAGGTTGTGGATGTCAGCAACTTTGAAGAGCCTCAAGCTTTGGCTTTACAAGTTATACTTTCTTCTATAAAGTATAACCAACAACGAATGCAAGAGATGGAAAATTGTGATGGATACCTGATAATTCGTCAGCTGTTAAACAAACCCAAGTGTATTGTGGGATTTCACATTTTGAAGGTAAGATCCAGACAAAGAGAGGGAGAGAGACCTTGTTTTACAACACAGTACTACATTAAAACATGTTTCAAATTGTTGAACTGTTTTAAGCTATCTTTCTTTTTGGTAGACCATTCTTATGGGATGCTGTGATGAACAAATGATTCACATCACTGAGAGCGGACAGTTCAGACTTCAGACGGATTCCACTGCAGTTATCCAGGATGTTAAACTGTTAGAAGAATTACTTTTAGACTGGAAAATATGGTCCAAAGCACAGGTGGGATAATTGTTGTACTCTCTTTCTAAAGGCATAGGAAATAATGCAGATATGCATTAATATTGTATGTTCTTTAGATTTCTTTAAAATAAACACCTGCTCTGTCCAAGTACTTTTTATATAGAATGTTTACATTATTCGGAGAGATAACTGCAAAGTCTTATATAGTTCTCCTGCAGTAACAAAACATGATGGCACTTTACATACAACAGTCTGCTACAAATTACAATGCATAAAATACTATTAGAAGAAAATAGATATATTGCTACCAGTATTGGCCAACTAAGATTTGAAAAGTGAGGATTTAGAGCAAAAACTCCCAGACAGGTTTTCTGTTTTGTTTCGAAATCGTTTGGGTATAGCTTCGAGAGCTGGGATTGAGCTTGGTCCAATCCCAGGATTGGACACCGAACTGGGAAAACAGAAAGGGGTCTTAAGTATTTCCATGGGATAACTACTGGTAGCATCTCAGTATTGAGATTGCTCCTGCCTCAGGTGAATACCCCAGTGCTTTTGTTAGAAACTTTTATTATATGTTTATTACAAGCATTAATGATTAGTAAAACTTTTGCACATGCAATTATTAGAAAGCTTAACAGAAAGAAATATCCTAAGATTTTAATAAATTCCCCCAGGAGATTGCATTGTAATTTCTGTAGATTTCTGGGTGTATACTCTAAACCCAATATGCGAGACCTCTCTTCTGGCTAGATGAGACGAGTGCACCTATTGCAAAGGCATGTTCAGGTTTGCTTTCGCTCTATCATAGTGTTTTATTCAAGTGTATTTTACTCCACTGTAATTTCTCAACTGTGCTTTGATCCACTGCTTGTTACTCAACAGTTTTGTGGCACTGTAATATACTGCAATGTGATATGCTCCACTACGTTTTGCTTCATTATGTTTCGTTCCACTCTGTTTTGAGCCACTCTAATGTTTCTTAGGACAGCTGCAATGTGACTAACACCTACTGTATAATTCTGAACTACAGCGACCCCTACACTACTACAGTCATAACACTTCTGCTTAATTATATAACTACACAACTACTCATTTTATCCATACTTCACCCCATCTCCTCAAAGTAATCAAGGCTCTATAGTCAGATACACATTCCACTAACACATATCCCCAGCTACGACGCTGTGCAATTCCATCATCATTCCTCACCAACTGCTGACACTACAGACTCCATTAGGATCTTCTCATCTTTTCTCCTAGACTAACTAAATCAAACAAATATTTGGGCTCACACAGACCTATCCTGACAAATACTCTAACAAAGACCAGACTCTGATCAACTTGTTCGGTTTGGAGTGAGTCAGGGTTGAGTGGTACTCCAATCTGTTAAGCTAGCCCTCCGAGCTGTCTTCCTGTTCTGGAGGACCTCCTATCTCAACAGGGCATGGTGATTGTGCAGCACCAACTAAGTGGATTGGATTTACCTGCTTTAGTAGTGGCTGTTATTCTTGCTGCTAGATGCCCATCTACCTAATCTGTTTTCTCTGGTTATTAGATAAAGGCTTTCACCATCCAGTTGACCCTGTGAAGACAAGATTTTTGGATATTTTGTGTTTTTTTTTGTATCTCTGACCCAACATGGGTTTATGGGCCTTTTGCTTAATCAGATTTCTTTATTCAAGTTCTCTATTGTGATCCTGTGTTTTTTAAAGGGGCTCACGTGCATGTTTCCTCGTACATCTTTCAGTATATACCTTAATGTGGCCTTATAATAGTTCTCCAATTCATTTTTCAAAAGGCTCTCAATCAACACCAGAAGAGTGACACACCACTGTGTCACAAGCAAGCTCGACTATGGGAACATCCTCAATGTTGAGATCAACAAATACACACTAGAATACTTCACACCATTCAGAACTCGGCAGTCATAATGACTTTCAACCTCTATGCCGGAATCACATCACACTACATCTGAAGGAACTCCACTGTTTCCCATACAGAAATGAGCACAATTCATACCCTTTACCCACACTTTCAAGGCATTACATAACACTTGTCCAGCATACCTCACCATTTGCATCTGCTTTCACAAACCTTCCAGGCACCTCCACTCTTTCGGACTCCTACTTGCACATGTTCTGCACACATGGAAAACCAGATTTAGCAGTCAAATCTTCTCCATTGCTCCTAAAGCGTGGAATGACCGGCCGCTACTCATAAAAGCCTCCTAATTTCTTGAATTCTGCAAGAAGCTGAAGACATGGATTTTTTAGTAGACCCACTAGTCCCTTTGTTTGACTAGACTCACACCTGCTCAATGCCAGGATTCCCTCTTGGTGATAGTGTGCTCTACATATCTGCATAACACAATATTCTTAATGTGCATGCCCCTTGAACCTATGAACAGTTGTTGTCTGAGATTGCTGACCTTTAAGATGCAAAAATATACAAGGGTAGTGAGTGGTAAGGATGCCGCACTTCCGTTCCGTTACAGTTCTTATTTAAGCAACACAGTGAGTCAGATGAGAAAAAAGGTGCCACTCGGTCGGGTGCCCCACTACCCTAGTGGGCACAAAGATTTGTGTACCGGGGTACACAATGACAATGAATACAGGTAGACCAAGGCACACAGAGAGGTAAGAGTTCATCAATGTTTCTGGGACGAAAGTATAGCCCAAGTATTGTGAATCCAAAAGCGAAGAGTAAAGCGATGATTCCGGGTTGGTGTTTTGGTAGAGTCTTTATTCACAGGTGTAGGTTTGTGTCGTCTTACAGGAAACAGCCAACACGTGTTTCGTCACACAAGTGACTTTATCAAGGCTGGGCCCGTCCGGCCAGGGGCAGAAGAAAGCAGTAAGTTCAGTAAGTGAAAAAGAGACGATAACCAGTCCTGGGTAGGACTGCCGTGGGTGTTCGATGATTCCAGTGGTCAAATAGAGGGTAATATAAGAGCCCCGATAAGCCCGAATTTATGACCCTGAATGTCAGTCCGGGAGCGTCCAGTCCATCAAGCGAAGCTATTCCTTACTGCAGTAGCTTCTGTGTGTCATGTCAATGAATTGTAGGCACTGTCA
Source organism: Pleurodeles waltl (assembly GCF_031143425.1). Classification (NCBI taxonomy): domain Eukaryota; kingdom Metazoa; phylum Chordata; class Amphibia; order Caudata; family Salamandridae; genus Pleurodeles; species Pleurodeles waltl. The sequence goes on along the minus strand of NC_090444.1, from coordinate 858,088,533 downwards.
TTGCAACCTCCTTAAACCATCTTTTTCTTAGATAAATGTGTGCTGCACATTGGCTCTCCTTTTCTGCCGGAGTTGGTGATAACCTTCCAAGTGGAAGAGTCCATCATTTTTTGCATTTTTGGCTCTGCCACATCTCTCTAAGGGGAAGAGGCTTCACTATTTGGACCAAAAAAGAGTTTGTGGCTTTTACATCTAGTGTACAAAAGAGAGCTGGATGAGTGACCAGCTCTGTATTGGCTTTGCCAGTGCCAAGAAAGGAAGTGAGGTCCGAAAGCATGTCCAGGTGGATTGTCCTTTGCATAACAATATGTTCAGCCTTGGCAAGAGGGAACCTCTTGAGGGACTTCAGGCACACTGCGTTAGTGCCAAGATATTGTCAACGGGTGTTTCTGTGTTGTACATCTGCCAATGTTATATGTGCAGGCTTTTACATTAGCATCCATACACTCCATCAGACACTGCTGTCTCAACAATGACGCCTGCAGATGGGTCAGTTTTGCCCTGTGGTCCTGCATGACTTCCTGGTTTAAGTTCATCACTCGGATCCTCCATTACTGGGGGATAATGCTTAGGTATCCATTCAAATGATGACTGAATCTGCAGTTAGGAGTATCCACCTTAAGAACAAGTTACTGCCTTCAGTAATTTTGTTTCTGGTGGTTATTCTTTCTAACTGCAAATTCATCACCATTCCTCCTCCCTGTTTGGAGGAGTGTTTTTTTAGGAATTTAAAAAAGTCCCAAGTTGGATTTTCCACATTGTCCTTCTATTTTGTTGCAGCAGATCCTCGTCTGTGGTTGTAGATGAGTGCAAAGGTAAGCAATCATCAGTGCAAGGGAGCACTCCTATATATGGTTTGTACATTGCTCCCAGAGCCAGTACAAGTTTACTGTGGAGTTCGACGGTATCACCTGCCAGCGGGCAGGAATAATTGATATGAAAAATTCTGCATCTAGTTTGGCACCTGGGAAATTCAGATGGTGAGGATCTGCAGTTAAAATATCCACCAGCAAAATCATTACCAAAGGTAGGTAACTTATTGAACATGCCCTTCTTGGTCCTTCATTTCAGAAGTATAGGAACTCCATATTCCAGTTGTCTGACTTCAGGAATGTATTTGTTAATGCAGATTGAGAGAAGTGGGGGCAGTGCTGATAGTCTTTAAACTACCATTTCACTCCCATGGACTGTAAGAGTATTGGTGCTGAACCAGGATATCTTCATTCATTAGCATGCAGATGATACTGAACATTAGCTGGCGTCACAACCAGTAAAGACATCAAGTTGTATAGAGCACTTTCACCATCATCCAAACCTTAATGTCTAGTTCAATTTCAGTTGGAATGTGAGAAAGATGGAGTCTGTTCCCATTGCCAACAAACAACTGCAATGCCTGGGATAATGCAATTAAACAAACCTGCTATACTGCATACTTGCTAGACTTTGAAAGTCAACAGCATCACCATCTTCAGGACACAGCTTACACTCAAGACCAAAATTGTCTGACATGAGCAGTCCCAGTTCAACAGAATAATGCCATTCCTTCCAGAGGGCAATTTCAGAATAGCGATCCATGCGCGTGTCCTGCCACAGCATGACACATACAATGCCCTTCTGGCCCACATCACTGAAACAAACTTAACTCTCCTGAAGAGCATTATTCATGCCTGGCAACCCACTTAAAAGGTCTTTGGAAGTTGTACAGGAAGACGCCAACACAGATCTATGTTGGCTTCCTCAGAACACCCGCATCATTTACAGAACCACTTGCATCACCTACAGGTCCAGCAAGAATGGTGTTTCAGCAGACCTGACATCCATAGTGAAGATTTTTGGAAGGCCTCTCAAGGCTTGTAGCAGCAACATTGCTAGAATATATACTCTGATGTACAGATAGGAGAAGACCAGATTCCAGGATTATGAAACGCCATCCCAGTCAAGATCCACAAAGCACCCCCACCCCTTTTGGTTTTCGGAAGGCACAAGCATTGTTTTAAAAAGCTCCATGAGATAAGGGAGTGAACGGTTCTCTCTACTTACAAAATCATCCACTGTAGAGCCTTTACTAAAACAAAAGTCCTTAAAAGTAGGGGTCCTTAGTTTGTCATATTTCCTTAGTTCTCTATTTTCCAAAATTACTGGGATATTGATTATCACTCAAATCCAGATTTCATCCGAGGAAATTAGACTTCTAGAGTTACTTTGGGCTAAATGTTATCCTTGCTACAATACAGACTTGATTGGTGGTCTTGTTTTTAATTAGTGAGCTCAGGGGATTGGTAGATTGCAGTGGTGTCTGAGTTCTGTTCATTTTAGATCTGTTAGCTGCATTCAGCACCATCAGCCCTGTTTTTTTGGAGGAGTGTGCCCTGGCTAATAGGGGAGAATTCAGTTGATTGCATTGCCACTGTGCAGCTTAGAGCCACAAAAATGAGTTAATGGGTCTTCCATCGCTCTATACGTATCACTGTTCTCATTCGGGGTATACAAGCAACCCCTTTCAAAAGGGCTGCATATAGCCTGGGTCTACTTTGTTACGTAAAACATGACCTGCTGCTGATTCTTGGTAAGTCACGAAACCTACTAGACATAAGGACAGTTAAGTCCTTAAATTGGTGGATAGTTGTCAATGTTTTGACTCAGAACAAAGCTACTTATCACCAAAGGCAGCATCCCTCAATGGAAGCCATTAAGCTGACCACCTCTAATGATAGCTCCTCTAGATTCAACCACTAAAGTGTGAAAACGTGTCACCATTTTTTGGGCAGACCTCTCATTGGAAGCTCCATGCACAAAGGTCTCTGGCACCAGTTTTGTGCAGAAGAGCACTTTCAAACTTTTTTTGCCTTTTAAACAGGTCCATCATCATGTGCCCTCTGTCAATGCTGTATTCAAGTCTAAGAGTCAAGTCTAAGTTGTATTACGGTAGAGCCTGGTGGCTCTTGCCACGTTGTTTGGCAGACTACATCTGCTTCAAAATGTAGCTGCACAGTTGCATACAAGCCTGTCTATATGGGATTATATTAGTCTATTCTCCATTTATTGCTTTGACTTGCTGTGTGGAAAAGAGTGCTATTTAACGCAATGGCACTCACACGCAGGGCTCTCCATCAGTCTACTCTGATTTTTTAGCTCTCATATTAAAATGGCTTATGCTATGACGTTCTTTATAATTGCTGACTTTGCTTTCGTAGAAGTTCCCAAAACAAGGCTGATCCTTTTTCTCAGTAGCCATGCCCCACACATAGGAACACTCATAGGAACTCTCTTCCTTGGACCTTCTAAACAGAAACAAAAACACATTTCCAGAGATTTTGTCAGGGTATAAAAACGTAGGTGATGAGCTAGCAGAATTTTAGCTATTTTAGTTGTTCAGTGCCTTTCTAGTTCTAACTATCTATCTATTATCTGTTTATCTCTTTTTCTCTGTGGCCCGCTGCATGCCTTATTTTAAATGGTCCTCCGAAATCCACTCCACATTTGCCAAATATGCTGGTCACTGTATCCCCCCCCCCTTTCCATGTACAGTGCTATAGAAATGTACAAATCTACAAGCATCCTTGCCTTGACTGTTCTTTGTTTAATCAGTATTGATGTTGTTTCCAAAGAAATCTATTTACTACGCTTGCACTATTTTCTTCAATACGTTGCAACTGATGTATTATGCACAACATTCAAACAGAAAGTTGTGTTCATTGATATTTTTCCTCACTGCCTGTTTTTCTTTTAGCAAGGTGTCTGGGAAACACTTTTGTCAGCTCTGGAAATCCTTATTAGATCTGATCATCCTCAACAGATGTTTAACATTAAGCAGTTATTACAGGCTCAAATAGTTCATCACTTCTTGCTTACTTGTCAAGTCCTGCAGGTACGTAATGCTGACTTATTTCAAAATGCTGTTTGTGCATTCATGTTACTAGTAACACTTTTTGTAAGTTGCTCTGTAAGCCTTTTATTGTAAGGTTGTTTGTCTTTCACTTGTAACTGCCTAGGTCTCCACAGGGTGTGAAAGGATACAGGTTTCCCTTCCGTTCTGTTGCCACTGGCAAATGCGCAGGATCAGGACACAAGTCCCAAACAAAATACTGGAGGGAGGACTAAAGTGCATAGGCCCGTCACTGTCGTTGCACCCAGTGCTTGCCCCCATCCAGTACCACTGGCCCTATTAAGCAAAGGGCTCTCAATTTCCTTTCAGTTTGCTACTATGTGCTATGCTGTAACAATCTCTAGCCAAAAAGTAGCGCACAGGCCCCCAATTTTCTGGATTTGTCTCACTCTCTTCCATTTCACACGCTAATTACTCCTTGCTTAAATGCAACCCTAACTTCATCAGCCTCTTACTGAAGCCATGTACTGCAGCCTTTCTCCAAAGTGTAAATATGGTGTGTTTTGCTGCTAGTAGGGAGGAGATTGTTCTCTCCTTGAATCCGTGTAGCAGATACATTTGTTCCAATGGAGATCACAGAGGGACTACTAATAAGCATCTCAATCCCCTTGTGTAGGAAAGCACCCTTATTTTGCATGGTTAGGCCACACTTTTTGCCTGGTATCTGATGTGGTTTGAACTGAAAATGCACGAGGTTCCGGCTAACCAGGTCCATAGTGTCAGATCTCTTTCCCAAAATATTACAATTGTTTTCTCCAACTGGAAAAACCTTTAGCACCCTTTGCAAGTTCATAGTAAATGGTACCCTTGGTGCCTGGGGTACTAAAGAAGGTCCCTAAGGGCTGCAGCATAAATTGTCACCCTCAGGGACACCTCCCCAAATGCACACAGTGCTGCCACCAAAGGCTGCGTGTCTTGGTGCAGACAAAAGTGAAAACACAACATCTCACACATCGCCCTGTGCCAGGTCCCCTACCACTGCATCTGATATTTGTAAGTCACCCCTGCCAAAGGCATCCAGTCCTAGGGCAGGGTGCATTATATCTTGCATGAGATCATATCTGCATGAGCAGATATGCCCCTGCTATGTCTTTGTTGATTCTTAGACCTAGTAAGTGGACAGGGAAGCCATTTTAGATGCATTTGCTGGATACTGGCCACTACGAGTTCCCCAGCTACATGATGGCTTCACTGAAACTAGGGATGTCTGGTACCATAATCTCATATTAATAAACCCTCATTGGTTCCAGTGATGGATTTATTAATACATGCACTCATAGGGGTACTTAGACGGATGTGACCCTGCACAGCCACCGTAGACAGATTTCTGAGGTGAGAGCCAGCTCTCTTAGAGGCCAGGAACAGAGCCTGCTCTGGGCACAGGCATTATCACCTCTTCCAAGGAGGATGGATATTCCAGGGCGGGAAGCTTCAAAGGACCAGCCACCTTTGTTATGCGACCTATGTCTCTCCAGATGGTGGAGATGACCACCACCACCCTGCCCTGAACCCACTCTTTGTGGCAAGACAGGTAGCAAAATGAGTCGTTTAGGAGGTGTGGCCACATTCAGCTAGTCCCACCTCTAAGGTGGACCAGCTGATGTGGACACCACTTTTCAAATTCTTTCATCTTGTTTCGGACAGAATTAGTATTCTATGGCCAGGGTTATGCCCATTCCCATTGGAAGTGGTCATATAGAGGGTGTAGTCACCCTAAAGGTAGGCAACCCATTGGCTGCTACCTGTCACTCCCTGTAATGCCCCTAAATTGAGTATTTAGGTGGCACCTCTGAACCCAAGAACTTAGATTCAACAAATCAAGAGAAGAAGGACGAAGAAGAATCACTGCCTGGAGAGAATACCAGAAGAGCTGTGGACTTTTTTCACGAAACCCTGCCTGCCTGCAACTCACTCGACAGTCGCAACAGAGTGACTCGTTCTGCAAAACTGAAGAACCACCAAAGCCTCAGTTAGCTGGCCAACGTCTCCAAAATCGCCGCTAGCCTCCCTTAGATTAGAGGAGCTCCTTGCAGGCACCAACAAGCAGAGCCAGGTCCACTTTCTAGCAGCTTCCCTGCCCGACCAATGCTGCAGATGACCAAGAGACGGTACTCGTGCTCTGGAGGACCAGATCTGTCTCCCCACCAAGTTTGAAGATACCAGGACAACCTGAGCTGTGCAGCGCCAACCCCCCGGGTACCAGACACCCTACACTAAGCACCAACTGTGAGGGTCCATTCCGGATTTCTACTGTGCCAGGACCAAGGAGCCGTCGAGGGCCGTCAGCATCACTGAGACCCACTTTGTGAGTGGCCCAGCAGTCATGGCTTCGCCCCTGCCAGCTGTTTGCCTATAACCGCGAGGATCATCGATGCACACCAGCCCAGCTGCACTAACCACGCTGCACTCAAGCTGCCCGGACCAGGTACTGAAGAACCGGCTGTGCCCCTTGTTCTAAGATCTCTTGCAACCCAAGTTTCCGTTTGGGAGCTCTCTGACTTGTCCCCCTGTGCAGTCTGTTTCCAGGTGGTGCCCCCCCCCCCCCCTTAACCGTAGTGCGCCCCACTACAAAGATCTGCTGGTAGTTCTTTGGACCTTGGCCCACTACGACCACAAATCCTGAAGGTGAACCCCCTGCAACTGACTGTACCTATCTTTATACATCACTGACTTTTCCTTCCATAGAATTGCATTGTGCATAAAGATGCACAGGTTTGACCATTTTGCTTAACTGTGAAAGTTCATAACAAAAACAGTACTTACTCTTTGATGAAGTTCTTGGTTTCAAAACATATATAAAAAGAAGAGTTATTTTTCTAATTTGGTCTCGGATTTATTCTTTGAGTGTGTCTCATTTATTGCCTCTGTGAATACAACAATCACTTAGCAGTGCCCTTCGGCAAGCCTAACTGCTTGCACACACTACCACAAAAGAGAGCGTTCGTATAATCTACTTCTGCGTCTGTCTCTGTAAATCAATTGGGGATCCATTGGACTCTCTGCATGGTGTTCTTCTTTTTAAGGCACCATATAGCAAGTCAGCTTCCTACACCTTGTGTTTGTTTGACCTATTAACATGAAATGTGTGAAGGCTTGCAAGTAATGTCACTTGTACATAATTTTTATAACATTTCTATTACCCTGGAGGTGTTCGGCAAAATTATTTTCTGTCTCAAGAATATGTTCACACTTCATATGAATTTCTAGTCCTTCTCACATATTCATGTAAAGGCAAGCTCTCAATGTCTTCAAATTTAGCAGGGTCTTGTCTACCAAAGCTACTGCCCTGGACTGATCTGTATGGGTCTTTAAAAGTGTATTGAAGGCTTTAGTGGTCTAGTCCCCCTTCCTGATATGAGGCTGCATCATCCACTGTTGCACATGTATATTTTCGAATCTCTATTCAGTGTCAGAGTGACTAGCTTTACCCACAGTTCATCTTCTCAAGTTCTTTTGACAGACCTTTTTAGTTTTTTAACCATGCGTCTTTGCTGGCACAGTAGTAAGTGGAGGTGTGAGTCTCCAAGTTTGCGTTTTAGTGATCTCAACATGCTGTTTATAGCCCTTTTGAATTGTTTCAGTAGTTGCAGTGCAGTTGGGATCCAGACGTTTTCCCTAGGAGTTAGGCGAATTCTTACTATGACTTATGAGGAGAGGGAAGTTCCTAAGTCTGCAGTGATGCTTTCCCATCTTTTGATGAGGCAGCAGTCAGTTGATTCTTGAGCTAGTAGTAGGCCTTTTGTCACCTGAAACATCTCCTCTATCATTGCTAGGGAAGATTTAATTCTCCTAAAATTAATGATAAGGCTGGAATGTGGGACTTCTGCTGAGCGTTCCAATACACGGGCAGATGCCTGTAGGAGCATCTCCTGTAGCCAGTGGTTGCTGTCTCCTTTGTCTCCCAGCCAGAATGAGGAGAAACGATGCAACAATGAAAGGGAGATAAAATTATAATCTAATGTTGAGCTGGTTGTTGTGTAGTAAAAAGTAGCCGCCACAGAGAATCCTCACGGAAATTTCCCTTAAGTGCCCTAAAGTTGATGTGCTCCAAATCTTCCAGTAAGCATCTTCCAGTTTTGCTTGCTCTGCCATGAAGATTTCTATTTTATTTCAGGATATTCCAGAGTGAGGAGTGACACCTTGCTTCATCACCCGCAGGGGAGCCCAAGAGATGTAGTATTAGGTCCCCTAAAAAAATGAGGTTGGAGATCAGATTTCCTATATGCATCAGGAGCTCATCCACAAAGTGGTTTCAGTCTTGTTCCTTGTGTTTTGGATGGATGTAAGCGTTGAAGATTATAACCTCCTCCTCTTTTCCATAAAAAGTGAAGTTGGTCTTAACAACAATTTTAGACTGTGACGTTAGGTGGACTTCCTTTGCTGTGGTTGTGCAAGTTGATGATTAGTAGGTTGTCAGCCAACCCGAGAGGTGACCGTATTGAGACTGCTTGAAAGCTGACATGGAAAAGAAGATGAATCCCTGCAGTTGAAGTTGTTCGGCCAGCCAAGTTTCCTGGAACAGAATAATATCAAAGGATTTGATGTAGGAGAGTAACTTTGGGTCAGTGACTTTGCTTGCTAACCCACTGACATTCCACAAGCCCAAATGGGGAATGGATTTGCTCTGTTGTGGTGGCACACTCCGGTGCAGGATTTGTCATTGGCTGCCAGTGTCGTAGTTCATTCTTCTGGTTGCTTGCCTGAGATCAGAGTACGTATTTTAATGCTGAGTTGGAGACTGAGCCTGGCTATCCTTATCATTTTACGCCCACCTCCTGAGGTACTGCCTGGCTGGTTTGGGTTCTGTTGACTGATTTGGACCCCAGACTCTTAGAACGGATCTTCTGGTGATGATTAACTGATATTTCCTAAGCTGTCAGGAGGGTAGGGTGGTTGGGGTGGTGTCTCTGCCAGAAGGTGCACCCTCCAATTTGGTTTGTAATGGACGAAAGCATTTTGAGCTGGGACGATCACAAGCAGTTGGGGTGTTTTGACAGGAGCTCCATGTTGACCTGCAGTGGAAAGACAGGCAGGACTCCCAAATGAGCTGCCGGTATGTAGATCCTGAGTGTCTTTGAGGTCTAGTGCTACCATGATATAACTGTCCAGGGCCAGCAATGCCCTCTCTGATAGTAACCGCTTCCTTGAATTCTTTTAAGGAGTTGTTGAGCATGAAGGAAAGAGTGGACAGTTTGTCCACAATCTGGCCGCAGCTACACATTAATTTTGCCTCCGGTGAGGACCCCACCTTCTCATCATTGGTTGCAACGTGGCCAGCCAAAGTGTTTAGTAAGGTCAGCTGTATGTCCATATTATCAGACTGATATTTGAGGACCACAACCGACAGTTGCATGGTGCCTAGCAGGGACATCCACATGTTGTCCATCTGCAATGCAGCTGTTTTACCTAGGCTCGCCCTCTTTCCTGCCGCCGATTCCAGTCTATCTCTTAGGTTGCAGCGAGAGAGGAAGATCCCTGTGTTGAGTCCAGCCAGTAGGAGTCCAACATTTCTGCCCATTCCTGGGTGCCCAGATATGAAAGGTCCTCCTGCTCATCCATCTGGTGATCACTGTCCTCCAGACACTCTTTAGGCATTATAGGATCCCGATACGAGGGTGGTGACAAGTTTGAAATCCTGGTCATTAGTGGGGGGCCCAACAGAGTTTTTGAGGGAATTGAGCTGACGACTTGGACAATACTGGCCTCCTGGTCCATTGCAATGCTGTCATCCCTGAATGAGTCAAGGGAATCTTCCTGGGCACTTGTCCAGTTTCCGGCCTCACTGACCTGGTTTGTTGGTGCTGAAGCCACCTCCTGGTGACCTGCAGCCTGTCTGTCCTTTTGTTCCTCTTGGCCTGACCACATGGGCTGGGATGTAGGAAGTGCTAGAGCAGAGCTGCTGCCCTTCCTTAAGAGTACATTCTAGATGTTATAGGGTGTGAGGTTTATGAGAGCCTCCGCTGCATGATTGCCTGTCACATGCAGTTGTGACAGCTGTAGGGGCTGGAGTAGTAACTGAGACCTTGAATTCGCTACTGGTTGAAAGAAGAACTTCAAGTACATTTTTGGTTGGGATGGGTGAGCTGGCCCCCAGTTGGCCTGTGCCCCTACTTGATCTGGCCGATCGCTTTGAGTCAAACGTGACTAAGGGATCTGGAGATTGCATTTGCCTCCTTGCTTTTGTGAATTCCATCTTTTTCCACTAGGCTTTTCCCAAGGTAGCAGGGGGTGGTCCCCTTGTCTTTCCTGACCTCATGAGGGAAAAATTGGCTGACCACCCTGACCACCGTTTTGCATCTCACAATTGCTTGGTTCACTTTGATTTTCCTGCTCTTTTAGTTTGGCTAAACTTAGTTTTTTTTTTCTTTAACTTTGTTGTTCCTCTTGTTTTTCTTTTTTTATCCTTTGGTCTTTTTAATGGCTTGAGATGTTAAGAAAAAAGCAGGCAAAACGAGGGCTGATTCTGGAGTTGGTGCAGTGATGATGGGTGTAGGCCACGGAGGATTCAAGTCCCTGTCCTTCCTCCTGACTTGTAGCAATTGTAGTGCCTGCTTCTCAATGCTTCTAAGTGCGGCTGTCATAGGCCCCAGCCAAATCTACCTGTTTAGAGATGCCACATCCCTCTCGTTGGTTGCCAGACACCTAGATAGTCTTGGTGCGTTGTGCGACAGGAGGAGGACACAAGCATGCTCGCCTTGCTGCTAGATTGGAGTGCAGAGGTGAGACTGGGAATGCCAGGTAGTAAAGCGAGTTGTAATTTGGTGGTGGATTAGTGAGGAGAGTTGGGCTGAGGCAGCTAACAGGTGCACAGGTCAGCAGACTGCTCCAGAACCTTGTCTGCCTCCACTGGCCACCTCCGCTGATCCTGCAGTATGCTCACCTCTCCTGTTGCAGTCGCTCATGAGTCCTCTCTCCGGCTCCTACGCATAGAGATCTGGTCCCGATCCTGACCACTCTAATGCTCTCCTCAGTTTTCCTACAGTGGCAGTGAATTGGTACAGGGCGAGGGCGGTACGGTGAGACTGCATTTGATCAGGACCAGGCCAGTTGAGTCGGATGTTGTTGAGTTTTAGGTGTGGGTTGAATGTGGCCCTGCTGAGGCTGTGGGGAGGATGAGGGGGTAGAGAGTCCGGAGCCTCAGAAGCGCGGCTCCAGCCATCTCGGACTGCAAGCCTTGGAGCAGGATCTGGAACCAGTGTAAATTGAGCCGGTGTGAACTGAGCGCGTCGGGGAGCCGCTAGTAGTGAAGCTTTGCAGATTGTCAGAGGACGCTTCCTTTACCTCTTGCGCCTACTGCAGCAACGAGGGGCGACAGCACCAGAAATCCGTCCATGGCCTATTCCCCCGATTCTCAGCAGCAGCATCCTCCAAGACACACAGGGGGTCATTACTACCTTAGCCGCCCGCCAAGGTTTGACCGCCGGGCAGCCGCTAATACGGCCACACTCGCACCACGGCCATTATGAGATCCCCTCTGTGCCGGCGGGTGTAAACTTGGTTTCCGCCCGCCGGCCCAGCGGGGATCTCGGCCACAACACAGGAGCCAGCTCCAAATGGATCCGGCGGTGTTGCGGCCGTGCAACGGGTGCAGTTGCACCCGTCGTGCTTTTCACTGCATAGCAGACAGTGAAAAGCTGCACAGGCCGTGGCAGGGGGCCCCTGCACTGCCCATGCCAGTGGCCCCCAGGGGCCCCCGACTCCCCTTTCCGCCAGCCTTTTCATGGTGGTGCAAACCGCCATGAAAAGGCTGGCGGGAGGGGGACTCGTAATCCCCTGCACAGCGCTGCAAGCAGCGCTGCCCTGGAGGATTACTCCAGCCGGGACAAAAGTGGCGGGAAACCGCCGGTCCCGGCGGTGTAATCCCCAGGATTTCACCGCCAGCCTGTTGGTGGTGAAATCTGCCAAAACAACCCTGGCGGTCAAAGACCGCCAGGGTTGTAATGACCCCCACGGTATCTTCGCACCATCCACTGCGTAAGCATATCACTGTGGAACTCCACCTGGTGGCCAACAGAGGTAGGATCAACACCCTCTTTCACAGCCAATGCCAAGAACCTCGGCTTCTTCACTGATAGCAAACTTGACATGGCTACCCAAGGCAATGTCATCATCGCCTCATACTTCTATACTCTGAACAGGCTGAGGAAGATTTTCAAATGACTCACAATCAGCACCTGGAAAACCATCACACACATCCTGCTCACAAGCAACCTAGACGACAAGAACACCCTGTAAGCCGAGGTAAACAAAAATAAAAATCTCAGCTGAAGACTGCAGATCATTTATAACTTGGTGGATAGAATCACTCTCACCACCTGAAGTAGGTCTACTGGCACCACATTCACAAACGAGCACAGTTGAAGCTCCTCACTTCCACTTTCAAGACACTACATAACATTGGGCCAGCATACCTGAACCATTGCATCTGCTTTCACAAACCTTTCAATCACCTTGCTTATTTGGATTTCAACTTGCACAAATTTCACACTAACATTAAACCTGATCTGGCAGTCGATCCTTCTCCAACATCACTCCTAAAGCATGGAACAACCCACCACTATACATACGGGCCTCTTCCTCAAATATTGAACTCCACAAGAAGCTTAAGATCTGGCTTTTTGAGTACCCCCACTAGGCCTGGGGTTTGGCTAGACATACCTGTTCAGCAGCAGGATAACCTCGCGTCCCCCCTCCCCCCCCCCCCCCACGCCCCATGGGCAAAAAATGACATTTGCTTTTTGGGGCACGGTAAATACAATAAAGCACCCTTCTCACGGGGGCATAGCATTACATATCTCAGAAGAGGCCTAGGCAGACTTCCTGAAGTCCCAGTTTGATTGGCGGACACTTGCCAGCTCGCAAATATGGTGAAAGAAGTTGTTCTGTCCACTGATCAATCAAGCAGCAGTGCTTCTGCACCAGTTGCCAATTGCCTGCTAGAGCCCAGGCCATCCAATACAACACTAATCAAGCGTCAAATCATGAAAAGTGGTAGGAGGGGGCATGAGGGCCAAACGGCAATTCTGCCAGCTCTCTTCAAGCAAGATGCAGAATTCAGGGCAGTGACCTGGACCCTCTTTTTCTAGAAATCAGACTATCAGGGAAACTCCCAGCCCCTTGCAAGGCTCAGTCATCTCACCAATATACAAAGCAGAGACAAATCTTGACCCAGAAACTAACGCCTGGTTGCCCTGATCGACAATGAAGCAGAATACTTTCCAGACATGTTGCTTGAAGAACTACAAGCTTGGGCATCAGCAACATTATTCAATTTAACCAAACTGTGTTTGCCAAAACCACGGGCACAACAGCCAATATCTTGGCCCATGGCAACTCTTATAGACGAGGCAAGGTCTTCTAAGCAGCCTCTCCTTCTCTGCTTTATCGGCATCAGGGCAGCTTTCAATATGGGCCAGGCTTTGGAGGAAACTGGCACACGGAAATGTCCTGCAGAAACTGCTGGAAATGCTAATTTAACTCCAGATACCTGAGTGCAGGTGAAACTAGGCGAGGGCATGCACCTCTCCAGGTGAATTGAAACCACCAAAGGATTAAAACAGGGGTGTGTGCTTGCCCCCACGTTATTCAACCTTTATATGGCCGACCTGCACTTCACATGCCCCTAAGCTGGGTGGCAGGACATTATTCAGCCTCCTGTAGGCTAGCAACGTGGTCTTGGACAGCCAAACCCAGGTGGATCTTCAACACCTGCTTAACGCAATACAGATTTACGCAGTCGAGAACTTCTTGGAAGTAAACCTCGAGAAGACGAAAACAATGACCATCAACTGCGGAAGGAAAACACCCAGAGCCTGTTATGTAGGGAACACTGAAATCCAAACAGCTCCTAATTACAAGTACTTGGGCATAATTATTGACAGAGGGGGGCAATTTGCCACACAGAGAGAATAGATCAAAAGAAAAGGGATGGCATTGGCAGTAACACTTAAAAAATTAAAATCGAAACTCACAGGCCCAACATGGGAACCTCTTCTCAGGGTAGCTCAAGCCAAAATATTGCCAACAACCACTTACAGAAGTGAAGCACTGAGAGGCAGAGATTCTAAAATATTGGCCAGGACTCTTGTTAAAGCCTACAGAAATATGTTCAGCATCCCAAACTATGCATCAGCAGCACAGATCCGGCTGCTTGATAAAGCAGTCTCAGGCCAAGTAAGGAGCTTGCATAGTCTTCTGGCATAAGATCAGGAATGCTGCCTCTAATACCTTGAACCATCTACTCTGGCTGGAGCTGCAGCACAAGGACACAGCCAGACGTTTTTGTCCATGATCTCTCGCAAAGAGTGGGATGTCCCAGGCTTGAGACATCCCCACAAGCCACTCAGGCCCTCATTACAACATTGGCGGTAAAAGCAGCTTACCGCCATGCAGAAGACTGCCAACACACCGCCGCGGCAGCGGAATTCCACCATGGTCATTATGACTCACTGCTCTGAATCAGCCAAAATTGAGACACCCACACAAGTCCGCCACACCAAAGGTCAGTGATAAACTGGCGAAAAGATAACCTCCACCGTCACGCCAACAGAAATACGCACACACTATCATGACCCACGAATCCATGCGGCGGTCATTCAACCGCAGTATTCCATTGGCGGTACAGACCGCCACGCTCAAAATACACACACTTTTACAAAACACACCCACATTGGCCAAATCAAAATACACACACCTGATACACATACATACACCACTCCCACACACCCATTACAATATAAAACACACACCCACATCACCCACAAACCCCTACGACCAAAATACCGAAAGAAGGCCAGAGAGAGACACTACAAGCTACTACCAAGCATCCACAGGCACACAATACCATCACCCACATAACTTCCACGCACCTCACACAACACACCTCTAAATATCACCCCACTTATCACTACACACACCACCCCACACATCACCCACACCACCCCATGGCACGGCAAAGACACCCCAGGTTCTCTGAGGAGGAGCTCAGGGTCATGGTGGAGGAAATCGTCCGGGTAGAGCCACAGCTATTCGGATCACAGGTGCAGCACACCTCCATAGCTAGGAAGATGGAGCTATGGCGAAGAATAGTGGACAGGGTCAACGCAGTGGGACAGGACCCAAGAAATAGGGATGACATCAGGAAGAGGTGAAACGACCTATGGGGGAAGGTGCGTTCCGTGGTCTCAAGACACCACCTTGCAGTTCAGTGGACTGGCCGCGGAGCCCCACCTATTCCCCACAACTAACAACATGGGAGGAGCAAGTCTTGGCGATACTGCATCCTGAGGGCTTTGCCAGGAGTAGATGGAGGAATGGACTCTGGTAAGTCAAATCTTAACTATTACATCCCCGCCCTACCTGCATGCTATCACATACCCCCACCCTCACCCTCACCCCCATCACTCCAACTCCTCACAAATATCCCAATATCACAAACCACACATCCCAACACCAAGCCCTGCATGCAACAACAAAGCAAGGACACCCATCACCAAAGCATGGCCACTGCATATACCCATACACCCCCCTAAACCACCATCACACAAGGTCCCACACAGGAATGCAAGCACTGGGGTACACGGTCACCCACCCATTGCACACCATGGCACACACAGATGCAATAAACATCCTTTTATACCCCTGCAGGACCCCTACCCAACGTCACCGGACAGGAGGGTCCACACATGTCCACACCACCACCAGAAGAGGCCCACAGTGATGAAAGCAGCTCTGTCCAACTGGATCTAGATGACCAGTCCAGCCCATCTGGGACCTCGGGACAGTCGGTTCCCCTGACGCAGTCACAGGCCACCACAGAGCTTCCCCCCTCTGGAAACGCCAGCACAGCACCCACCCAGCGGGCCCATACCTCTGTCCCCAGGACATGTCAATCAGCAGTGTGTCACCACTACAGGGAACCCAGGCTAACCCACCACCCCAACAACAACAGGGACCTGGGGCAGTGGCAGTGGGCACACGGTCCAGGGGACAGAGGCCCAGGAACACAGGGGAACTGGGAGGGCTGCTGTGCGACAGCGGGAGGACAGGCCCAGGGAACCCACTCTCCACGAGGCCCTCTCCAACATCATGGGAGCATACCACCATTCCCAGGAGACGATGGCAACGTTACTGGCCAAGTTTCAGGAGACCCAGCGGCTGCAGGAGGAACAGTATTTGGGCTTCAGGGAGGAACTCTGATCCAACAATTCCACCCTGGGCACCATCGTAGGGGTGCTGAAGGAAGTCCTGAACACCAGGAGGGACACTGTGGCACATCAAGGGGCCCCTGACACTAGCCTGGACGATGAACTGCCCACCACCTCCGCCGGCGCTAGTGGACTGGAGGCACCGCCACAGGACCACCACACCAGCACCCCACCCCCTGCAGAGGGAGAACCACCCCGCAAACGGTCCCTGAGATCCAGGACAAAGACAGAGAACTATGCCAAGACCCCCGCCAAGAAATGAGACTGCCCTGAATGTCATCCTTTTGTCGCACCTTGTCACCCTGTCCAACCTCATACTGCCCCAGCTCCACTTCCTATGCCCATTTGGGCAATGCACCTGTGAGACTAATAGACTCGACTCTGCCATGGACATTCCTCCACCATCACCCCTCACCATTTTACAGCACCCTCTAATACTGAGCACTTAAATAAACACCCTTAAAGCACAAAACAATCTGGAGTCTGTCTGTGATTTCGACATAGTGTATTAGCAATTAAAGTGTCAAAATTCTCTTTCAATTGTAATGTCAACATACCTATGTCACACAGCTCTAGTCCATGTGGAAACAAAGCAGATGTCACACAGTGGGACCCACATCTGTGAAATCGTAAAGGAAAGTGACAACTCAGTGACCATACACTGGGTGAAAACGACAGACAGTAGAGAGGTAGTAGTGTTAAAGTACATGTAGTAGGCAGGTTTGTCCCTGTTGTCCATGTCCTCTTCTTCTGCTTCCTCGTCTTCACTGTCCACAGGCTCCACAGCTGCCACAACAGATCCATCTGGACCATCCTCCTGCAGAAAAGGCACCTGTCGTCGCAAGGCTACGTTGTGAAGCATACGGCAGGCCACAATGATCTGGCACACCTTCTTTGGTGAGTAGAATAGGGAGCCACCTGTCATATGGAGGCACCTGAACCTGGCCTTCAGGAGGCCGAAGATCCGCTCTATAATCCTCCGAGTTCGCCCATGGGCCACATTGTAGCGTTCCTCTGCCCTTGTCCTGGGATTCCTCACTGGGGTCAGTAGCCATGACAGTTTGGGGTAACCAGAGTCACCTGCAAATGGCGAGGGACAACTGTTAGACACACTAACCTGTAGGGATATCCCCAGACCGAGACAACCATTCCCACTGACTTGCATCCAGGTGCTCACCTAATAGCCACACACTGTGCCTCTGGAGTTGGCCTATCACATAAGGGATGCTGCTATACTGCAGGATGTAAGCGTCATGCACTGAGCCAGGGAATTTGGCATTCACATGGGAGATGTACTGGTCTGCCAAACACACCATCTGCACATTCATCGAATGATAACTCTTCCGGTTTCTGTACACCTGTTCACTCCTGCGGGGGGTACCAAAGCCACATGTGTCCCATCAATGGCACCTACGATGTTGGGGATATATCCCAGGGCATAGAAGTCACCTTTCACTGTAGGCAAATCCTCCACCTGAGGGAAAACAATGTAGCTCCGCATGTGTTTCAGCAGGACAGACAACACTCTGGACAACACCTTGGAAAACATAGGCTGGGACATCCCTGATGCTATGACCACTGTTGTTTGAAATGACCCACTTGCAAGGAAATGGAGTACTGACAGCACCTGCACTAGAGGGGGGATTCCTGTGGGATGGCGGATAGCTGACATCAGGTCTGACTCCCAACTGGGCACACAGTTCCAGGATTGTGGCACGATCAAGCCTGTAGGTGATGATCACTTCTTTCCTCCATTGTCGATAGGTTCACCAGAGGTCTGTACACCGGAGGATGCCACCATCTCCTCACATGTCCCAGTGGATGGTGCCTATGAAGGACAACAGCGAGCACAGAGTCAACCAACTCAGAGGTACGAACCCACAGCTTACACAGAACACGATTCATAATACGAAATTTGCATGTATGAGTGTTGAGGCAAGGCCTAGGTATGTGTGACGCAGTTAAAAATTAAGCCATGTGGGCCCCTGAAATGGCGGCTGCCTGACCTGTAAAGTGGGACAATGGGATGTGAGGTAACTGCGCTGTTGTTGTACACCGTCGCGGTAGGCGGTCGAAGACCACGGCGCAATTCTGCATTGGTTAACATCGGACCCTATGGGTTCCAGGAGCCAATGACGATGTACGCCGGCGGTGACGGTACGCACCGCCGCGGACGTGACCGCCATTTTCTATCTGTTCAATCATCATCATCATCAAAAATACTTTATTCGATTGAATACAACAATCATAAAAGCAGATAATTCATATTAAAAACATCACTCAATATTTAAAATAATATGAAAACACAAGTAAGTCAGACCATACCTAAAAGGACCATGTAGCGAGATTACGGTGCAAGGAGTTAAATAACTTCTCATAAAGGCCATAGTTCAAAAACATGACAGAAAAAATCAGTATAAGAGTATGTGTTAAAACAAAAACTATTGTCATTAATAAAATACATTTAAAATTTGTACAAATAAGAAAACCCTATCTAGGTTGGTTGATAATGTGGTCTAGCCTTCATCACTGCACATAAAAATAAAGCTATTCCATTGCAAATCATAATTGATGGTAAGGACAGGAGGTAATTGAAGGCAGGGCAACATTGTTTAAAATGCATTGATTTTAAAAATTGAATCACAAACGCTTTCCTTAAGTCTGCATAGAATTTCCAAAAAAAGAGAATGTGTATTGTACTTTGCTCAGACACTAAGGGGGTCATTCTGACCCTGGAGGCCGGTGGCCGCCAGGGCCACCGACCACGGGAGCACCGCCAACAGGCTGGCGGTGCTCCCACGAGCATTCTGACCGCGGCGGTTCAGCCGCGGTCAGAAGCGGCAAGTCGGCGGGCTCCCGCCGACTTACCGCTGCTCGGGGGAATCCTTCATGGCGGCGGAGCGCGCTCCGCCGCCATGAGGATTCTGACAGCCCCTACCGCCATCCTGTTCATGGCGGGAAACCCGCCATGAACAGGATGGCGGTAGGAGGTGCCGCGGGGCCCCTGGGGGCCCCTGCCATGCCCATGCCAATGGCATGGGCACGGCAGGGGCCCCCGTAAGAGGGCCCCGCAAAGTATTTCAGTGTCTGCCTTGCAGACACTGAAATACGCGACGGGTGCAACTGCACCCGTCGCACCCCTGCAACTACGCCGGCTCAATTCTGAGCCGGCGTCCTCGTTGCAGGGGCATTTCCTCTGGGCCGGCGGGCGCTCTTTTGGAGAGCGCCCGCCGGCCCAGAGGAAATGTCTGAATGGCCGCCGCGGTCTTTTGACCGCGGTGCGGTCATTTGGCGGCGGTACTATGGCGGACGGCCTCCGCCGTCCGCCATAGTCAGAATCACCCCCTAAGTCACAGGGACATTTTACCAAGACAGGGGTCCAATCATTAATACACGGGAAGCATAACAAGACGATGGAAAATCTCTAATCTTAGGCGCGTAAGGACTAACCGATGCCTTGGATTCAGTACATTACTCAAATATGGTTCCATGCCATCTGTTTGTTGCAACATGAAATTCCTCATTACGCTGGGTTTCTTTGCCTCAGTGGCCCATCTTAAATCGGCCAGGTGAGTAAGACAAATATTTTTCAGTTCCTTCCTGGAAATTGTTTCCAGTTTTACCGGGGTGGAATATAACTCAGAATGGCCCAGCTCTGTAAAAAAAATCTTTATATAATTTAGCCATGGAATTTTCAGCGGGTAAGATAATGCCAATGCATCTTCTATGATAGCCCTGTTTAGCCTAGCGGAATCAGAGGTCCATACTTTATGCCATAGTAGGATTGGTTGGATACAAATTAAATCTATAAGGTATGAAACCCCCAATTCCATATGGCATGCCAGTGTAGGGGTAGATTTTGGAGCGCTTAAAATAAACTTTAAAAAATTGTTTTCAACTAGCTGTAGGTTGATGCAGTTCCTATATCCCCAGAGTCCTGCCCCGAACAATGCAAGAGAAACAAATTTTGCATTGTACAGTATCATCATATCCTTGGGAGTCGCTCTACCAACCTTTTTCAATTTTTTTTTTTACAGACATGATAGTTTTAATGAACGACAGCTTCCTTGATTTTATGGCTTGTGACCATGTCCCTTCATTATCAAACGTAATGCCTAAATATGTAAAGGTTCCTGTATCGTCTAGTTTCATACCTTTTAGCATAATCTGAGGTTTCTTTATAGAATTGCTACCACATGTCATCGAGAAGGTTTTAGAATGGTTGATTCTAAGACCTAAGGCTTCCATATACTTATCAAAGGTTGTAAGTAGCCTCTGCAATGCTACTGGGGTGCGGGCCATCAAAACAGCATCATCCGCATACAGGAGTGCTGGGATCTTTCGAGAACCAACTTGTGGGAGGTCACTGCAAGCATCAGATAATAACCCCTCTAATTTATTAATATATAAGGCAAACAGTAGTGGCGCTAGTACGCAGCCTTGCCGTTCAATGGGAAAGGCTGAGGTGCATTCACCCTGAAGCCCATAACACACCTTGGCTTTATCTCCACCGTATAGTTCCCTAATAAAATGAACAATAGTTAGGTCTACCCCCATGTCCAATAAAATAGGGCATAATTTACTATGGACCACACAGTCAAATGCTGAAGTCAGGTCGACAAACACTAAGTATAAGGCTCCGGCCTTGGCCCTCATATATTTACCAAATGTAATATCTAAGTTCAGAGCCTGCTCCATAGTCCCTATCCCAACTCTAAGGCCATATTGCAAGTCCGAAATGATATTGTTTTCTTCCGTCCAATCTCGTAGCCTGTTTAAAACAATTCGTCCAGCAATCTTTGCAAGAGTATCAAGCAGAGAGATTGGGCGGTAGCATGCAGGATTTTGACGATCTCCCTTTTTGAAGATAGGAACAATGATGGACTCGGCCCAGGTCGGTATAAAGACTGTGGCACAGCAGGCAGGTAAAACTTGAGTTAATAGTGGGCCCCAAAGTGAAACGTTCAACTTATAAATACCAATTGGGACTCCATCTGGGCCCGGCGCTTTCCCGCTTTCGCTAGCGTTAATTGCATCTATAACCTCTTTTAGGCTAAATGGTGGAAAAATAGATTGGGAAACTGGTCTCAGAGGGTTTGGTTCCAAGACCAAATCTTTAGCGGAATATATACTAGAGAAAAAAGAAACCCAATCCTCTTCAGTAATGGCTATTTCTATTGATGGTAACGTTCCATCACACAGAAGAGGAGAGTTTACAATTTTCCAAAATTTTGCGTTGTCATTCCGAAGGCTTGCTTCATGAAGAGAATGCCAAGCCTCGTTTTTTAAATTCTGTTTCTTTATTCTTATAGCCTTTTTATACTCCTTCCTCCGAAGGCTGATGCCATGTCTATCAGGATTTTGTCTGTGTAAGCACTGTTTAAGATTTTTATAGGCTTGAGTACATTCACTATCAAACCATCTTTTGCCTACATAAGGTCTAGGTTTGCCAAAGCTAACTGTAAGGGAGTTTTTAATTCCGGTAGTTATTGCAGTGAAAGCGTTAATGCAAGCCTGCGGGCAAATGTTGTCTGAAAGACAAATTTCAAACTCTTTAGAGAGTTTGCTCATTAATTGTTTCATGAACTGCGTAGGCTCAAGCTGTGACCAGCGGATAGTGTAACCATTTCTTGTTCCCAATTCTATATTCTCTACCTTCTCCGTTGGTTCCTTATGTTTGGTGATGGCTTTGGGGAGTACAATGCTTAAGCTTTGAGGGTAGTGGTCGCTGAACAAAGCATCTTGAATTTTTTATTCAGACACATAAGTAGTAAAATTAATAGATATTAATATAAAATCAATTATTGTGTTAGCATGTCTGCCATTGAATGTGGGTTTTAACTGTGGTTTACAATGATTTGAACTATTGCACAAAAGGAGATCAAATTTAAACAACGTTTCATTCAACAAATTACCATAATGATTATGTGTAAAATGGTATGAGTCGTCATCTCCACCCGTGCCAAAAAACAAAATTTCTCCACGGATTGAGGACACAGATGTGTATTAAAATCCCCCCCAACCCCCCACACAATAAAAGTCTCATTATGCGCTGAGTTACATGCTCGGTCCAGATCTTCCTGCAACAGCTTGAGAACAGAAATAAAACTTTGTTGAGGAACATTATTTTAAAAGTTAATGATCACCATTTGTGCGATGATTTTTAGTTCACACGTGATCAGTTGATAAAATTAATTAGAGATTAATCTTACATCCTTGATTAAGTTGAACTTGTTAGAGATGAAAGTACACAGCCCACCTTTTGCCCTGCCCCGTGAGCAAGGAATGGCGGGGGTGTGAAGTGTCCTAAAACCATTTATGTGGATAGGGTCCACGGACCAAGTCTTTTGTAAACTCACCCAGGAAAAGGACCGAATATATTCTAACCAGTCTTCATTCTTACTTTTCAAGCGCAGACCCGCCACATTCCAAAATAAAAATGAGTAGTCCTCTCCCCGAGTTTTAATCCCTTGCCCCACGGAAGACTGTTTGGTTACTATGTCTTTTGATTGGATGGAGAATCCACTTATTGGCGCTTCGTTATTAGCAAGTTGACTCGGTTCAACATCCATCTCTGTCTGTTCATCTCCATTGCTCTCCACCAAACCATGCCCACTCTTTAGTGGATCAGAAACTGGGATTAGCGTAATAGTCGTAGGCCCACCCATTTCCTGATCAAATGATATTCAATCGATGCCTTCCAAAGAAAGGGCATGAAATCTATTTTTGTTTGGGATCGAATAATATCTTTCCGACCTAGTTGTTTGTTTCTCAGAATTAGGACCAGGGCGGACCTGGTCAATGTTGTGCGTATAGAAGAAACCCAAAGGCAACAATATAGTGCCATAGTCCGTAATCTGCTGCAGGCTTAGGTAGCTCAGAATGTCTTCGACCAGTTTCGGAGATTTAAAAGAGAGTACCACACAGTCACCCCTAAATAACTTCTGGCTCTTTCCCACCCATTTTACCCTCCTAACCATTTTAATATCCTCAAAGAGAACTTCTGTCATGCCAGATTTCATGTGGGTTCCAATCCAGTTCAAGGATTTATTCCTCAAAGCTGTCCATGAT
This sequence comes from Pleurodeles waltl, assembly GCF_031143425.1. Classification (NCBI taxonomy): domain Eukaryota; kingdom Metazoa; phylum Chordata; class Amphibia; order Caudata; family Salamandridae; genus Pleurodeles; species Pleurodeles waltl. Next base: position 858,065,370 of record NC_090444.1, on the reverse strand, counting down.
TCCCTGTAGTCCCCAGAAAGGGTGGGGACATTTGCCAGGACTATCACATAGGGAGTTGTCGCTGGTGGCAGATCTAATATATCTCTTGATGTTGGAGAAGAATCTCGGGAGAATTTCAGGCTGGTCAATGTTTCCCCTCTGTTTAGCCATGCTTTTTGATGTGGGGAACTACTGATACTAACTAGTGGAGGGCATAAATCTACATGTCTTTGGATGGGCTGATGCGTATGTGGTGGCTGTTTATGCACTGGTAAGGGGTTACTATTTGGGTCTAGATCGTCACATTGTTGGGTGGTGACAGCTGTTACACTTACACTTGCAAACTGAGCCTTCATTAAATTAAACATTGTCTCCACGTTTTCCTCCAATCGTGTTAAGCGTTCAATCATTTGGTCAAAAAAGGGCCTGACTAGGTGTTCCAAGGAGTTAATAGTCTCTAAGGGATTGATTTCCGTATTCACTATAGGTTGTGCATTCCTATGACCAATTTTTGTATTCTCGCAGACGATATGTGCGTATTGAGTAGATTCAATGAGTGAGGATCCAGGATTACCTCGTCTAATCTTATCAAGTGGCTCTTGACTGGAGGCTTTGTCCTTACTAACTAATTTGGGTTTCCTTAAACATTTAGGAGAAGGTGGATGGTCTCCGTCATCTGAAATAAAATCAGTTATATCTTGAATACATCCATTCTTACCTCTAATTTGAGGTCCAGTTACCGGAAAATTATTAAATTTTAATGGTGGGGGGAAATGGGGAGGGTCCGAAGATTGAGTTAAAATCCTTTCCTCAACATTAGTAATTTGTTTATCAATTGCCCCCATGGCTCCTGAAATACATTTTTATATTGTTGAGTGATTTTTCTGGGAGGTAGTATCTTTTAAGCTGGATTGCTTCCTTTTACCCATTCTCACTAATTATTTGATCCTGCCAAAAAGAAGGAAAGTAATTGTGCTAAAAATACAGTGTTCCTCGCTGATAAAGGTGATAAGGCTGAGTGAAATGAACACTATATGCCTGTAGCAGAAATGAGCCAAAAAAATGACCTTCCACAGTGCTGAAGGGCTGTTTTACAGAGTCATAAAAGAGAAGCCCTGCTACAAAAAAATCAAAAAGGAAGAAAAAAAGTAAAAGTACCTGTTAAGGCTAAGGTGCCCAAACCAGTAATTGCAGAGAAGATGTCAGGGGGGTGGCCCAGCCCAGCCTCTGCCAGGCGCTGACTGGCGCAGGATGGACCTGCCCTTGGCCCGGGCTTTGCCCGCGCGTGTCCCGCAGGGCGGGAGCGCAAGATTGAATTTAAAGGGCTCCTGCCCTTGTGATGGTGGCCGCCGCCTCCTCCTTAGCAAATATGCGCTTCCCGCAGGGCGGGAGCGCAAGATTGAATTTAAAAGGCTCCTGCCCTTGTGATGGTGGCCGCCGCCTCCTCCTCGGCAAATATGCGCTATCTGTTCAGTCACTCGAAACCTGATCTTCGACAGGAGTGGGCCTACACTCCAAGTGCTGCTGTGACCTCAATCTGGAAGAGACAATGGCTCGTGCGTCTGGGGAAAGGGCCCCTGCCTTCAGCACGGAGGAGTTGGAGAAACTTGTGGATGGGGTCCTCCCCCAGTACACGCTACTCTACGGTCCTCCAGACAAACAAGTACGTACACTGGGATCGTGCTGTATGGGCTATGCATGTGTGGAGTGGGGTGGATGAAAGATGGGGGGGCAGATTGAGGCGTGCATGAAACGACGGTGAGTGCATGTGCCACATGGCAAGGGTAGGGATGGGGGCCAATGACTGTGACGGTGCAGTTGGTAATAACTTTTCTTTTTCCCCTGTTCAATTCATGTAGGTCAGCGCCCACCAGAAGAAGGACATCTGGCGTGCCATCGCCAAGGACGTCTGGACCCTGGAGGTCTATCACAGACGGAGCACCCACTGCCGTAAGAGATGGGAGGACATTCGCCGCTGGAGCAAGAAGACGGCGGAGGCCCAGCTGGGGATGGCCTCCCAACGTGGCACCATGACCCCCCTGATGTTAAGGATCCTGGCGGTGGCGTACCCAGAGTTGGATGGGCGCTTGAGGGCATCACAGCAGCCACAAAGGGGTGAGTACAGTCTCATTCAGCTGATTCAGCGCGCAGTGGAGGTGTCTGGGTGGGGGAGGTGGGCTGTGGGTTTCCCTAGGCTTGGGCGAGTGTGCTAGGTAGGTGCCCTTCTTCTGGCAGACCCTGTGTCACCCCACCCCACTTGTGTACAGTGCCAACTACACCTAATCAGGCTCCTGTGACATCCATGTGTGCAGATGTCGGCCATAGCCTTATAGGCCATGTCCCAGGGATTGAACAGTGGACCCCAAGTGCGCGGTGTAGTGCAGGGGGCTTCTGTGTCTGTCGTGTCGTCTGCCAACGGTAGCGGTAATGCATGCACTCAACATGTCTTTCTTCTGTCTCCCCCCCCCCCTTTTTGTGGTCTCCCTGTTCTTGTGTGCATTAGCGTCATCAGGCGGAGGAGCAGTGGCACCGGAGCAGGAGGGAGCTGCATCCCACATGGTCCTGGAGGGCGAGACTACAGACTCGGAATTCACCAGTGGGACGGAGGGCAAGGGGAGCTCCACAGCAGGGACAGGAGCTGACACCAGTGATACGGACTCGTCCTCTGATGGGAGCTCCCTTGTGGTGGTGGCCACATCTGTGCCCCCTGCATCTACAGGTACAGCCGCCACCCCCCCTACCAGCACTGCCCTCCCAGCAGCCCCTCAGCCTTTGCCCCGTGCCCGCTCACCCAGGAGGGTGGGCATCACCTTCGCCCCAGGCACCTCAGCACCTGCCCCAGTCACCCCTGCTGCCCTCAGTGAGGAGGCCATTGACAGGTCTCTCACTGTTGGGCAGTCTACCATTTTGAATGCCATCCAGTGTGTAGAGAGGCAGTTGCAACATACCAATGCATTCCTGGAGGGCATTCATTCTGGTCAGGCAGCCCTTCAGCGAGCTTTTCAGACTCTGGCCTCAGCACTGATGGCAGCTATTGTCCCTGTCTCTAGCCTCCCCCCTCCAACTTCCTCCACCCAGACCCACACCCCTGTACCTCAGCCTACCCCAAGCACACCATCAGACCAGCATGCACACACCTCAACACACAAGGGAAGCTCTGGCAAACATAAGCACCACACATCCCACAGGCACTCACGCAAGCATCACACACATGCAGACACACCAACATCCACTGCCTCCACTGTGTCCTCCTCCTCCTCGTCTCCCTCCTCCCTCCCAGTCTCGTCTTCACTCACATCTGCATGGACTACATCTACAGCCACTACTTCCAGCACACACACCCTGCTCACGTGCAGTCACCACCCCCACTACCATTCACACGTCCCCTGTGTCCTCTCCCAGTGTGTCTGTGACGCCACCTCCCAAGATACACAAACGCAGGCACACACCCACCCAACAGCCATCCACCTCACGACCACAACCTTTTCCTCCACTCCCAAACCTCCTCCAGCTGCCCGTCCCAGTGTTCCCAAGAAACTTTTCCTGTCCACCCTTGACCTCTTTCCCTCACCTCCCCCACCCCGTCAGTCTCCTATGGCCCGACTCTCCAGGTCCCAACTTAGCACCTCAGCCACAACATCTCCGGGACCAGTGGTGCCAGTAGTCACCGGATTCTGGAGTGCACCAGGCAGCAGGGCAGCCAGTGTGGCAAGGAGCCACAGCACGGACAGTCCCCCACCTGTCAAGCATCAAAAGTTGCCCAATGCCCGGCGGGAGAGGGGGAAGACTCCAGCCACCAGAGCCGCTCCCAGGGGTACAGGTGGGAGTGTGGAGTCAGCTGCGACACCTTCCATGGTGGGGAAGGGGCACAAGAAACCCGGCAAGTCTGGGAAGAGCAGCACGGCGGAGAAGACCGCCATCATCCCCGCTGCCCAGGAGGCCACCGCCATCATCCCCGCTGTCCAGGAGGCCAACGCCATCAGCCCCGCTGGGCCAGACAGGACCGCCAGCACCAGCCCCGCTGGGCCAGACAGGACCGCTAGCACCAGCCCCGCTGGGCCAGACAGGACCACCAACAGCTGAGTAGCTACCAAGGACCCGCCGCCACAAGCACCGCTGCCAAGGACACCGCCGCCACAAGCACCGCTGAACAGGACAACTCCGCCACAGGCACCGTTTCCAAGGACACCGCCGCCACAAGCACCGCTGAACAGGACACCTCCGCTACAAGCACCGCTGCCAAGGACACCTCCGCCATAAGCACCGCTGAACAGGACACCTCCACCACAAGCACCGCTGAACAGGACACCTTCGCCACAGACACCGCTGCCACAAGCACTGCTGGCCCATGAGCGCCAAGGGCACTGACGCTTCTGAGTCTGCCATGAGCAGGATGAAGCACTCTGGGCACAAAGCCCCCTCCAGAACCAGTGGAGAAAGGCATCCACTACCTCGGTCCTTGGCCGGATGAAGCACTCTGGGCACAAAGCCCCCTCCAGAACCAGTGGAGAAAGGCATTCGCTCACACAGTCCTTGGCAGGATGAAGCACTCTGGGCACAAAGCCCCCTCCAGAACCAGTGGAGAGATACATCCACTCACACAGTCCTTGGTTGGCAGGATGAAGCACTTTGGGCACAAAGCCCCCTCCAGAACCAATGGAGAAAGGCATCCACTACCTCTGTCCTTGGCAGGATGAAGCACACTGGGCACAAAGCCCCCTCCAGAACCAGTTCAGAGATACATCCACTCACACAGTCCTTGGCAGGATGAAGCGCTCTGGGCACAAAGCCCCCTCCAGAACCAGTGGAGACTGTTATCCACTTGAGATACTGTGGCTTTGCACTCCCCAGGATTGAACAGTGGGCAACCCACCCACTATAGAGACTTGAGAGACTGTGGCTTTGCACTCCCCAGGATAGAACAGTGGGCAAACCACCCACTGTAGAGCCTTGAGAGACTGTGGCTTTTAACTCCCCAGGATTGAACAGTGGGCAAACAACCCACTGTAGAGCCTTGAGAGACTGTGGCTTTGCACTCCCCAGGATTGAACAGTGGGCATGGGGCCCCCTCGTGGATTTGGCATTATGCACTCAACCGGCTGAGGTGCCCCCCCTTTCCCTTCCCCCTGAGGTGCCTGTTTTATTGCTATCTGATGCCCCTGCAGTGTTCTCTCCGTCATGTTCGGGTATTGAGTGTGGGCCCCGCCCATGCAGCGTGGGCCCATTGTTCCACTGACTTCAATGGAGCAATACCTGGACTACTATTCTTGGTGTATATATTTGTTTATAGTGTATATATATTTTGCGTACTGGATTTTAATATATTACTATGGTTACACTCATTTCCTTTTGTCTTTGCATTCTTCTGGGGGGTGTAACTGTAATGTATTAACATGTGTGTGTTGTAGTGGGTGAGGGTGGGGGTGTTGCATGTGTGTGTGTCTGTTTTTTCCCTCCCCTGTGTTGTAGGTGTAGTACTCACTGTGGTCTTCGCCGCCGGCGTTCGTGCTCCTGGTAGAGGAGCAAGAAGATAAGGGCAGAGAAAATGTGAAGCTCTGGTTCCATGGTGTTCTGGTTCCTCGTGGGGTGTGTAGAGGTGAGCGTTTTCCCTTCGAAGTCCTGTTCCCGCCGTGTTTTTCTTTGTGGTTAATCCGCCCCGGAAAAGGTGGCGGATTGGTAGGTTGTGATACTGTGGGCGGTACATTGTCTCCCGCCTGTCTGTTGGCGGTGACCGCCGTGCTGTTTGTTTGTACCACCTTGGCGGTCGGAGTGTTAAAGTGGCTGTCTTCGTTGGCGGTTTCCACCACAGTCGTGATTCCATTTTTTTTCCACCAGCCTGTTGGCGGTCTTACCGCCGCTTTAACACCGTCCGCCAGGGTTGTAATGACCACCATAGTCTTTAAAAATCTGGCCTGGCAGACAATTAATAGCCTCTCACTGGTGGAAGATAAAGCCACATGTGCAGGGTGCAGCCATGCCTGGATGATAATCAATAGCTATCGCACACTTGGCCCTCAAAAACACTTCAGCCAAGGTTACTCTAGACACACCAAGGAGGCATTTTTGAAACATCGTTTTAGGCATACTATAGTCCATGCTACACCTCCCACCTTGGCAGAGGGAGCAAACCCAAACCAGTTGTCGTTTGTATGGAAAAGGTTTGAAGGATCTGCCGCACCTACTCTGCACTTGCACAAACCTGAAGAGAGAAAGGGTTCGACGGCTCAAAACACAGTTTAACTCTAGATGAATCTGAACACGGAGACAGGCAGTCTTGACTTGCTTCAAGCCTGAAGGCCTGCAGCTGAACTGTAGGCTGGTAACATTTTTAGAGCCGGCAGAAAAGAAAATGCTAAAAGTCAGCCTACCCATATCCTCTGTATCGGTACTCGGTTAGGATGTTGGAGGCACCAGACTTGTCATTTGAACAGGCCCTATAAGCTGCATACTTTTTAACACGTTTCCTTGATAGACACACAGCTAGGAAATTCCCTTCTCTTTTATTTTAGGGACACTTTGCACTTTCTTAAGCCTATCCTATAAAGAAGTATGGTGAACAAGAGCACACTGTAATATTTTGAGGACTTGAAAGCCCATTTAGCGTCTGGTCACAAAAATTTGTTTTTTTATTTATTTTTAAGAATTAAGACAATGCTGCTCAAACATGCATTTTTTTAACTGTGGTTTTATATTGCATTTCCATTACTCCTCTATGTTTTGTCTGTATTGCACTGCTTTTAGTTAAGTATGCAAATTTACTTATTACTTACTTAAACAATGATGTGATTCTCCCAAATTTCATGATTTTGGTCTTGTTGGTGTTCAGCTTTAGACTGTTGGTCTTCATCTAGTGAGTGAGTTCATTCATGCAGGCATTGAACTTGATCTCTGCTTCTTGCGTGTTGTCGGCATAAGAGAGGATGTTGATGTTGTGAGAGCAGATGATGTTGGCAGGAGGAATCCTGTATTCATTGATGAGGGTCCGACTCAGAGAGGATTCTTGCGAAACTTGCAGGTGATGTCCTGTGCTTCTGAGGTTTACAGTGACAGGCTGATTAACTGGGTCCTTCCAGTCAGGAAGGAGCAGATCCATTAGAGTGAGTGTCCACGGATTCTGATGTTGTGTAGGTGTTGGATTAGGATGGGCTTGAAGACTGTGTTGAGCACTTCCTAGAGGTCTAGGAGAATGAAGGCACTGTCTCCTCTTTCCAGAGTCATGCGTATGTCTTTTATGGTGGTGATGAGGGCAGTAAATGATAACAGACTTCTAACTGCAGATTCCTTACCTTTGAATTTTCCCGAGGTGCAAGACTGGATCCTGATCAGCTCTGTGTCCATCATCGGTGTTGTGTGCATTGGAAATAACACGTCTTCCTATTTTTGAGATGACTCCTGGTGTGTTGAGGATGTTGTCACGCAAGACAGGTATTAAGCCCTGCAGAGCCTGTCATTAGCCAGTGTCAGTAAGGGATCTGCATCTTGTCTGTTTGCGATGGCTGGAGTGCGACCACGGCCCAAAGTTGTACTCCGAGTACTGTGCCATTCCTCCTGAAGGCTTTGAGGAAGTGGTTCTTAAAGCTAATAGCATTCCAGCATGTTACTTTGCGCAGGTCGAGGTCCTGGTTGCATGGACCGTCCCTGGACTGGTTGCGGAGACTGAAGTAATTGTCGTCCCACTCCAAGTCCTCAGGGTGACCGAGTAAGCGAAGTACAAGAAGAAAAGTAAAAAGTCAGTGGTCTTCGATTTCTCCTCATTCATCGGCCGACGCATTAACGGAGCATCGTCATTCTCCGCCTCATTCTTTGAAAGCTGTGCCTAGGCTGAGTCTGCGCCTTCCTGAGTTTCTGGGAGCCGGAGCAACCGCTGCCCTGTAAAGAGATTTATGAGGCAATGCGCCTCATTTTTGGACAGTTTGACCCTGGTGGTGCGCCTTCGGGTCCGCAGGGTCAGAGGAGGCCCCATCGAGTTTCACAGCGAAGGCTTTGGCGTTATTGCCTTTAGTCCCCCAAGTATCTAATCCTGGATCTGGACTGGCACCCGTCATACCACCTCAACCTTCCGTGGTGCTGGTCCTGAAGTTGACGCTCCCGGGCCACTGGCACCCACCAGTGCTGCCATCCCCATTGTCATCCCCAACCCTGACATGAAGCCGGATGGGTGTTGCCTGATGCAGACTTTGGTGCCAACAGGAACTCTGCCTCCTAGTTCTGATCCTACGCCCTATTCCTGTGGGTAAGGCCTCCGGGAGGTCTAGGAAGGGTCGCTGGAACCTTTAGAATACCAGCCTTAAAGAAGAAGAGAAGACCTGGCTTGAGGATCTGGGTGAAGCCTGTGGACTGCACACTTCTCCAGATACTGGATTGCTTTCTCTGCCTACCGTGGCTATGGAGGAGGTAGCTTCCTACGCTATGGTGGTGCCGAGGGTGGCCGAAGTTCTGGACCTTCAATTACCCTTGGTAGCAGTCAACACATGTTGACAGAAGTGCTACAGCCAAGAATCTCCACATCTAAACCCCTATTCCTGTTTACTTATGCACTTACAGACATCCTTTTGGGTACCTGAGCCAGCACAGGGGCTCCAGTGAATATGAGGATTGCCTGTTGCCAATGCCCCGCTCCAGGGGACCCAATTTACCTCATGCAGCACCATAACTGTGGAGCTTGGTGGTCTAAACCTCCACTTTTCAAGGTGCTTCCCCTATTGCTTCTCTGGATAGGGAATCCAAGAGGCTGGATTCATTTGGGAAGGAGATGTTTTCTCCCGCCAGTGTGGCATTGCTGTTGGTGAACACTGCATGTCTTTTGGACTGTTATTCCCACACTCTGTGGGATATGGTTACGCAATTGCGGCCACAGGTCCCGGAGGAGGCCTGCGCTGTACTCTCTCAGGCTGTTGCTGATGGGAGAGATGAGGCAAAGTTCACAATTTGTTGCAGACTTGACACAACTGACTCACTCGGCAGAGCTGTTTCAATGACAGTGGTCCTCAGGAGCAAGGTCTGGCTGAGAACATCTAGCTTTTTGAGGGATTTCCAAGTTTCCCTTGTTTTTTTGGAGACAAGGTAGATTCAGTGCTTTAGTGTCTCTCCGGCTACGACCAGGTCCTTGGGCCTTGCAGCGATCCTCGTCCCCCTCAAGCTTCCTTTTTCTCCTTTTGTGGCCATGGAAACGACCTCCAGCTGCTCCAGTCCCCACCCAGGCACTGTGCTGTGCATGCTGGAACTTTGTCCAGGTCCAGCGCAACCAGATAACCACAGGTGGCATTTTGTGCTTCTAAGCACTATTTGTAATTACACCTTTAAAATTGTATATTTCTGTGTAAGGAGCTGGGTTGTAGTTGCAGTACCCCCTTACACACTGTTTGCCTTGTTTTAGATGCAACTTTGACTGAAGTGCACTGGGTGTCTGCTAAACAGGTCCCCAGTGTTGGTGTTCCTTCCCTAAAACAAGACACCTGGTCACTTGATCCCCAAGTGACCAGGCCCTTCAGCCCCCTGCAAGTCCCTAATAAATGGTACCCCTGGGACCTAAGATATGGGTACCGATACCCATACCTTAGTGTAGGAAAATGCCATCTTTCTAGCATGGTAACCCTCACTTTTTGCCTGATGTCAGGATGTTTAGACTGCAGTTCACTGGGATCCTGCTAACCAGGAGCCCAGTGACAGTGCTCTCTTCCCTAAATGTGGTTGCTGATAACCTTTTACACCCACAATTGGCATACTGGTGCACCTGCGTAAGTCCCTAGTATATGGTTCTTAGGTACCCAGGGCATTGGTACATGAGGGGTCCCCCATGGAGTGCAGCATGTATTATGCCACCCATGGGAGCCCCTGAAATTGTGACCACAGGTCACACTTTCACCACCAAACCTGACCACTGCACTTAGACACTGTAAGTCACCCCTCTGGTATGCCCTTGAGCCCAAGAGCAGGGTGCATGTCACTAAGTGTGACGGTAGCCCTGTATGAGCAGTTTGTCCCTACAGACCCCAGGCCAATTTCTGCACTCTGTAAGTGCGGGGAAGCCATCTCCTGGTATGTAGTTGACACTGGTCAACACGAGTAGTCAAACTACATAATAGCTTCTCCAAACCTAGGCATGTTTGGTATGAAACATGTTGGAATCATGCAACTACACCGAATCCAGTGTAAGTTGCATGATACCATGTACTCTGGGGGGTTCCTTAGAGCAGTGGTTCCCAACCTGTGATCCGGGGACCCCTGGGGTTCCCCAAAGCCGCCTCCGGGGGTCCGCGAATGTTTAGAAAATTAAATAAGATTAACAGATTAGGACCCCAGTTTCCAGTACTGACTCAGTGGGGGGGGGGTACTCAGATTCCAATAATGATTTAGTGGCAGTTCCCAGAATCCAGTAATGATAAAGCGGGGGTCCACAGAAGTCAAAAGGTTGGGAACCACTGCCTTAGAGGATCCCCCTGTCTTGCCTGTGCAGCCTTAGAGGGTCTAGCTGCCAGCTCACGCTGCTGCTGACCCCAGACACTGTTCTGCCTGCCTGCTGTTGAGCTTAGGATTTCCTGGAAGGGAGAGGTGTGACCATCTCCCCCTCTGTATTAGGTGTCTAAGGGCTGGGGGGGGTGGCCTCTGAGCACCACCAGACTGCTTTTAAGGGCGCATTTGGTGTCCTCCTTGCATAATCCTGTTTGCACCAGTGTAGGAACCCCCAGTTTCAGCTCTGGTGCAGAACTACCCAAACAACAGGGGAGTGACCAACCCCCTGTCCAGCTCCCCCTGTAGGGAGGTGCACAGAGATCTGCCAGGTGGCCACTTGATGTGCTGAGGCCCCTGGGAGCATCTGACTGTTTAGCCCAGCTTGATGACGTCCCTGACCCCCTCTGATAGGCGGGTCACTACAGAGAATGACCAAACCCATTTTAGGGTTCCTTAAGGGCTCCTTTGCGGGTTGGTCCTCAGATTCATCGAGCAAGACTCTCCAAGGAACTCTATGGCAGACATCTTCTGCTCCTGGCCTCTGGAACTGCTTCTGGTCTGCTTTGGAACCAAAACATGTCTGCTTCCAGTGGGAAAGCTCCCATCGCAACATTGTTTCTCCGGATCCTGCAAGAATTCTGTAACATTCAAGGCTGTGCATGCTCCAGGGTCACAAGGACTCTGTTTTCACATGGAAGCACAAAGGAATCTTGTTTGGAGCGAAAGAGTCACTCCCCTGCATCTGCAGGCACCTCAAGACAATGTCGACCGGCTGGTAGGGTCTACTGTCCACCGACATCTGAAGATCTTGCAACACAGGAGTTGAGACTGTGAGCCCCTGCTCCTGCCACTGGACTGGAATCACTGTACCCTGTGACTTTTGCTCTTGTCAAGGCTTGTTGACTCTTCCTCCGGGAGATCTTCAGGTTCCAAGAAGCCCCGGCCACCAGCACTCTGCAATCCCAAGATTAGCCCCTGTCCTGCTACCACTATGACGTGGAACTTCTGTTTTGTTGGGTTGGTACGGTCATCTTGTGACTCGCTGTGGCTTACTCATGGAGGCTCTATCGACTTAAGCTGGCCTTGCTGCATGCTGAGGGCCAGCCCTGCCTCCTCCCTCAAGGGTAGTCTCCTGGGCCTTGCTGGTCACCATAACTTTGCAACCTCTTCTGCAACTCCTGTTTGCCAGTGCTTGTTGGTTACCTGGCTGGACCCTGACTCTCCTGCAATCTGGTGACCCTCGAGGGACAGCTCATAGGTGTCTCCTGGGATCTTCTGCAGCTCCTGGACACCACATCTGGACTTATTCTTCCACCAGCTTGCAGGAACTGTACCTTCAGGAGGTTGGGCTTTGCCATCTGCACCAATTGGGTGCCTCGAATAGTGCTGGACTCTGTCCCCTTCCTTTGCAGGTCCTCCACGTCTGGAATCTATCCCTGGGTTCCACTGGCCTAGTCCACGGGTCGTGACTGCAGCTGGACAATCTGAGGCACCCACTGACTACAGAGAGAATCCCTTCTTCCTTCAGCATCTGGGTCCCTGGTGCAGGTACTCCTGTCTTCTGGGTATCCTGGGGTAGGGGCACCCTTCATCCCTTCTCTTGTATGCTGATTTCCTCGGGGTCCACTGGGAAGGGATTCCACAAACTCCAACCACTACACTCTGTGGTAGTCTATGGGACAACTGGGTGGGTAACTGCCTTACTCCTGATTTCTGGGGTCACTTACTGTGGTTACATCTGGTGTTCCTAACTGCCCCCAGCCCCTAGCTAACTACCACACTTACCTTGGTTGGGGTCATTGTTTCACATTCCACTTATGTAGTATATGGTTTTCCCCTCCTCCCCCCCAATAAGGCCCTGTGTATTTTTATGCTATTTTTGCTGTTTATTGTGTGTATACATCTCCAAGGGGAGGTATACCAATGCTAGTCTACTAGTAGTCCTGTGGTAAAGTATCCTTTATTTTTGCAACACTTGTGTGGTTCTTTCTTGTGAGTGAGTTACTATCTGATTACTGTGGTATTGCAAGTGCTTTACATTCCTTCTGGATAAGCTGCCCGCCTCAGCTAACCCTAGAGAGTTTTTGCTATCTGGACACCTATTCACTATCACTAAGGGTTGCTTGGACTCAGTATAGGGTGCTACACCCTAGGTGCACACCATAAGCTGAGCCAGCCTCCTACATGCAGCACAATTGTGCCACTTTGAGGGACCCAGCACCAACCTTATGCAGATTGCCATTGCAGGCTGCGTGACAAGGTGCTTCCAAAATTAAAAACACAATATGACACACAGCCTGTGTGTCATGTCCCCTAAACACTGCATGCAACATCTGTAAGTCACGCCATTTAGCAGGCCCCTCCAGCCCTAAGGCAGGGTGCATTATATTACAGGTGAGGGCATATATGCATGAGCAGATATGCCCCTGCTATGTCTTTGTCGATTCTCAGACATAGTAAGTGTACAGAGGAGCCGTTTGAAAGGCATGTGCTGGACACTGGTCATTGCGAGTTCCCCAGCTACATGATGACTTCTCTGAATCCTGGGATGTTAGGTATCAAACATATCAGAATAATAAACCCTCACTGACCCCAGTGATTTATTTATTAAAAAATGCACTCAGGGGACAACTTAGAGGTACCCCCTGAAAACGTACCAGCTACTAGTGTGTTGACTGACTCGTCCTGACCAGCTCAGCCACCACAGACACATTTCTGGACCCCCACAGTGAATGCCAGTGCTCTCACTGCCAAGAAACAAAAGCCTGCACTGGGCAGAGGTGTGATCTCCTCTCCCAGGCAGAATGGACCTTGTAGGGTCGGGAGCTTCAAAGGCCTTGCCGCCTTTATAATACATCCGACTCCCACAAAATGAGTTCGAGTGGCCCACTGGTCCTGTGATGGTTCCCCATAAATCTGAGTCAGAGTCCACTGTGGGCTGATCCCTGCTGGACTCTGCCTCGAAGCCTGAAGCCTCAATCTGAAGACTCCCCCCTCACCGCGACTGCCCAGTAAGCTGTTTTCCCACATCAAAGGACACACCTGTATCAAGAGCCCCTCAACCTTGGGGAGCTGGACCGGCTGTGTCCCTGAGTCCTTCACATCCAAACTTACCTGGGCACTTGCCTGGGGTGGGTGACAGCTGGGCTTGGTGTATTCCTCCTTGACAGCTACACACAATGGAAGCTTAAGTGTCTTGATGGGCCATCCTGAGAGGATGGAAGGGAGGAGCTGGGTAGAGCCTCACACCTGAATAGGCTGTGTCCTGCCCCCACACAGAGGGCTGCATACCCCACTGTAGTGAGTCTTCAGGGAGGGCAGGGCCTCTGTGCACTTCAAGGACCTGTATTTCAAGTCTTCCCATGTCAAAGGCACCACTGGGCATAAGTATTGGCACTCAGGTACCCCCTCACTTCAGTACACTTCTGGATCTGTTGACACTAGGCCAGAAAGGATGACTGCTGTGCGGCTGAGGACGGCCACTCCGTTGGACTGTTCCCTTGCTGGACTCCTGCCTTGCTGTGCTGCCTTACTACCATCTGTTCTGCCTGCCTGCGTGAGAAGGACTGGACAGGCATCACTTGACTCCAGAGTGACTCGACAGACTAGCTAGCTGTCCTCCTGTTCTGAAGTCTCAGGGACACAAGATTTCCACCCACCCAGCTTCTGCACCTAGACTCCTCCATCTGATTCTGTCCTGCCAAGTGGTGGCGCAGCAGACCTGGATCCTTGAAAGTGGGCCTAAGGTGTTGCTCCTCTGCTGCAATAGCAGAACCAATGCATCACCGCTGCTCCATGGAGCAGAACCAATGTACCACCGCTCCTGCGTTAGTCGGATCTGGCGCAACAGACTTGCAAGGCAGCATCTTTAGACCGGTGCATCGCCTTTGGAACTCCCACCAGTGCTACTTTCCCTGGCACCTGCTTCTTGCAACCCTAGTTGAAGGCAGCCTCGAAGACAAAGCTACTGCTCGACATTGCAGCCTCAGCATTCTTCGGAAGCAGCGCATCCCCGACACAGGCCTTCGTATCACAAGCCCCATCGTCGGGTTCTATGACAATAACGCAACAGGGCCACGCACTTCAGCCTCGCTGCATCTCCGGACTGATGTATCACCTCTGCTGCATAATTTATCTTTGCTTTGGATTCAAGCAGCACCTCACAACCAGGGTTTAAGGTACTTTGGTTCAGTGCGCCTAACTGTGTCCCCATAGCCATCACGGCCGGCCTGAATGATTTAGAAATTTGTAACTCAAGTTCTATATATTGGATTTTTGTCGTTTTGGTCTTGTTTTATTTATTAAATTGAGATCTATTTTCTTAACCTGGTGTGGAATCTTTTTGTGGTGTTTTCACAATTTTACTGTTTGAAGTGTTGCACAACTATTTTACACATTGTCTCTAAGTGAAGCCTGACTGCTCTGTGCCAAATTACCAGAGGGTGAGCACAGGTTAATTTAGGGTTTGACTGACACCCTGACTAGCATTGTGGTTGCTGCTTGACCAGGGCTCATACCCCAGTCAACCAGCAACCCAATTTCTAACACCGAAGTGCACTCCAGTGGGAGATTTCGGAACGCCAGATACGTTGTGAGAGGGATATATGACCATTCCTCCCCATGGGTGGATTTCTTGGGACGGTATTTGAGGAAAGAAGGTATTTGGCGATTAGACCCCTGGATCATAACAGGCAGAAATGTGACAAAGCAAGTAAGGGAGAGTACAGAAAATCATTTCAAGGTGAACAATGAGTCAGTCCAGTCCTGGGTGACCCTGTGGGAAGCCTACAAAACCTGCCTTCTTGACTAGGCAATATCCCTTGCAATGGCAAATTAAAGCAACTGTATGGCAGCAGTGGCACTGTTTGAGGTGGACATTTTTTGGCTAGGAGGACAGTGAGTGGACACTCAGGATGAGTAGACCCTGCATGCCCTTTGTCTCAAGCAGCGGGACTGCTAGGCACTAGCACAAGAGGAAGCCAGGTCGCGGCACTTAGCTACACAACGACATCTTTATGATGTTGGAGTTAGAGTGTAAATTATTGGCATGGCTGGCTAAAGGTGACTGGGGCTTCAATTGGATGGCGTTCTTATAAAGAGGGACAGATGACAGGGCCACAGATGGTGTAGATGTCATGGAGACCTTCGTGGAATACTACCAGGCCCTCTATCAGATGCAGTTAACCAGGGGGCAGGAGGAGAGAAAGAGACTTCCTTCTGGACATTACAGACCTTTAGCCCTTGCAGGAAGGCAAACTGACGATTGAAGCAAATTTGACCAAGGGGTAAATTCGGAAGCCTATCGCATACATCCAATCAGCTGGGCCAAATGGATTGCCAGCAGTGGTCTACATGGGCTTGGTTAGCAGACTGGGGCCCACCTCCTTGCTTTGTTTGAGGAAGTATGCGCTAATGGGGTACTACCTCCGGACCTCGAAATGTTTACAATCATAGTCATACCCAAAAATATGGAGGGCTGCTGTTCCTACTGGTGATATGCTATTAATACTGAGGTTAAAATCATGACAAAAAGTCTGGACTTATGCCTCTAGTGGGTGTTCTCTCCACATAGATATACCTGGGCCAAGAAGGCTTTATGCCCGACTGAGATACCCGATTGATCTGCTGATGCCTGCTTGGCTGTTTGAAATACACAAAGGTCATAGCAGAGCCTACAGCAGTGTTAACATTAGGTGTAGTGAAGGCATTTGATACGTGTTAGAAATTGGGTTTTTGGTTGGCAGTCAGGTTACCCTCTGTCCAAGCAAGAACCCTCACTCTAGTCAGGGTAAGTCACACACAATCCAAATTATCCTGTGCCCACACTCTGGTAGCTTGGCACGAGCAGTCAGGCTTAACTTAGAAGGCAATGTGTAAAGTATTTGTGCAATAAATCATACAATAACACAATATAGCACCACAAAAATACACCACACAGTGTTTAGAAATAAATAGAATATGTATCTGGATATTTGTAGATCAACACAATAAAAGATGCAATAAGAATTTGTAGAAATATCACTGAAAGGTGATATAAAGTGTCTTAAGTCTTTAAAAAGCAAACAAAGTCTCTTTCAAGCACAAAGTACCTGGTTTGTAGTGGAAAATCGCCGCAGAGGAGGAGATGCATGGAAAAATGGTGTGTGCGTCCGTTTCGCCCCTTCACACACGGCCTTGCGTCATTATTTTTCACCCAGGGAGACGTGCGTCGTTCTGCGGGAAGAAAAATGGTGTGTGCGTCGTTTTCGCCCCTTCGCACATGGACTTGCGTCGTTATTTTTCACTCGGGGAAGACGTGTGTCGTTTTCCGGCACGCGGGCCGACTCCTTCTATGGTTCGCGGGATTACCAGATGTCTCAGGGTCTGTGCGTGGAATCCTAGACTTGTTAACCGGCTGCGCGTCGTTCCGGGGAGCTGGGTGTGGAATTTTCTTCCTCACGGCAGGCGTCGCGCCGATTTCCTTTCTGGAAGTCGGGCGGCGTTGTCCAAGCGAGGCCGTGCGTCGAAGTTCCGGTCGCACCATAGGTGTCACGTCGAGCGGCGTCTTTCCGGATCGGCGTGCTGTGAATTTCTCACCGCGGAACAAGCTGTGCGTCTAATTTTTCGGCGCACACGGCATCTAGTTGAAAGAAAGAAGTCTTTTGGGTCCTGAGTCTTCAGAAAACAGGAGACAAGCTCTATCCAAGCCCTTCGAGAGCACTTTTACAGCCAGACAAGAGTTTAGCAAGGCAGCAGTCCTTTGTAGAATGCAGACAGGTGAGTCCTTTGAGCAGCCAGGCAGTTCTTCTTGGCAGGATGTAGGTTCTGGTTCAGGTTTCTTCTCCAGCAAGTGTCTGAGGTGGTAGGGCAGAGTTTCTGTTTAATACCCAAATGTGCCTTTGAAGTGGGGGAGACTTCAAAGAGTGGCTTAGAAGTGCACCAGGTCCCCTTTCAGTTCAAACCTGTCTGCGAGGGTCCCAGTAGGGGGTGTGGCAGTCCTTTGTGTCAGAGCAGGCCCTCCACCCTCCCAGCCCAGGAAGACCCATTCAAAATGCAGATGTATGCAAGTGAGGCTGAGTACCCTGTGTTTGGGGTGTGTCTGAGTGAATGCACAAGGAGCTGTCAACTAAACCTAGCCAGACATGGATTGTAAGGCACAGAAAGATTTAAGTGCAGAGAAATGATCACTTTCTAAAAGTGGCATTTCTAAAATAGTAATACTAAATCCAACTTGGTCACCAGTCAGCAGGATTTTGTATTACCATTCTGGCCATACTAAATATGACCTTCCTACTCCCTTCAGATCAGCAGCTGCCACTTCAACAATGTATGAGAGCAGCCCCAATGAAGGGAGCAGGCCTCACAGTAGTGTAAAAACGAATTTATGAGTTTTACACTACCAGGACATGTAAACTACACAGGTACATGTCCTGCCTTTTACCTACACAGCACCCTTCTCTAGGGGTTACCTAGGGCACACATTAGAGGTGACTTATGTGTAGAAAAAGGGGATCTTTAGGCTTGGCAAGTACTTTTAAATGCCCAGTCGAAGTGGCAGTGAAACTGCACACACAGGCCTTGCAATGGCAGGCCTGGGACAAGGTAAAGGGACTACTTGAGTGGGTGGCACAACCAGTGCTGCAGGCCCACTAGTAGCATTTAATCTACAGGCCCTAGACATATACAGTGCACATTACTAGGGACTTATAAGTATATTAAATAGTCCAATTGGGTATGATCCAAAGTTAGCATGTTTAAAGGGAGAGAGATATGCACTTTAGCACTGGTTAGCAATGGAAAAGTGCGCAGAGTCTAAAACCCAGCAAAAACAGAGTCCGAAAAGTGGAGGGAGGCAGGCAAAAAGTTAGGGGTGACCACCCTAAGGCATGTCAGGTCTAACAATACGCTAGAGTGGCCCTATGTGAGAGAAGTTCTGTCCCATATGGGCAAAGGACCTGCTTTTTTACTTGGATGGGCATACTGTAAAACTCCCCACTGGCCAGAGTCTATGTGGACGGGACACTGTCCTGTCAGGTCCACAAGGGAACTGAAGAGAGGGTTTGAAGGTTTTATTTTTATACCCTGGTACCCTTCTTATGGAAGGTTGGGGAAGCTTTTAGAAAGATTCTTTGGAGTGCATGGAATTTCCTGCCTTCCTTGCCCTGATTCCAAGCCGTAAGCAGTGACAATGGGTAGGTTATAGACCCTTTGTGTGAAGGCAGAGCACACTTTATTCAGTTGCAAGTGGGACCATGCTAAGCTCAACCCCAATTCTGCTGGGATATGGCCCATTGAGGCACACCTGATCCCTGTATTGTGTGACTATCTGGGAGGAATTCACAAAGTCTGTCAGCTACACCCAGTCCTGTGACCCAAGACAGACTGAAAGCACAAAGTTCTAAGGGTGAGAAAATGCCAACTTTTTAGAAGTGGCATTTTCAGAGTTGTAATGAAAAATCTGACTTTACCATTAAAGAGGGTATATTATTACAATTCCCTGGATATCAAACATGGCATAACTACCTGCTCCCAATTGAAAATCACAGATTATTCCATGTAATGTGGAATCCCTAATGTTATCCTATGGGAGGGGTAGGCCTCAAAGTAGTGAAAAACAAATGTAGGAGTTTTTCACTACCAGAACATGTAACACTTAAAAGTTCATGTCCGGCCTTTTAATTACACCGCGCCCTGCCCAATAGGCCACATAGGGCCTACCTTAGGGGTTACTTATATGTGATAAAAGGGCAGTTTAGAACTTAGCAAGGGTGTTTAAATGCCAAGTCAACATAGCAGTTTAAAACTGCATTCATGCTGCAGTGGCAGGCCTGGGACATGTTGGAAAGTGCTATTTTGTTTCCACAAAAGTTTTATAAAGTTTTAACCAAGAGGCCTAGAAATTGTACAATGGCAGAATACATATCTCTCCCCCATACTAAAACACCAACCAATAATTCCTGCATCAACAAACAGGCCAATACTAGTCCAGGTGCCCAGACCCAAAATAGTCCTCACATCCGACTCTACTGCCAAATAATAAGAAGCCCAGACAATCTCCCATCCACGCAACCACAAACAAAGCTGTGCAGTTCTTAATCAAATCATATTTTTTAGTTTTAAGTCCTGGTGTTAAGAGACTTCAGCAGCAGAGAACCCCACAATTCGCCTGTGCTTGAAGGTGCTACTTAATTGGATGGCACAATAAGTGCTCCAGACCCAGTGATAGCATTTAATTTGCAGGTCCTGGGCATATGGTATGCCACTCTACAATGGATTTATAAATAAATATGTCAGTCAGGTGTAAACCAATCAAAGTATGTTTAGGGAACTAAGAACATGCACTTTAGCAGTGGTTAGAAATGGTAAAGTGCACACAATCATAAGGCCTACAAAAACAAAGTCAGCAAAAAGTGGAGGTAAAACGTTTGGGGGAGACCTTGCAGAGAGGGCCAGGTCCAACAGATACCTATTAGAAATGTCCCCTTCATGATATGCAGTTAAGTTCCAGAGTGCCTACCTGCAATTATCTGCCCTTTTATTTTAGTCCTAGACTTGTGCTCATCTATTGTGTGTGCAAAGGTCTAGTACTTTCCCTTGACACAAGTGAGGCCCCAGCACTGTCCTGTGACCTTGAGTGGAGCACCAAGCCTGCCCTCATTGACTGACTGTGGCCTGCCATCCTGGTCACAGGTTTAGCATGTTGCATGGCAGTGGAAGCTTACCTTGATTTGTGACTTATTAGTTGTGACCAGACCTTTTTACATATCGTTGGAGTGAGGGCTTACTGCCCACTAATGTAAAGTTCTGCTTCTAAGTGCTAACCCAAATTCTAGCAATAACATCCCAAGTGTGTGATAACCATATGTTTGAGAGGCCTATGTGGTATATACATTGTGCGCATAAGTGAACCAGAGTGATGGAGGCCTGCAGCTTTCTTTTTGGAAGTCTCTGGTCTTTTCCTATGCACAAGGTGAAGGTGAGGTTGTTTTCTTAGACAGTTGAAGTTTATTGGTGATATTACTGAAGTTGGAGGGAAGAGACATGGACATGGACATGGGGAAGGAGTAGACAGGGCTCCATTTAGAAATTTGATTAGGGCCTTTTGTCGAGATGTGCTGCTGACTGATATTCTTGAGCACTGGGGTAGGAAGTTGGCTCTGAGTGTACTATTTCATAGAAAGAAAATGCATGCACAGAGTCCAAGGGTTCCCCTTAGAGGTAAGGTAGTGGCAAAAAGAGATAATTCTAATGCTCTATTTTGTGGTAGTGTTTTCAAGCAGTAGGCTTATCAGAGGGTAGTGGTAAGCATTTGTTGTACACACAGAGGCAATAAATGAGGAATACACACTCAAAGACAATTCTAGACCAATAGGTTTTTATATAGAAAAATAACTTTTCTTAGTTTATTTTAAGAACCACAGGTTCAAGATTTACAAACAATACTTTAAATGAAAGGTATTTCACTCAGGTATCTTAGGAACTTTGAATATCACAATAGCATGTACAGTTTTGACAGAAATGGCAATAAGCTATTTTAAAAGTGGACACTGCAAAATTCAACAGTTCCTGGGGGAGATAAGTATTTGATAAGTTCATAGGTAAGTAAAACACTTACAGGGTTCAAAGTTGGGTCCAAGGTAGCCCACCATTGGGGGTTCAAGGCAACCCCAAAGTTACAACACCAGCAGCTCAGGGCATGTCAGGTGCAGAGGTCAAAGTGGTGCCCAAAACACATAGGCTTCAATGGAAATAGGGGTGCCCCGGTTCCAGTCTGCCAGCAGGTAAGTACCCGCGACTTTGGAGGGCAGACCAGGGGGTTTTTGTAGGGCACCGGGGGGGACACAAGAAGGCACAGAAAGTACACCCTCAGCGGCACTGGGGCGGCTGGGTGCAGAGTGCAAACAGGTGTTCGGTTTTCAATAGGATTCAATGGGGAGACCCGGGGGTCTCTTCAACGATGCAGACAGGCACAGGGGGGCTCCTCGGGGTAGCCACCACCTGGGCTAGGCAAAGGGTCGCTCCTGCACTGGAGTTCAGTTCCTTCAGGTCCTGGGGACTGCGGGTGCAGTGTGGTTTCCAGGGGTCCGGTTCCTTGAAGCAGGCAGTCGCGGTCAGGGGGAGCCTCTGGATTTCCTCTGCAGGCGTCGCTGTGGGGGCTCAGGGGGGTCAATTCTGGCTACTCACGGGCTCGCAGTCACCGGGAAGTCCTCCCTGTGGAGTTAGTTTTCCGCAGGACGAGTCGGGTGCAGAGTGGAAAGTCTCACGCTTCCGGCGGGAAATGTGTGGTCTTTAAAAGTTGCTTCTTTGTTGCAGAGTTGCAGGTTTGTTGAACAGGACCGCTGTTCTCAGGAGCTTCTTGGTCCTTTTAGATGCAGGGTAGTCCTCTGAGGCTTCAGAGGTCGCTGGACCCTGTGGGATGCGTCGCTGTTGCAGTTTTTCTCGAAGTGGGGAGACAGGCCGGTCGGGCTGGGGCCAAAGCAGTTTGTGTCTCCGTCTTCTCTGCAGGGCTTCAGGTCAGCAGTCCTTCTTCGTCTTCAGGTTGCAGGAATCTATCTTCCTCGGTTCTGGGAGCCCCTAAATACTCAATTTAGTGGTGTGTTTAGGTCTGGGAGGGCAGTAGCCAATGGCTACTGGCCCTGAGGGTGGCTACACCCTCTTTGTACCTCCTCCCGGTGGGGAGGGGGGCACATCCCTAATCCTATTGGGGGAATCCTCCATCTGCAAGATGGAGGATTTCTAAAAGTCAGAGTCACCTCAGCTCAGGACACCCTAGGGGCTTTCCTGACTGGGGAGTGCTATCTCCTTGTTTTTCTCATTATCTCCTCCAGGTTGCTGCCAAAAGTGGGGGCAGTGGCCGGAGGGATGGGCATCTCCACTAGCTGGGATGCCCTGTGGCGCTGTAACAAAGAGGGTGAGCCTTGAGGCTCACCGCCAGGTGTTACAGTTCCTGCAGGGGGAGGTGAGAAGCACCTCCACCCAGTACAGGCTTTGTTGCTGGACACAGAGTGACAAAGGCACTCTCCCCATGTGGCCAGCAACATGTCTGGTGTGTGGCAGGCTGGCAACAACTAGTCAGCCCACACTGGAGTCAGGTATGTTTTCAGGAGGCATCTCTAAGATGACCTCTGGGTGTATTTTTACAATAAAGTGCACACTGGCATCAGTGTGCATTTATTGTGCTGAGAAGTTTGATACCAAACTTCACAGTTTTCAGTGTAGCCATTATGGTGCTGTGGAGTTCGTGTTTGACAGACTCCCAGACCATATACTCTTATGGCTACCCTGCACTTAAAATGTCGGCACCCATGCCCTTACCTGTGGTATAGTGCAACCTGCTTTAGGGCTGTAAGGCCTGCTCGAGGGGTGACTTACCTATGCCACAGGCAGTGTGAGGTTGGCATGGCATCCTGAGGGGAGTGCCATGTCGACTTAGTCATTTTCTCCCCACCAGCACACACAAGCTGGCAAGCAGTGTGTATGTGCTGAGTGAGGGGTCCCCAGGGTGGTATAAGACATGCTGCAGCCCTTAGCGACCTTCCCTGGCATCAGGGCCCTTGGTACCAAGGGTACCAGTTACAAGGGACTTATCTGTGTGCCAGGGTTGTGCCAATTGTGGAGACAAAGGTACAGTTTAGGGAAAGAACACTGGTGCTGGGGCCTGGTTAGCAGGCCTCAGCACACTTTCAAATCATAACTTGGCATCAGCAAAGGCAAAAAGTCAGGGGGTAACCATGCCAAGGAGGCATTTCCTTACACAATGCCCCCCCCTCCCCCCCCTCCCACTCCAAACGAAAGAGGATGAGACTAACCTTTCCCAAGAGAGTCTTCATTTTCTAAGTGGAAGAAACTGAAAAGGCCATCAGCATTGGAATGGGCAGTCCCAGGTCTGTGTTCCACTATAACGTCCATTCCCTGTAGTGAGATGGACCACCTCAACAGTTTTGGATTTTCACCTTTCATTTGCATTAGCCATCTGAGAGGTCTGTGGTCAGTTTGAACTACAAAGTGAGTACCAAAGAGGTATGGTCTCAGCTTCTTCAGGGACCAAACTACAGCAAAGGCCTCCCTCTCAATGGCACTCCAACGCTGCTCCCTGGGGAGTAATCTCCTGCTAATGAAAGCAACAGGCTGATCAAGGCCATCATCATTTGTTTGGGACAAAACTGCCCCTATCCCATGTTCAGAGGCATCAGTCTGCACAATGAACTGCTTGGAGTAATCTGGAGCTTTGTGAACTTGTGCTGTGCACATAGCTTGTTTCAGGGTGTGAAAGGCCTGTTGGAATTCTATAGTCCAGTTTACCTTCTTGGGCATTTTGTTGGAGTTAAGTTCTGTGAGGGGTGTCACTATGGATCTATATCCCTTCTCAAACCTCCTATAGTAACCAGTCAAGCCAAGGAATGCCCTGACTTGAGTCTGGGTTTTTGGAGCTACCCAGTCCAGAATAGTCTGGATCTTGGGTTGGAGTGGCTGAACTTGGCCTCCACCTACAAGGTGTCCCAAGTAAACCACAGTTCCCTGCCCTATCTGACATTTGGATGCCTTGATAGAGAGGCCTGCTGCTTGCAGGGCCTGCAAAACCTTCAGGTGGACCAGGTGATCCTGCCAGCTGGAGCTAAAGACAGCAATATTGTCAAGATAAGCTGCACTAAAGGACTCCACACCAGCAAGGACTTGATTCACCAACCTTTGGAAGGTGGCAGGGGCATTCTTTAAGCCAAAGGGCATTACAGTAAACTGATAATGCCCTTCAGGTGTGGAGAATGCAGTCTTTTCTTTTGCTCCTGGTGCCATTTTGATTTGCCAGTACCCTGCTGTCAAGTCAAAGGTACTCAAGTATCTGGCAGCACCCAATTTATCAATTAATTCATCTGCCCTTGGAATGAGATGGGCATCTGTCTTGGCGACAGAATTAAGTCCTCTGTTGTCCACACAAAACCTTATCTCTTTCTTGCCATCCTTGGTGTGAGGTTTGGGGACTTAAGACCACTGGGCTAGCCCAGGGGCTGTCAGAGTGCTCAATGACTCCCAATTCCAGCATCTTGTGGACTTCCACTTTGATGCTTTCCTTAACTTGGTCAGACTGTCTAAACATTTTGTTTTTGACAGGCACACTGTCTCCTGTGTCTACATCATGGGTACACATATGTGCCTGACCAGAGGTTAGGGAAAAGAGCTCAGCAAACTGTTGTAAGACTTTCCTGCAGTCAGCTTGCTGTTGGCCAGAGAGGGTGTCTGAATAGATCACTCCATCTACTGAGCCATCTTTAGGGTCAGTGGAGAGGAGATCAGGGAGAGGTTCACTCTCAGCTTCCTGGTCCTCATCTGTAACCATTAAGATGTTTACATCTGCCCTGTCATGAAAGAGTTTGAGGCGGTTCACATGGATCACCCTTTTGGGGGTCCTGCTAGTGCCTAGGTCTACCAGTAGGTGACCTGACTCTTTCTCTCTCTAGCACTGGGTAAGGGCCACTCCATCTGTCCTTAAGTGCCCTGGGAGCCACAGGCTCTAGAACCTAGGCTTTCTGCCCTGGCTGAAACTCAACCATAGCAGCCTTTTGGTCATACCACATCTTCTGGAGTTGTTGGCTGGCCTCAAGGTTTTTACTTGCCTTTTCCATGTACACTGCCATCCTGGAACGTAGGCCTAGTACATAGTCCCCTATATCTTGCTTAGGCTTATGGAGAGGTCTCTCCCATCCTTCTTTAACAAGAGCTAGTGGTCCCCTTACAGGATGGCCAAACAGAAGTTCAAAGGGGGAAAACCCTACTCCCTTCTGAGGCAGCTCTCTGTAGGCGAAAAGCAGACATGGAAAGAGGACATCCCATCTCCTTTTGAGTTTTTCAGGGAGCCCCATGATCATGCCCTTCAATGTCTTGTTAAATCTTTCCACAAGACCATTGGTTTGTGGATGGTATGGTGTGGTGAATTTGTAAGTCACCCCACACTCATTCCAAATGTGTTTCAGGTATGGTGACATGAAGTTGGTACCCCTGTCAGACACCACCTCCTTAGGAAATCCCGCTCTGGTAAAGATACCAATGAGTGCTTTAGCTACTGCAAAGGCAGTAGTGGACCTAAGGGGAATTGCTTCAGGGTACCTAGTAGCATGATCCAGTAGTACTAGGATATATTGGTTCCCTGAGGCTGTGGGAGGTTCAAGTGGACCCACTATATCCACTCCCACTCTTTCAAAGGGGACCCCCACCACTGGAAGTGGAATGAGGGGGGCCTTTGGATGGCCACCTGTCTTACCACTGGCTTGCCAGGTGGCACAGGAGGCATAAAACTCCTTTACTTTCTGGGACATGTTGGGCCAATAGAAATGGTTGACTAACCTCCCCCACGTCTTGGTTTGTCCCAAATGCCCTGCAAGTGGAATATCATGGGCTAAGGTCAGGATGAACTCTCTAAACTCCTGAGGCACTACCACTCTCCTAGTGGCACCAGGTTTGGGATCTCTTGCCTCAGTGTAAAGGAGTCCATCTTCCCAATAGACCCTATGTGTTCCACTGATTTTTCCTTTGGTCTCTTCAGCAGCTTGCTGTCTAAGGCCTTCAAGAGAGGGACAGGGTTCTTGCCCCTTACACAGCTGTTCCCTTGTGGGTCCCCCTGGGCCTAAGAGTTCAACCTGATAAGGTTCCAACTCCATGGGCTCAGTTCCCTCAGAGGGTAGAACTTCTTCCTGGGAAGAGAGGTTCTTTTTCTTTTGCTGTGTTGAAGCTGGTTCCCCAGTTTTCTTTCCTTTTCTCTTGGAGGGTTGGGCCATTATTCCAGGCTCCAACACCACTTTTTCACCCTGAGCCTTGCACTGTGCCCTTGTCTTGACACACACCAGTTCAGGGATACCCATCATGGCTGCATGGGTTTTGAGTTCTACCTCCCATGCTGAGGACTCCAGGTCGTTTCCAAGCAAATAGTCTACTGGGATATTAGATGAGACTACCACCTGTTTCAGGCCAGTGACCCCGCCCCATTCTAAAGTTACCATAGCAATGGGATGTACTTTAGGCTGATTGTCAGCGTTGGTGACTGGATAAGTTTGTCCAGTCAGGTATTGTCCTGGGGAAACCAGTTTGTCTGTCACCATTGTGACACTGGCACCTGTATCCCTCAGGCCTTCTACACTAGTCCCATTAATTATGAGTTGCTGCCTGTATTTCTGCATATTAGGGGGCCAGGCAGCAAGTGTGGCTAAGTCCACCCCACCCACAGAAACTAATGTAGCTTCAGTATGAACCCTGATTTGCTCTGGGCACACTGTTGATCCCACCTGGAGACTGGCTATTCCAGTGCTAACTGGAGTAGTAGTTGAAGTGGAACCTTTCTTGGGACAGGCCTTGTCTCCAGTTTGGTGTCCCTGCTGATTTCAGCTACGACACCAGCGCCTTTTTGGGATCAAAGTTTTTACCCTTGTACCCAAAATTGGATTGTAAAGAGGCTTTGGACCCTCCCTCCTGAGCAGGTTTTTGGGGCCCTGTAGAAGACTCTTTACTTTTACCCTTGGATGTCTCAACACTCTTCCCCGGGGAGTCTTTGTGACCCCTTTCTTTTGGTCACCCTCTGTGGAAGTCTTGGTAACCCTAGTCTTGACCCAATGGTCTGCCTTCTTTCCCAATTCTTGGGGAGAAATTGGACCTAGGTCTACCAGATGCTGATGCAGTTTATCATTGAAACAATTACTTAAAATGTGTTCTTTCATAAACGGATTGTACAGCCCATCATAATCATTTACACCACTGCCATTAATCCAACCATCCAGTGTTTTGACTGAGAAGTCAACAAAATCAACCCAGGCCTGGCTCGAGGAGTTTTGAGCCCCCCCGAACCTAATCCTGTACTCCTCAGTTGAGAATCCAAAGCCCTCAATCAGGGTAGCCTTCATGAGGTTATAGGATTCTGCATCTTTTCCAGAGAGTGTAAGGAGTCTATCCCTACACCTTCCAGTGAACATTTCCCAAAGGAGAGCACCCCAGTGAGATCTGTTTACTTTTCTGGTTGCACAAGCCCTCTCAATAGCTGTGAACCATTTGGTGATGTCATCACCATCTTCATATTTAGTTACAATCCCTTTGGGGATTTTTAGCATGTCAGGAGTATCTCTGACCCTATTTAAATTGCTGCCACCATTGATGGGAGCTAAGCCCATCTCTTTTCTTTCCCTTTCTATGGCTAGGAGCTGTCGCTCCAAAGCCAATCTTTTGGCCATCCTGGCTAACAGGAGGTCATCTTCATTGAGGCTGCCCTCAATGCTTTCAGAGCTGTTGGACTCTCCTGTGAGAGAAGCAACATCTCTGACTATTACTTGTGGAGTCAGGGTTGGAGAAACCCTGGTCTCCCTAACTAGGACTGAAGGGGGGGGTGGAATCCTCCTCCACATCACTAGTTTCCCCCTGTGCAAGGGTATCTTTAGAGGGGTTGTCTCTAGCAAACTCTGCCAAGAGCTCCTGGAGCTGTGCTTTGGTAGGGTTTGATCCAGTTTTTATCTTTATGATTTTGCAGAGAGTCCTTAACTCTGACATCCTAAGATGCAGGGAAGTGGTGAGTTTGAGCTCCACCACCATCTCTTCTGAAGTAGACATTGTTTCTCTAAAAGTTGGGATACTTTTTAAGAATCTAAAACTATCTCAAGAACTTAATCCAAACTTTTACAAAACTTTTAAACTCTATAGGAAATGCTAACAGAGACTAACACAAGGCCCTAGCAGGACTTTAAAAAATTTAGAAAAATAGCTCAAATTTCAAAAATCAGTTTCTAATGAAAATGTTTGGAATTTATTCGTGTGATCAGGTATTGGCTGGCTAGTCCAGCAAATGCAAAGTCTTGTACCCCACTGCTGATCCACCAATGTAGGAAGTTGGCTCTGTATGTACTATTTCAAAGTACGAAATAGCATGCACAGAGTCCAAGGGTTCCCCTTAGAGGTAAGATAGTGGCAAAAAGAGATAATTCTAATGCTCTATCTTGAGGTAGTGTGGTCGAGCAGTAGGCTTATCAGAGGGTAGTGTTAAGCATTTGTTGTACACACAGGCAATAACCCCTTCTGTGCCCAGGACGTAATGGTTACATCCTGAGGGACAGTCCTCGTGTGCCCAGGACGTAACCATTACGTCCTGGGCACAGAGCTCTGAGGGAGCACTAGCGCTCCCTCTGTGGGGTTCCCCCCACACCCCCAAGGCAGGGATGGAAGGCCTTCCCCTTCCCCCCCGACCGCCCCCCCCCCCCCCCCCCCCGTAATGTCAGTGCGCGATCACGCACTGATTGTCACAAGGCCTACTTCCATCACGCTGGAAGCTCAGCTTCCAGTGCGATCGGAAGAGAAATGCTTTGCATTTCTCTCCCGATCACGTGGAGGAGGCCGGAGAGGCTTCAAAGGGAAGGAAAGGAATTTCCTTCCCTTTGAAGTCTCTCTAAGCGTTTTAGCAGCCGGATTGCAAGCAATCCGGCTGCTAAAACGCCCACTAGACACCAGGGATTTAAATGTTTTAAGGAAATTGGCCTAAGGGAGCGACCCTTTGGCAAGGGTCGCTCCCAGGGGGGGCATTTTTTTTAAGTCCCTTTCTGTCCCCCTTGGGGGCAGATTGGCCTATTTTTATGAGGCCAGTCTGCCCCCAAGGGGGACAGAAACCACTGGACACCAGGGATTTTTTTTTTTATCTGTGAATTTCACGCAAGGGGAGCGACCCCTTAGGCAAGAGTCGTTCCCCTGGGGGTCAAATTTATTTTAAGCTGTTTCTGCCCCCACGGGGGGCAGATCAGCCTATTTTAATTAGGCCGATTTGCCCCCAAGGGGGGCAGAAACCACTAGGCACCGGGGATCTTTTTTTTTGCGCCAACGTCACGCAAGGGGAGCGACCCCATAGGCAAGGGTCGCTCCCCGTAGGGGGGGAGGGGGCAAATTTATTTTAGGCCATTTCTGCCCCCCCCCCAGGGGGGGCTGATCGGCCTATTGTTATTAGGCCTATCTGCTCGCAGGGAGGGCTGAAACCTCTAGGCACCAGGGGAATTTTTTTTGTGTGTTTTCTTTTTTGTTTGTTTTTTTAGAGATGGGGAGCGACCCATTAGGCAAGGGTCGCTCCCCTGGGGGGGGGGGCAAATTGTATTTAGACCATTTCTGCCCCCCTTGGGGGCAGATCAGCGGATTTTAGGTCAATCTGCCCTCAAGGGGGGCAGAAACAACTAGGCACCGGGGATTTTTTTTTTGCACCAATGTCACGCAAGGGGAGCGACCCCGTAGGCAAGGGGAGCTAACTGGGAGGGGAATGGGGGGGGCAAATTTATTTTAGGCCATTTCTGCCCCCCTGGAGGCAGATCGGCCTATTGTTATTAGGCCGATCTGGCAGAATCCTCTAGACGCCAGGGCTAATTATTTTTGTGTGTTTTTTTTTTTTTTTTTTTGTTTTTTTAGATGGGCAGCGACCCATTAGGCAAGGGTCGCTCCCCTAGGGGGCAAATTGTATTTAGACCATTTCTGCCCCCCTTTGGGGGCAAATCGGCCGATTTTAGGTCAATCTGCCTCCAAGGGGGGCAGAAACAACTAGGCACCGGGGATGTTTTTTTTTGCGCCAATGTCACACAGGGGGAGCGACCCCGTAGGCAAGGGTCGCTCCCCGGAGGGGTTGGGGGGTGGGGAATTTATTTTAGGCCATTTCTGCCTCCCTGGGGCCGGCTGAGCTAGAGGCTAAAATCCACAGGTAGGCACTTAGCAAAAAAACACCTCTGTTTTCTGTGAAAAATGTGATGTGTCCACGTTGTGTTTTGGGCCATTTCCTTTCGTGGGCGCTAGGCCTACCCACACCAGTGAGGTACCATTTTTATCGGGAGACTTGGGGGAACGCTGGGTGGAAGGAAATTTGTGGCTCCTCTCAGATTCCAGAACTTTCTGTCACCGAAATGAGAGGAAAAAGTGTTTTCTTGGTCAAATTTTGAGGTTTGCAAAGGATTCTGGGTAACAGAACCTGGTCAGAGCCCCACAAGTCACCCCATCTTGGATTCCCCGAGGTGTCTATTTTTCAAAAATCCGCTGGTTTGCTAGGTTTCCCCAGGTGCCGGCTGAGCTAGAGGCCAAAATCCACAGGTAGGCACTTTGCAAAAAACACCTCTGTTTTCTGTGAAAAAATGTGATATGTCCATGTTGTGTTTTGAGCCATTTCCTTTCGTGGGCGCTAGGCCTGCCCACACAAGTGAGGTACCATTTTTATCGGGAGACTTGGGGGAACACAGAATAGCAAAACAAGTGTTATTGCCCCTCGTCTTTCTCTACATTTTTTCCTTCCAAATGTAAGGCAGTGTGTAAAAAAGACGTCTTCAGAGATGTGCAAATAACCACTGCTTCTCAACACCTTATCTGGTGGCCATTTTGGAAATACAAAGGTTTTCTTGATACCTATTTTTCACTTTTTATATTTCAGCAAATGAATTGCTGTATACCCGGTATAAAATAAAAACCCATTGAAAGGTGCAGCTCGTTTATTGGCTCTGGGTACCTAGGGTTCTTGATGAACCTACAAGCCCTATATATCCCCACAACCAGAAGAGTCCAGCTGACGTAACGGTATATTGCTTTCAAAAATCTGACATCGCAGGAAAAGGCTACAGAGTAAAACGTGGAGAAAAATGGCTGTTTTTTTACCTCAATTTCAATATTTTTTTATTTCAGCTGTTATTTTCTGTAGGAAACACTTGTAGGATGTACACAAATGACCCCTTGCTGAATTCAGAATTATTTCTACTTTTCAGAAATGTTTAGCTTTCTGGGATCCAGCATTGGTTTCTCACCCATTTTGGTCACTAACTGGAAGGAGGCTGAAAGCACAAAGAATAGTAAAAATGGGGTGTGTCCCAGTAAAATGTCAAAATTGTAGTGAAAAATTGGGTTTTCCAATTCAAGTCTGCCTGTTCCTGAAAGCTAGGAAGATGGTGATCTTGCCACCGCAAACCCTTTGTTGATGCCATTTTCAGGGAAAAAAAACACAAGCTTCCTTCTGCAGCCCTTTTTTCCCATTTAAAAAAAATAAACAAAGTTTTCACTTTATTTTGGCTAATTTATTGGTCTCCTTCAGGGGAAACCACAAAGTCTGGGTACCTCTAGAATCCCTAGGATGTTGCGAAAAAAGGACGCAAATTTGGCATGGGTAGCTTATGTGAACAAAAAGTTATGAGGGCCTAAGCGCGAACTGTCCCAAATAGCAAAAAAAAGGCTCAGCACAGGAGGGGGAAAAGGCCTGGCAGCGAAGGGGATAAATGGGGAACACACACTCAAAGACTATTCTAGGTCAATAGGTTTTTATATAGAAAAATATATTTTCTTAGTTTATTTTAAGAACCACAGGTTCAAGATTTACAAACAATACTTTAAATGAAAGGTATTTCACTTAGGTATCTTAGGAACTTTGAATTATCACAATAGCATGTACAGTTTTGACAAAAATGGCAATAAGCTATTTTAAAACTCAACAGTAGTATTTGTTAAGTTCACAGGTAAGTAAAACACTTACAGGGTTCAAAGTTGGGTCCAAGGTAGCCCACCGTTGGGGGTTGAAGGCAACCCCAAACTTACCACACTAGCAGCTCAGGGCCGGTCAGGTGCAGAGGTCAAAGTGGTGCCCAAAACACATAGGCTTCAATGGAAATAGAGGTGCCCCTGTTCCAGTCTGCCAGCAGGTAAGTACCTGCGACTTCGGAGGGCAGACCAGGGGGGTTTTGTAGGGCACCGGGGGGGGACACAAGCAGGCACAGAAAGTACACCCTCAGCGGCACTGGGGCGGCCGGGTGCAGAGTGCAAACAGGCATCGGGATTTCAATAGGATTCAATGGGGAGACAAGGGGGTCTCTTCAACAATGCACGCAGGCACAGGGGGGTCCTCGAGGTAGCCATCACCTGGGCTAGGCAGAGGGTCGCCTGGGGGGTCACTCCTGCACTGGAGTTCGGTTCCTTCAGGTCCTGGGGGCTGCGGGTGCAGTGTGGTTTCCAGGCGTCAGGTTCCTTGAAGCAGGCAGTCACGGTCAGGGGGAGCCTCCGGATTTCCTCTGCAGGTGTCGCTGTAGGGGGCTCAGGGGGGTCAATTCTGGCTACTCACGGGCTCGCAGTCGCCGGGGAGTCCACCCTGTAGAGTTAGTTTTCCGCAGGTCGAGTCGGGGCGTCGGGTGCAGAGTGGAAAGTCTCACGCTTCCGGCGGGAAATGTGTGGTCTTTAAAAGTTGCTTCTTTATTGCAAAGTTGCAGGTTTGTTGAACAGGGCCGCTGTTCTCAGGAGCTTCTTAGTCCTTTTAGATGCAGGGTAGTCCTCTGAGGCTTCAGAGGTCGCTGGACCCTGTGGGATGCATCGCTGTTGCAGTTTTTCACGAAGTGGGGAGACAGGCCGGTAGGGCTGGGGCCAAAGCAGTTGGTGTCTCCGTCTTCTCTGCAGGGCTTCAGGTCAGCAGTTCTTCTTTGTCTTGAGGTTGCAGGAATCTATCTTCCTCGGTTCTGGGAGCCCCTTAATACTCAATTTAGGGCTGTGTTTAGGTCTGGGAGGGCAGTAGCCAATGGCTACTGGCCCTGAGGGTGGCTACACCCTCTTTGTGCCTCCTCCCTGTGGGGAGGGGGGCGCATCCCTAATCCTATTGGGGGAATCCTCCATCTGCAAGATGGAGGATTTCTAAAAGTCAGAGTCACCTCAGCTCAGGACACCTTAGGGGCTGTCCTGACTTGGGAGTGACTCCTCCTTGTTTTTCTCATTATCTCCTCCAGCCTTGCCACCAAAAGTGGTGGCAGTGGCTGGAGGGGCGGGCATCTCCACTAGCTGTGATGCCCTGTGGTGTTGTAACAAAGGGGGTGAGCCTTTGATGCTCACCGCCAGGTGTTACAGTTCCTGCAGGGGGAGAAGCACCTCCACCCAGTACAGGCTTTGTTCCTGGCCACAGAGTGACAAAGGCACTCTCCACATGTGGCCAGCAACATGTCTGGTGTGTGGCAGGCTGGCAACAACTAGTCAGCCCACACTGGAGTCGGGTATGTTTTCAGGGGGCATCTCTAAGATGCCCTCTGGGTGTATTTTTACAATAAAGTGCACACTAGCATCAGTGTGCATTTATTGTGCTGAGAAGTTTGATACCAAACTTCCCAGTTTTCAGTGTAGCCATTATGGTGCTGTGGAGTTCGTGTTTGACAGACTCCCAGACCATATACTCTTATGGCTACCCTGCTGCACTTACAGTGTCTAAGGTTTTGCTTAGACACCGTAGGGGCAGAGTGCTCATGCACCTATGCCCTCACCTGTGGTATAGTGCACCCTGCCTTAGGGCTGTAAGGCCTGCTAGAGGGGTGACTTATCTATGCCATAGGCAGTGTGAGGTTGGCAGGGCACCCTGAGGGGAATGCCATGTCGACTTAGTCATTTTCTCCCCACCAGCACACACAAGCTGGCAAGCAGTGTGTATGTGCTGAGTGAGGGGTCCCCAGGGTGGCATAAGACATCCTGCAGCCCTTAGAGACCATCCCTGGCATCAGGGCCCTTGGTGCCAGGGGTACCAGTTACAAGGGACCTATCTGGGTGCCAGGGTTGTACCAATTGTGGAGACAAAGGTACAGTTTAGGGAAAGAACACTGGTGCTGGGGCCTGGTTAGCAGGCCTCAGCACACTTTCAAATCATAACTTGGCATCAGCAAAGGCAAAAAGTCAGGGGGTAACCATGCCAAGGAGGCATTTCCTTACAACTGGCATCTAGTGGATTGAGAGGGTGATGGGTAGGACTGCAACCTCTGTTGGTCAGTGTGAAGCCTTTTTGGTGAAGCAAGCCTTTCGTCTCTTTTTTGATCACCGCTCGGTGTGGCTCTTGATAGCCAGATAAGGAAAGGTCACAATTATTTATGCCTCTGTTATGTGTTATTTCTGACTACAGACCTACCTTGTTGTGAGGAGCATCACTCTACATAAATGCTATGCCTGGAGAACAGCTAGGATGAGGCACCTGAAAGAAGAACAATCTCAAAACAGCTCTGAAAGTGGGGACTTATAATCCACACACCCTTTCTTCTTTTACTGTTAAAAAAAAAAATGCGGGAGCTTCTGACCGGCTGGTTAGTCCAGTTCCAATTTCTCCTTTACCAAGGAAAGGACTGCTCTGCAGAGTACTTGGAGAAGTGCTTCAACAGAGGACCGCTCCTCGACAGTAGTCAGTGGATTGCCCTAACCTTGGATGTTAACTCACTAGACAGCACACTGCCCACTCCAATACCACAATTTGTACTACTCTTACGTCCTTTCAAAGGTTGATGTTCACAGCGTGTCCTGATGTTGGTTTGTACACCACAAGGCTCCCATTGAATCTGGATGCCACAGGATCTGTGACATCCAGGATAAAATACATGATTTTACCGCCCAGGTACCAGCTAAGCCTGTCCATTTACCTGCCTTCTGGCCTATAATATGTTGGCTATTAAATATTTCCACAACTCTTTGAACAAGAGATCCCTTTTTTCTGGGTGACAGTCTAATATTCTAGTCTTGAAAAAGCCCCAGGCCTACAAGGCAGTGTTGGCTGTCACAACTCTACTGTTAATTGGAAGCATAAGATGTTATTCACACAACATAACAAAGAAAAAATACAAAACTTTATGAAAATAGTCATAGAACGTGTGTAATGTATGACCTTTGCAAACCTATTTTTCGTATTGAACTAAACGATAACCTCACACAGAATAGTGTTTTCTGTGTTCTCTGTTTTTGCATGTAAGTATTTGGCATAGAGTGTCCTACCCAAACTGAATGCAATGCCCTTAATCACGAAGCAGACTAATCATCAGTGACAAACGTGGCTGAATAGTGGGAGTACAGAAAAGTTGGGCACATCCAAGTAATTACACCGAGAACTGCTGTGCAACCACAGCTAATATCGGTCCAGTGCTTAATTTGAGGCAGTGTTTTCCAGTGCTCAGCACCGGCATTAAATTGTAAACACTGGCACTTATGATAATCTGCCACATGGTGCTGTTGCCTGTCAAATTTAAAGATTAGCAGAACAGCAGTTGATTATTAATTCAGTATACATTAAAAATGATTAATACCTGCTGCCCAAGACATTCTTATAGGTTCTAGGGCCTTGAATTGTCACACTTACAACAGAATAAGTTTAGTATTTGTGTTGGACCTGTCATTCGCAGCGCTGCAAGGGTGTTGGGCGGTGCAAGGTGCAGTAGCCTCTTGGCGAGGGTCCTGGAACTTATTTTAATTATACAAATTAAGCACTGTATCGGTCTGTCAGCCAACTTCCCATCGGTGGTGGGGAACAACACTTGGATTCTGTCCTGGAAAGAAGAAGTTGTCCCAATCCTGAATCACTGGAGGCCAATGTGCCGTCTGAGAGATGGAAGGAGCGTGCCAAACCTGCAGGTGGTGTGATCATCCAGGGCAAGCTAGAAGAACATGACCATGTAGCTTGAGGGTCCATCCACAAAGGAAGATGGAGAGCTATCTTCAAGCAACTGGCATGTCAACAAATGGTGAAGGTGTGCCAGACTGAACTTTTCACTGTGATTTTGTTGAGTTGTGTCCAATTGGCCTAGCCCAATGTGGCTCTGTAAAGCTGTACCTGAGCGGACTGTGCCCCTATGACTTAGAATTACACCTGAGTGGACTGTGCCACTAACCCAGCAATATAAAATGTGGTGTGATGGTGCTACTTGAAAAAGATTGCCTCAGAGTAGTCTGTGTCCCTTTGCCCTGCAGCCCACCACTGACTCATCTGAAGCCCAGAAGCAGGCTTCCAACAAGACAGACCTGCGATGTCTCCGAAGCCCACAGATTCAAGTGGTGGCCTTTGCTGCTGCTTTTCGAGCGTTTGACCTGCTTGCCAGAGGTCTCGGCACTAGCTCTTCTCCCCTCAGAAGAAAAAGATAAGCAAGACGAGTGTTGTGAGATCTTGCCGCGACCAAAGAGCAGCCAAAACTCCTCAGTAATGAAGTATTGTACATTTTGACAAATACGTGTAACTGATGCACAAACTCAGTAGAGGGGGTAACCTGGCACCTATACCTGATAACAGTTCAAGACAGAGCTAGATTCCAGGAGAGGAGAGGAGGGGAGATGGGATTACCAGCAACAACTACATTTTCCCAGTGCCAGTGAAGCATCCATATCAATGACCTGTAGTAT
The DNA here is from genome assembly GCF_031143425.1 of Pleurodeles waltl. Taxonomy (NCBI): domain Eukaryota; kingdom Metazoa; phylum Chordata; class Amphibia; order Caudata; family Salamandridae; genus Pleurodeles; species Pleurodeles waltl. The sequence goes on along the minus strand of NC_090444.1, from coordinate 858,028,824 downwards.
TGATTTTTTTCTATGTGTATTAATATCCTTTCTTTTAACAGGGACAAACGCTGGGTTAAACGATCCATTACTGCGCTGTTAGGAGATTGAGTACAATGCTTGAAACATCAGCACACCACTTCCACTTGTGACTGCTCTCCTTTCTTATCACTGATTTACTGGGCCCAGTTTGGAGAGCTATAGTAAAATAGACCCTGGAACACAAGAACAAACGTCTCAAGCCCCCACGGCTGAGGCCCAGTAGCCTCTGTCTGCACCCCGACCACCGAACAGGGACTGACAATTGTTGTAATGTAATCGGGATGGGATTCTTGGAACGCGGTGAGGAAAAAGTCAGTTACCCGACTGGCTGGTGAAGGGAAGCCACGTAGTCTGTTTCTTGGTGATTAAAACTACTTATTTTAATTAAGTATCTTGAAGTTTATTTGCGGCACTACATTGATTTGGCATGAGGCACCAGCCCTAGTGGAACGGCTCGTGGTTTGAACGACGCGGGCACCGGTATGGTCTTCTTCATGTTTTCCGCCTCAACGAGAGCTATCGCAGCTATGGTCTAAAGGAGGTGTGTTTGTGGTGTAAAGTGCTCCCCGGTAAGATGCGTAGTTTGTTTTTCCTACCCGTTTTGTGTGCTGCAGCGTCTCGAGTGCACTGTCGCCTCCACAGACCTTGTTTACTTTTGATGCGATCCAACACGCCCATGTGTTGGCCGACCTTCATGAGCTTTGGGTTTGTTTGGTAGGCGCGGTAATCGGCAAGCAACAGCGAACAAAGGATTTGTTTACCTTTGTTTTCAGTGCAAGCTTCCCGTCTTCCTGTGAGCTCGTATGTGATCAGTGAAACTAAGGAAGGACTACGTTTTTGTTTTTTTCTTTCAACTCGTCTGTACACCGTCATAGAAATAGGTCTTGTGTACACAAAGAGAACTACATTTCATACTAATAATTTATACATTAACTCATATTTTTTTTTTGTGTTCTTCCTTTACATAACAACAACATTGTTTTTTTTTTGTGTTTTTTTGTTGTTGTGTTTTTTGTTTTTACTATTATCTGTTACGTGAGTTTCAGGATGAACAATTCAGCTATTATTGCCCCACCAGTGTTTCTGCAAGATGCAGGCTCACCTGATAGAGAGTGGGAAGAATAGATTGATATGCTTGAGAATTATTTGGAGGCATTGGATGGTCAAGGTTTCAGGCCTACGAGGTAAAAAGCATTTATTAATGAAGTTGGGACACATGGTTAGGATGTGTTTTTGGAGGCAAAACTAAGACTAAAAAAAAGATTCTCAAAAGACACTAGTGTTGTTATGCGTCAATACAAATTTTATACCCAACTGCAGAAAATGGATGAATCAATTGATGACTTTTAAAGCAACTTTCCACTAAATGCCAGTTTGGGAGCATGACAGAGGAAATGATAAGGGACCAACTAATTGTTGAGTGCAAAAGTAAGAAGATAGAGGAACGTTTGTGGGCAACAAAAAATCAGAGTTTTACATCAAGGTGTTGGGGAAGAAAGATACTTGTAACAGTGAGGTCATGTTCGTTAAAAAGAAAAAAGAACCACTTGATACTGGACATTACACTAATTGTGACAAATCTGAGTATAACCATAGATTCAATCCCAAAGCGTGCTTCAGGTGTGGCAGCAGTGCACACAATGCAGATTTTAAGGGTTGTGTTAGGGAGTGCAGAAAATGTGGTAGCAAAGGTCGTTTTGCAAAAGTATGCAGAGCTTCATCGAGCAAAGTGGCGATGGTGCAGGATCAGTCCAATGTGGATGTTCGACAGGAGTCTGGTGAAGACAGAATTATATGTATAGGTGATCCACACAGTGACATGGCCAGATGTTCCAGACCCAAGGCGAATTTTGTTGTTAATGAAAGGGTGGTCAAACTCATGGTGGACTCAGGATCACTGTATACCATTGTGCCTTAGGGCATGCTGGATCATGAATGGCCCGACGTCCCATTGTTGCCTAAGGGCATAAATCCGGGTGGTAACCAAGGGGAGCAAATTGATATAATTGGATACATGGTCGCAAACATATCTTTTCAACACAGGTCTGTCAGTGGCAAAGTGTATGTTGCTGAATCTGGACCTCCTACTCTTGGGTGGCAACATCAATGTGATCTCTATATTGTGATCAACCCAAGAACCCCTTCTCAGGAGATGGTTGTGGAGGATTTGTCCGTTGATTATATTATTGAGGCTACATTTGATGTCTTCTCAGAAAATGTAGGGCCTCTAAAAGGTTATGTGCACAAAATTGTGCTGAAGGAAAATGCGGTCCCGGTGCAGCACACTTTTAAGAAGAGTTCTGGTCACGATGAGAAGTGAAGTAAAGCACCTAATTGAAGACATGGTTTCCAAGGGCATTATTGAGCCAGTGGAGAGCTCTGAGTGGATTTCGCCTGTGGTCATCACAAAAGACCTGATGGGAGCCTGAGGTTTTGTGTTGCTCTACGCAGTGTGAATCACAATATTGTGGTGGACACCTTTCCTCTACCGAATATCAACGAAATGTTGTTGTTAAAGGGGGGGGTGTTATTTTAGTAAACTTGAGTTGAAAAGTTCATACCATCAGATTGAATTGCATCAGGATTCAAAAAAATTCCCAGCTTTCATAACATCGGAGGGCACTTTTCAATTTAACCGAATGCCTTTTGGTTTATCATCAGCTGCCAGTGTGTTTCAGAGAATGATGTCATCTGTTTTCAAAGGGGTGGACAATGTCATTTTCTTCCAAGATGATATTCTTGTGTTTGGGGAAACTATTAAAAAACATAATGTTGCATTGAAACAAGTGTTTGATAGGCTTAAAATGGCAGGTTTGACTCTCAGGAGAGAAAAATGAAAATTCTTGGTGGAAGAGATTGAGTATTTGGGGCATGCTTTGTCTGAGGAAGGTGTGAGACCGAAAAGGGATTTATTAAGAGTCAACAGAGATGCTCCTCCACCAAGTAACAAGGACCATTTAAGATCATTTATGGGTCTGATAGAATATTATTCAAAATGTATTCAAAACTTTGCTGACAAAACTGATGATTTAAGAAAGTTACTTAAGAAAAACAATAGCTTTGTTTGGGGCGATGCACAAATGCTCTGTTTTAACACCATCAGAAAGACCTGTATATTGCTGAGGTTTTGGTACCATTTGATGTCAACTGTAAGTCTGTTATCACTATGGATGCAAGTGCTGTGGGGTTAGGTGGTGTGTTATCTCAGCATCATGTTGGAGGAGAAAGAGCAGTAGCATTTGCTTCGAGAACACTTACTCCTAGTGAAAGGAACTATTCGGTTATAGAGAGAAAAGCGTTGGCTGCTGCTTGGGCATTAGAATATTTTTGCACCTTTATTTGGAGTACAACAATTATTCTGCGCACTGATCATAAACCATTGATCAAGTTGTTGGCACCAGGTGGTGCTGGGAATGGCTCTGCAAGGCTAGCTAGGTTGGCCTCACGCTTGCAAGAGTACATGTATGTGGTGTAACATATTTCAGGCTGGCGGAATGTGCAGACGGATTGTTTATCTCGTTTGCCTGTTCAGGATATGCGCGAAATGGATTTGGAATGTGTGAGAGGTGGTGAAGTGATAGCAAGTGTTAAAGATGTGTGCAAGTGTTTGCGAGGTGCTATTTCAAGGGACAAATGGGTGTCAAGCTTGAGGGATGATGTTGCTTTAAGTGAAGTTGTTTGATTGGTGAAGTGTGGTGCGAAGAGAGAAAGTTGTGCGAGTTCAGCTGCGCATCCATATTTGAAGGTATTGGATGAATTGTCGGTGTGTGAAGTTGTGGTGCTGTTGAGAGGGGACAAGTTTATTCCCCCTTTGTGTTTGCGGTTAGATTTATTTAGGTTGACCCATGAAGGACATTTGGGCCAGACGTTAACTAAGAAGAGATTAAGTGAGAATTTTTGGTGGCCAGGAATGGATGGTGATGTGGAAGAATGGGTGGAGAAGTGCATCGTGTGTAAAAACAGTGAGAAGAGATTAAGGATTGGCAGTCAATCTTGTCGAAGTGTCATTGAGAATCCAGGTGTGGTGTGGCACAGTGTGTGTGTGTGTGTGGACTTCATAGGACCGTTGGCGCATTGAGTACTCCATTGAGGTTTGCCATGGTAATGGTGGATGTTCATTCCAAATGGTTGGTGGTGAAATTTATGAGGGAGATCACCACGAAGTCTACTATAAAGAGTTTTAGATACGATTTTTAGGGAAGAAGGATATCCGGGCAGGATCATCACGGATAATGGTAGTCAATTAGTATCGACAGAGATGAAAAATGTCTTGGATAGTTCTGTCATAAAGCATTCTCGCACGAGTCTGTATAATCCCGGGCCAGTGGCATTGTTGAGAGGGCTAATCGTTTGGTGAAGGGAGCAATTCAAAGGGCGTTGGTGAATGGTAAAAATGTGGACCCTGATTTGCTCTGGGCACACTGTTGATCCCACCTGGAGACTGGCTATTCCACTGCTAACTGGAATAGTAGTAGAAGGGGAACCTTTCTTGGGACAGGCCTTGTCTCCAGTTTGGTGTCCCTGCTGATTACAGCTACGATACCAGGCCTTTTTGGGATCAACATTTTTAGCCTTGTACCCAAATGAGGATTGTGAAGAGGCTTTGAACCCACCGTCCTGAGCAGGTTTTTTGGGGACGTGTAGAAGACTCTTTACTTTTTCCCTTGGATGTCTCAACACTCTTCCCCTGGGGAGTCTTTGTGACCCCTTTCTTTTGGTCACCCCCTGTGGAAGTCTTGGCCACCCTAGTCTTGACCCAGTGGTCTGCCTTCTTTCCCAATTCTTGGGGAGAAATTGGACCTAGGTCTACCAGATGCTGTGCAGTTTATCATTGAAACAATTACTTAAAAGGTGTTCCTTCATAAACAAATTATACAGCCCTTCATAATCATTTACACCACTGCCATTAATCCAACCATCCAGTGGTTTGACTGAGAAGTCAACAAAATCAACCCAGGTCTGGCTCGAGGATTTTTGAGCCCCCCTGAACCTAATCCTGTACTCCTCAGTTGAGAATCCAAAGCCCTCAATCAGGGTAGCTTTCATGAGGTCATAGGATTCTGCATCTTTTCCAGAGAGTGTGAGGAGTCTATCCCTACACTTTCCAGTGAACATTTCCCAAAGGAGAGCACCCCAGTGAGATTTGTTTACTTTTCTGGTTGCACACGCCCTCTCAATAGCTGTGAACCATTTGGTGATATCATCACCATCTTCATATTTTGTTATAATCCTTTTGGGGATTTTTAGCATGTCAGTATTCTCTCTGACCCTATTTAAGTTGCTGCCACGATTGATGGGAGCTAAATCCATCTCCTGTCTTTTCCTCTCTATGGCTAGGATCTGTCTCTCCAAAGCCAATCTTTTGGCCCTCCTGGCTAACAGGAGGTCATCTTCATTGAGGCTGCCCTCAATGCTTCCAGAGTTGCTGGACTCCCCTGTGGGAGAAGCAGCATCTCTGACTATCACTTGTGGAGTCAGGGTTTGAGGGACCCTGGTCTCCCTAACTAGGACAGGAGGAAGGGAGTTATCCTCCAGGTCTCTAGTTTCCCCCTCTGTTAAGTTGTTTTCAGAGGGGTGGTCTCTAGCAAACTCTGCCAAAAGCTCCTGGAGCTGTACTTTGGTAGGGTTTGATCCAGTTTTTATATTTTTTATTTTACAGAGAGTCCTTAACTCTGACATCCTAAGGTGCAGGTAAGGGGTGAGGTTGAGTTCCACCACCATCTCATCTGTACTAGATATTATTTCTCTAAAAGTTGGGATACTTTTTAAGAATCTAAAACTATCTCTAGAACTTAATCCAAACATTTACAAAACTTTTAAACTCTAAAAGAAATGCTAACAGGGACTAACACAAGGCCCTAGCAGGACTTTTAAAAATGTAGAAAAATAGCCAAAATTTCAAATATCAGTTTCTAATGACAATTTTTGGAATTTAGTTGTGTTATCAGGTATTGGCTGAGTAGTCCAGCAAATGCAAAGTCTTAGGTCGCACCGCTGCCACAAATGTAGGAAGTTGGCTCTGTATATACTATTTCAAAGAAAGAACTAGTGTGCACAGAGTCCAAGGGTTCCCCTTAGAGGTAAGATAGTGGCAAAAAGAGATAATTCTAATGTTCTATTTTGTGGTAGTGTGGTCGAGCAGTAGGCTTATCAGAGGGTAGTGTTAAGCATTTGTTGTACACACACACAGGCAATAAATGAGGAACACACACTCAAAGACTTACTCCAGGCCAATAGGTTTTTATATAGAAAAATATATTTTCTTAGTTTATTTTAAGAACCACAGGTTCTAGATTTACAAGTAAAGCTTCAAATGAAAGGTATTTCACCTAGGTACTCTGGGAACTTTTAATAATCACAATATCATGTAAAGTTTTTGTAAAAATGGCAATAAGCTATTTTAAAAATGGACACAGTGCGAAAATCAACAGTTCCTGGGGGAGGTAAGTAAAAGTTAGGTTTGCAGGTAAGTAAAACACTTACAAGTCTCAAATTTGGGTCCAAAGTAGCCCACCATTGGGGGTTCAAGGCAACCCCAAAGTTACCACACCAGCAGCTCAGGGCCGGTCAGGTGCAGAGGTCAAAGAGGTGCCCAAAACACATAGGCTTCAATGGAGAACAGGGGTGCCCTGGTTTGAGTCTGCCAGCAGGTAAGTACCCGCGTCCTCAGGGAGCAGACCAGGGGGGTTTTGTAGGGCACCGGGGGGGACACAAGAAGGCACAGAAAGTACACCCTCAGTGGCACAGGGGCGGCCGGGTGCAGTGTGCAAACAGGCGTCAGGTTTTAGATAGGAAGTAATGGAGGGACCCAGGGGTCACTTCAGCGATTCAGGCAGGCACAGGGGGTGGCTCCTCGGGGTAGCCACTACCTGGGCTAGGCAGAGGGTCGCCTGGGGGTCGCTCCTGCACTGGAGTTAGGTTCCTTCAGGTCCTTGGGGCTGCGGGTGCAGTGTTGGTTCCAGGCATCGGGGCCCTTGTTACAGGCAGTCGCGGTCAGGGGGAGCCTCTGGATTTCCTCTGCAGGCGTCGCTGTGGGGGCTCAGGGTGTCGTCTCTGGCTACTCACAGGCTTGCAGTCGCCGGGGAGTCCTCCCTGAAGTGTTGGTTTTCTGCAGGTCGAGCCGGGGGCGTCGGGTACAGAGTGGAAAGTCTCACGCTTCCGGCGGGAAACGTGAAGTCTTTAAAGTTGTTCCTTTGTTGCAAGAAAGTTGCAGGTTGTTGAACAGGGCCGCTGTTCATGGGAGTTTCTTGGTCCTTGGTTGCAGGGTAGTCCTCTGAGGCTTCAGAGGTCGCTGGTCCCTGTTGGATGCGTTGCTGTTGCAGTTTTCTTTGAAGTAGAGAGACAGGCCGGTAGGGCTGGGGCCAAAGCAGTTGTCGTCTCTGTCTTCTCTGCAGGGCTTCAGGTCAGCAGTCCTTCTTCTTGTTCAGGTTGCAGGAATCTAGTTTCCTAGGTTCTGGGGAGCCCCTAAATACTGAATTTAGGGGTGTGTTTAGGTCTGGGAGGCCAGTAGCCAATGGCTACTGTCCTGGAAGGTGGCCACAATCTCTTTGTGCCACCTCCCTGTGGGGTGGGGGGCACATCCCTAATTCTATTGGGGGAATCCTCCACTCACAAGATGGAGGATTTCTAAAAGTAAGGGTCACCTCAACTCAGGACACCTTAGGGGATGTCCTGACTGGTGGGTGATTCCTCCTTGTTTTTCTAATTATCTCCTCCAGCCTTGCCGCCAAAAGTGGGGGCAGTGGCCGGAGGGGCGGGCATCTCCACTAGCTGGGATGCCCTGTGGCGCTGTAACAAAAGGGGTGAGCCTTTGAGGCTCACCGCCAGGTGTTACAGTTCCTGTAGGGGGAGGTGAGAAGCAACTCCACCCAGTACAGGCTTTGTTCCTGGCCACAGAGTGACAAAGGCACTCTCCCCATGTGGCCAGCAACATGTCTGGTGTGTGGCAGGCTGGCAAAAACTAGTCAGCCTACACTGGAAGTCGTGTATGTTTTCAGGGGGCATCTCTAAGATGCCCTCTGGGTGTGTTTTACAATAAATGCACACCGGCATCAGTGTGCATTTATTGTGCTGAAAAGTTTGATACCAAACTTCCCAGTTTTCAGTGTAGCCATTATGGAACTGTGGAGTTCGTGTTTAACAAATTCCCAGACCATATACACTTAAGCCTACCCTGCACTTACAATGTCTAAGGTTTTGCTTAGACACTGTAGGGGCATAGTGCTCATGCACCTATGCCCTCACCTGTGGTATAGTGCACCCTGCCTTAGGGCTGTAAGGCCTGCTAGAGGGGTGACCTACCTATGCCACAGGCAGTGTGAGGTTGGCGTGACACTCTGAGGGGAGTGCCATGCCGACTTAGTCATTTTCTCCCCACCAGCACACTCAAGCTGTGAGGCAGTGTGCATGTGCTCAGCGAGGGGTCCCTAGGGTGGCATAAGTCATGCTGCAGCCCTTGGAGACCTTCCCTGGCATCAGGGCCCTTGGTACCGGGGTACCAGTTACAAGGGACTTACCTGAGTTCCAGGGTTGTGCCAGTTGTAGAGACAAAGGTACAGTTTAGGGAAAGAATACTGGGTCCTGGTTAGCAGGGTCCCAGCACACTTTCAAGTCATAACTTAGCATCAGCAAAGGCAAAATGTCAGGGGGTAACCATGCCAAGGACGCATTTCCTTACAATGGTGTATGACATGGTTTGGGCTCATCGTACTACAAGAAATACTGTCACAGGGGAGGTTCCTTTTGAGCTGATAAGAGGGGGAAGGCAGGAACAAGGCTGCTACCGGAGTGGATGAGAATTTTGTTGGATAACTGTTCAGTTTGGGGGCAGTTGGGTGCTAGGAATAGTAAGGTTGAAAAGGAGCTGGAGGAAAGAAGGAGTGAAACTTCTTGTTTGCGAGGTGACAACAGGATTTTTAAAGGTGATTGGGTGAAAATTAAGGTCAGAGCAGGTAGGTGGAGGAATTTTCGGGGACCATTCAAAGTGAGAGAGGTGCATTTTTTTTTTGTGATACTGGAGAATGGAAAAAAGTCGAATTTGAGGAAGGTGGCTAAGTGTGGTGGTGCTGTTGCTGTTCGGATTGATGAGAAGTGTGGTGGTGCAGGTGCCAAGAGTTGTAATGAGGAAGTGGGTTGCAGTAGTTACATGTTGATGGATGATGAGTCTTTGATCCATAATAGTGGTATTAGGGTTGCTGCTGAGACCAATAGAGGAGTGGATGCAAGAGTTGATGGGGGGTTCACACAGTTTAGGATAACTCAGTGGAATCACAGAACTCCTGCATATTTGAAAGACTTTGGGCCTGATTACAACTTCGGCGGAGAGGGTTAATCTGTCCCAAATGTGACGGATATTCCGCCCGCCCTATTATGAATTCCATTGGATATAATGGACTTGTAATTCAGTGGGCGGGATATCCGTCACATTTAGGACGGATTAACCCTCTCCGCCGAAGTTGTAATCAGGCCCTTTGTGATGTGATATGGTTGTATATTTTGTTTTTTTCCAGTTTTTTGTTGTTTTTGTTTTAAAAGAGGAAAGATGTGTTGTAATGTAATCAGCATGGAATTCTTGGAATACGGTGAGCATTGGAACGGGCGGCTGCTGTGGCGTTCTGGAAAAAGTCAGTTACCCGACTGGCTGGTGAAGGAAAGCCACGTAGCCATTTCTTGGTGATTAAAACTACTTATTTTAATGAAGTATCTTGAAGTTTATTTGAGGTACAATTAATAGCAAATTTTGTTTCATATTTAATTTCAATCCCTACTTTTATGAAATAGACAGCTGCCATGACTTATCTGAAAGAGACTTCTAGTTGCAGATTCCTTACCTTAAAATTTCCTCCAGGCTTCAAACTGGATCCGGAGATTTTTCTTCGAGCAATACCCTTGCGCGTCGGTAGGTGGCGTTGGTCGACTCCGCAGACGTCGTGGTCACCGTGATGACGTCTGGAGTAGTACATAGACGCCGCCCTCGCACAGTGACGTCAGTTCTTTTCTTCATGCCCTTTGATGGCACCTGTCTCTTCGGAGACAAAGAGGACTCGGCCTTGGAGAGGTTCAAGGATTCCCGGGCTACGGCTCGGTCCCTTGGCCTTTCTTCCGCCACACGCCGCCCACAGTCCACTTTTTGTCTCTTTCGTGGCCAATGCAAGGGGCGCCCTGTTGCGTCCTCAACAAATGCGTACAACAAATGCTTAACACTACCCTCTGATAAGCCTACTGCTTGACCACACTACCACAAAATAGAGCATTAGAATGATCTCTTTTTGCCACTATCTTACCTCTAAGGGGAACCCTTGGACTCTGTGCATGCTATTTCTTACTTTGAAATAGTACATACAGAGCCAACTTCTTACACTTGGTTAGATCTGTTCACCTCTGCAGAGAATGTGCAATGTCAGCTATTTTGTGCGTTGGAGTTTCCAATGCGGCACTCACTCGGAGACGCTTTTCGTCTCGAGTGGAACTCTGGCCTCCTTTACGCCTTCCCTCCTATCCCTCTTCTGCCCAGAGTTCTCAAGAAAATCGAGTACCACCGGGCCCACGTTATCTTGGTGGTTCTGGAATGGGCTCGAAGAGTGTGGTATCCATAGCTATTGAGCATGCCCATCGATCCTCCACTCAGACTGCCTCTTTGGTGGATCTTCTGTCGCAGCAGCAGGGGACAGTCCTCCACCTGAACCTGTCCAACCTCCGCCTTTATGTGTGGAGATTGAGCGGCAACAGTTGACGGCATTTGCCCCTCCACCCGAAGTCTGCAATGTTATCTTGGCAGCCATGCGTCCATCGACGAAAACTGTATATGCCTGTCGTTGGAATAAATTTGTGGCATGGTGCGCCAACAAATCTGTTGACCCCCTTTCTGCTCCTCTTTCAGAGGTTCTTCTATTCATTCTTTCTTTAGCCCAGCAGGGCTCTGCATTGGGCACCCTTAAAGGGTATCTGTCTGCCATTTCTGCCTTTCTTAGTCTTTCTGATCAGCCCTTACTCTTTAAATCTCCTCTTGTGAGTAGGTTCTTGAAGGGGCTCACCCACTTATTTCCTCCCACTCCCTTCATCGTGCCTCAGTGGGATCTTAATCTTGTACTTACTTACTTGATGTGTCCCTACTTTGAGCCAATGCATAATTGTCCCTTATGGCTCCTCACATTCAAGACTGTTTTTCTCATCCCCATCACTTCTGCCCGCAGGGTGAGTGTGCTTCAGGCCCTTTCTTCAAAGCCTCCATATTTGTCTGTGCACCACGACAAAGTGGTGTTACGCACTAGGGCTTCCTTCCTTCCTAAGGTGGTTACACCATTTCATGTAGGCCAGTCCATCACTTTGCCTACCTTCTACGCACCCCCACATCCTTCCCATGAGGAGGAGAGACTCCACCGTCTGGACCCAAAAAGAGCGTTGGCGTTCTATCTCAATCGTACTAAAGACTTCCGGGTGGACGATCAACTCTTTGTTGGCTATGTGGGTTCGAAGAAAGGGAAGACGGTGCAGAAGCGTACCATTTCTCGATGGGTGTTTCTTTGCATCAAAATGTGCTACGCTTTGGCAAAAAAGCAACCTCCTGACGGCTTGCGGGCTCATTCTACCAGGGCCACTGCTGCATCCACGGCGTTAGCAAGCAGAGTTCCAGTCCTGGATATCTGTCAGGCAGCTACGTGGGCGTCCCTGCACACGTTTGCTATGCATTACTGCTTGGATGGTCAGGTACATCGGGACGGCTACCTTGGTTGTTCGGTCCTGCAGGACTTTCTAGTATGATCTTAGTTCGCAGCCCTCCACCGAGGATGACATTTCTTGTGTATCTGTTCTAAGGTAAGGAATCTGCAACTAGAAGTCTCTATCAGATGTACAAGTTCCTTACCTTCGGTAACCAAATATCTGGTAGAGACATATTCTAGTTGCAGATTCCTTACTGCCCACCCATCCTCCCGGCTTGCGAACTGATTTCCAGGGACAGGGATTCCCCCCCTCTCAGGTCCTTAGCTCTGGAACACCAAACTCAGTGTTCTTAGCGGCTCTGCGCTCTGGCGTGGAAAGTCGTTAAAGGAAACTGACATCACTGCGCGAGGGCGGCGTCTATGTACTACTCCTGACGTCATCACAGCGACCACGACGCCTACGACATCTGCAGAGTCGACCGACGCCAGCTACCGACGTGCAAGAGTATTGCTCGAAAAAAAATCTCCAGATCCATTCTGACGCCTGGGGGAAATTCTAAAGTAAGGAATCTGCAACTAGAATATGTCTCTTCCCGATAGTTCTTTACCGAAGGTAAGTAACTTGTACTTTAAGTCCAGAAGAAGTTCACTGACACATTACACATTGACACCACTTTGTCACGCCATTAAGACCCATGTTTAAAGGATCTTCCTTTTTGTTGGCCTAAAAACTCCGCCCTGCATCATACGATAATATGTAAATCAGTAGAAACTTTCAGGTTTCATGTACATACATTGTCCTACAGAATAAGCTGTACTTTGACAAGGAGTTTGAAAAGAAAGTAGTAAGCTGTGTGCTCTCGCAGGCCACATGTTTGGGAGAGAGGCCAGCAGCCTGACCCCTGTCTACACCTGTCTTTGAGATCCATCTGAGTTTTACATATTTCCCTCTCGCTCCTGGCTCTGCCTGTCCATTATCCAAAACAAGCATGCCACTGGTTTCTTGTAGTCGACAATCACAATAAGGGACACTAAACCGAAAATACGTGTCAGTTGCTAACCAGAAGCTTTGCATACGAGATATCCTTTACTAAAAGCCTGTCTGTTTTAGCTAGTGACCACATGAAAACGTACTATTGCAGTGGATGGAAAATATTGATCATAAATCAGTAGAAGGCTTTGGGCGTTTGCATAACTATATATTATTAAAAACCTGGCAATTGAGTGTCTATTTACAATCTTTGTGTCAGTGGAGGATCAGCCATTTTGTATTTCTTTCAGGAGCACAGAGATGGCGACCTTACATCAATTCCCAAGAACGTTTGCATGTCCTATGTAAAAATCATTGAGGAAGTGCTTGGCTGCCCCCCTGATCTGGAGCTTCTGAAACTGATTTTCAATTTTCTTTTGGCAATTCATCCTCCCACTAATACATATGTTTGTCACAATCCCACCAATTTCTTCTGCTCCCTGCATGCAGGTATTTTGTCTTTTTATTCAAGATGTTGTAGTGCTTTTTAATTGGTTCAAGATATGTGTTGATGATTTCTGCATATTTGCGACATGTTTTTCATTGTAATTGAATGGTGTTTATTCCCTTTTCAGTCGTTTATTTAGGACTAAGTAGTTTTCATTTTTGGTATTTGCATCAGCCGTGTTTAGCACTCGAATCCTTGTCCACCTAAGGAATACCGTGGCTTCCTAAATTTTAAGCGTAATACACCTCATTCGTCATTAGTGATTGCAACATTTGAAATCTTCCTTTGCTATCGGACTCAGGCTTGCCTGATTACCAACTGGCGTAGTTGATATTAGCTATGATCGAGCATCGTTTTAACACTGCCTATCTTGTTATTTCAGAAGTGAAAACATATTTTATTAGGCTCTTATATGCCTCCCTCTTTTATTGAAATATATCTCCGTTTTGGTAATCTGTTTTAATGTTGTCACTTAAAACTGCACTTATAAAGCTGAGATTCGTTTCTTAGTAGTCGATTTTGTTATTTTTGACATGTACAAATATTAATACTTTTTAAGCAGAAGTTCATAGCATTTTGGAGCTTCTCATGTGCTGCCGTCAGTGTCCTATATTAGTTCATCCGCATGTTTTTTTACCAATCACAGAAAAGTTCACCATCACTGATGGGCTCATCTTCATTTGTTATGCGGTGGCCAGTACATCCTATAAACTGTTAAAAAATGTGTTGCATGCTGGAGGCTTAGCAAGTTCTAAAGAAACTTAGTTGATACTTGCTATAAATATAACCATTTCTGCATCAGCAAACGGTCCTAGATCTTTTACTGTTGGGACACTCTTGCTCCCCTTTAGCCTGCCAATGCACTTCACTTCAGTAAGTGGGGTATCATAGCAACTGCTGGGACCAAGAAGAGCCCCATCTGCGGCTCTGAAGAGTGTATGTTTTGTCTCTAGTTCACCAACAATTTTAAAGGTTAAGAAAACAGTACAGAAAATCCCAAACTAATTTAGAAAAATAGTGACTAATTTAATGGGCAAGCATACACCAAGATGATTAAATTTGAATAAGGGGAGGCAGAGATATGAATTTCAAATTTTTGTAATGCAAAGTGTGCAGAGAAGAAAAGCGCCATTGAAAAACATCAGTTTGTGGTTGACTAGGAGCTAGAATACACTAGGGTGGTAATTGCAGTTAGTTTTAAGTTAGCACTTAGTCTTTGAAATGTAAGTCAAAATCCTTCAGCGGAACAAAATCCAAGAGTGAGGCCCACCGAGGTGCTCTTTAAGTGGGATACATCATTGTTGATCTCCGACTTATTCAGTTGGTTTTGGTGCCAAAAGCTCAAGAGTGAAACAAAGCTGGATTTTGCAGCTGTCAAGGTGACTTCATCACTTGGAAGAATTTGCTTGCTTGTCCCGGTCCAAGGTTTGCCATTCGGTCTTAGTAATTTTTTTGGTTCTCAGAATTCTCTAGGAAGGCAAAACTGAAGATGCAGCCATGCAAGGTTCCGCAAGGCTGGATGCCTCCTCAGCTGAAACAGTTTTCAGTGCAGCGAAAAGCTCTGGATGGGATGGACCTGGGTTTCTTGCCCATGTTGCATTGTCCTCCCTGGGCATACTTCCTCGCCAAATTGTCTATGAGGGCTCTGGGAATGAATCGGAGGAGATCCCGCAAGTCCCATTTGGGATTAGCAAGCCAAAAGAATTTGTAATGCTGTCCTATATCCCTCTCAGATGGTTAATTCCTGCTAAGTGACCATTTGTTGACAACACATATGTCTTTCTGGGACTAGATGCCAATATATTATCCTCTGGTAGACAGATTAAAGTCTAGCCAGGAACATTCCTTGGCATCTGGACGTCCTATGAGTGACATAACTGATTTTAAACAAGCGCTGGCTTAAGCAGCCCAAAGTACATTTTTATAAAGTTACTTTTTTTTTTTACTGAAGGTATCAAAAACCTGATATCAGCATTAAATCAGATTTCGAAAACTTGAAAATAACAGAATTATTTTTCTAGCATCTTCTGAAGCAGGGTTGTCAAATAAATATTTTATACACATGTAGACCGTTCAATGAAAATGTTGTCTCAACCTGGTTTGCTAATAACTTTGGCCCTGTCACAAAACCTAAAAAAAAAAAAAAAAAAGTTCATTCACCTCAGCTAGCTCCTTCCTGGAAAGTTTTGGGGTGATCCATCAAGGGGGTGGGAGGTCCCAAAACACAAAATTCCCATGCATTTTATATAGTCTTATTTAAGATGAGCTACAGCAAAAACTGCTGAATGGAATTACACCAAACTCAACAGGAACCTAGATCTTGGTCCGTGGATAGTGCTTTTTGTGATTTGGTGTAAATCCGTTCAGTAATTTTTGAGAAATTAAGGGTAAAAAATAATTGTATATTTTGGCATTTGGGCTTGGAAGATTCTCCAAGGCTCTCCTAGGAGCACCAATTTAAAAATAGAGTGTGCTGATTGGCACAGGAAACTTTATTTCCCTTGGGCCATTTCGCTCCCACCGGAGTCAGACGCCTGTGGGAGGGAGCGTTCTGATTGGTTACCAGCAACATAAGAAAAATGTTGGTGGCAGCCGTTACAGGACTCAGGGACTTAGTCCCCTGTCCTTTTGTCTGCAGGGTAGGGATACCCTGACTCCCTAGGCCCCATGGCGGTACCCAGAGGAACCCACAGCCCACCTAGGGCCAAAAATGACAAATATGCAGCAAACCCACAAGACTTTTGCTGGATTGAAAAAACAAAAACAAAATCCAAAATGGTGGCCGGGCTGCATTTATTTATTACATAGCTCTGGAGTGCCTACACCTAGGCCTATATTTATAAGGGGGAGCGGGGCTGCCTGACCCCACACCTTTCGCGCCTCCTTCCAGAGGCACTGGGGAGCTCATTCTCAGGGCCAAAAAACATTTTTATTGGGGAGGGCAAGCGCAACCCGCCTCCCTGAGCCATTAGAGGTCCCAGTGAGCCCCCACTCCAGGACTGATCTTATTATTTATGGGAAGAGAGGTCCCAGGGAGCACATCCCCCAAGGTTGACCTTGATTTTTAAAGGCAGGGGAGTTGAACAACACTCCTTCCTGAGTCTCGAAAGGCCCCGGGAGCCCGACCTCTGGCCGAAAATTCACAAAATGGTGGGTGGGGCCATGCAGTCCCTCTCTCCAACCTTGAAAACTCCCCGGGGAGGCCACCCCCAGGACTGATTCCTTTAAGAGAGTGGGGGCTGTCCAGTCCCCTCCTTGAGCCATTAATAGTTCTGGGGAGCCTACCGCCGGGGGCTGTCTCAGCTACGTCCCAATAGCCCAGCCCTGGGACAGAGCAATTTCCCTGTCCACAGTGGTGCAGGCAGGGAAACATGTGTTTGCTCTCACTTTGCGGGAGCATTTTTAAATCTCCCACTTAACAGAACCAAACACCGAGTCCTCTACCATCTGGCAGGAGCTTCAAAAATGCTCCCACCCAATAGGAGTGGACTTTAGTTCTGTTTCCCTGCCCATGGTGATGCAGAGGATTCCCTTAAGAGGACCTATCTTGGACACATTAGCATGTACAGCCTTTTCGCCATACAGCGAGTCTGGGACATTCAGGTTATGATCCTGAAGTTTCAGACTCAAACCTGAGTCTTGTTGAGCATGGTACTGAGTCTTATTGTGCTTCTGGCCTTGTGCATCCTACTGGTCCCTGGTGCCAGGTGGCACATATAGGCCTTGGAGTGGAAACTTTATTTTCAGTGCTCATAGCAATGGAGCTGTCTGTTAGATAACACCTGCATCTCAGAGGAGACAGCTATGGACCTTCGGTGGTGGAAGATGGACTCCAACCTGTGTTGCAGCAGGCCTCTCTCCTTACCTCATCCAAAACTCACAGTAATTATGGCTACGTTGGTTGGGGAGGTTCAGTGGGAAAGATGGAGATCAAGGGTCTCTGGTCTCAAGTGGAGAAGCAGTTTCACATCAACCTCCTGTAGCTATGCACCTTTCGGTTGGTCTTGAAAGCTTTTCTGCTGCCCATCAAGGTTTGGACAATGCAGCTGCTCTGGAAGTTTTTACAAAAGTGCTCCCCTGCACCTCGAGGTGGCACAGTGCATCTCAATGTTGGGATAGTTGTGCTCTGGAAGTGACAGAGTGGAGCCCATGCACATTGACGTCAGTTACTTTCTTTACACACTTTTGAATGTGGATTTGGAGCACTGCTCCCTTTTTTGTCAGCTGAAATATGATTTATCATTGTTTTCCCAGCGAACACAGCAGGGTTTAAACAATACCGTGGCTGCCGCAAACAGATATAGGTGATGGATCCACAGGAGGTATACCGTTAATGTTTGGGCTCAGGGCACAACTTCACCATGCAAAGTATGTGCACTTATGCACTCCAAGGCCACCCAGGATGGTGAAACAAAGCTATATGTAATCAAAATTAGAAAGAAGTCACAGACCTCGTGTAAGTCTAGCTTTAGGTCGAGGGCCCCGACCAGGGGAGGCTCCTCTGTAAAAGCAAAGGAGCATCTCCTCCCTGCTCAGAGTTGGGCAGTGTTGAATAGAACAATTTTAATATAATTTTATTTATCACTGTCTTTTTGCCAGTCAAGTAATCAAGAGTGTGCAGGGGTCATGGTAGGGAGGAGTGGTGGGCACTGTAAAGTGCGCATGTCGGTCTGGCTGGCCGTCTTAGAACGGCCAAACTGACATGTACACTTACATTTTTCCATCCCAGCTTTGTTGCACAGCCGGGTGGAGAAATGGCTCAGGCTCCCTGTGTCTGAGCGAGCGTCAGACCCGCACACTTAGGCCAATCCTGGCACTGCTGTCATGCTTGGTAAAGCATGAGACCAGCGTCTGGATTGGGAGCCTGTGCATTGTGCCCCATTGACTGCCGAGAGGCTGGAAGCACTGAGGCATCCTGTGCTGGGACCAAAGTGGCAGATATTATTTTTATTTTTAATAAAAATAATCGGATTTGGTGAGTTACACTACTTTACACTGGCTCAGCGGCTAGGGTCAGGACAGGCTCAACAATATCCACCACATACAATGTATTTCGAGGAACCAGAAAGGACTGCCCACTGTCACCCTTGTTCTTCTTCCCTGGCTATAGAACCATCAGCAGAACTGCTTCGGAGGGAGTGTGGGGGCAGCAGCATTAAGTTTGACAGCCAAGAAAATATTCTCGCTTCATGCAGATGACCTCCTTCTATATTTAGCAGACAGTCCCAGGGGAACGCAGGATGTGATCAATCGCCTTGAGGAATTTGGGAAACTGTCTGACATATGCCTCAACCAAACTAAAACCTGTATGTTCCTTTGCGTGGAAGGAACCTCTTGTTAGCCAGATAACCCCTTGGGGCTTTGATGGTCACCCACCTCCTGTAAGCATCTAGGTATCCAACTATACTACAGCCTGGGGGATCTATGGGGAGGGAATCTAGGGGGAGCAGATCACTCCCTTAGGGCGTGTGTCACCTTTTGGAGATCTCTACGACTGTCTTTGATGGCAAAAATCATGAAAGCCAGAGACAGCAAGCTAGTGATTGGGAAAAGAGAGAGGTCAGTGGCTCCCACAGGACCTATTGGGAGGAGAGACTTCTTTACAGTGAGGCTAGAGACCCTAAACCTGGTACCACTATGAGAGTGGTAGTGTCTCAGCAGTTTAGGGAATTTCTCCTCACTTTGGCCTATGACATCCCCCTAGCTAGGCATCTTGATCACTTTAAAACTTGGAGTAGGTCGGTGAGCCACTTCTACTGGCCAGGTATGTCCCAGAAGGTGAAGAAGTTTTGTAACTCCTATGCCACCTGCCAGGCCAGTGGCAAGACAGGTGGCCACTCAAAGGTCCCTTTAATTCCACTACTGGTGGTTGGGGTTCCATTTGAAAGGATAGGGATTGACATTGTCAGTCCCCTTAACCCCCCTACTGCATCAGGAAACAGATCTATACTGGTTGTAGTAGATCATGCAACCAGGTATCCTGAAGAAATTCTCCTGAGGACTGCTACTACCCCTGCAGAGCTAGGGCCCTCATTGATATCTTTACCAGAGTGGGCTTTCCAAAGAAGGTTGTGTAAGACAGAGGTAGAAATGTCTGGTTACCTGAAACATGTGGGCTGAATCTGGAGTGACCTATAAGTTCACCACCCCATTTCACCCACAGTCCAATGGACTTGTTGAAAGGTTCAACAAGAGATTGAAAGGTGTAAATGGTAGACTCCCTTTAAAACTCAGAAGGAGATAGAATGCCTTACTTCCAGGCCAGCATTTCACTTACAGGGACATGCTACAGAAGGGGGTAGGGTTCCCCCCTTTGAGCTTCTGTTTGGGCATCCTGGGAGGGGACCATTATGTCTTTTGAAGGAAGAATGGGAGAGGCCTCACAAAGAACCTAACAAGATATTGTGGACTGTGTGCTTGGCCTTTGCTCTCGAATGGCTGAGTACATGGAAAAAGCATCCAAAAAGTGTGAGGCCAGCCAAGAGCTCTAAAAGCTCTGGGTTGACCAAAAGTCTTCACTGATGGAGTTCAAATCAGGGCAAAAGGTGTGGGTTTTGGAGCCTGTGGCTCCTAGGGCTCTCTGGGACAAATGGAGTGGGCCCTACCCTGTCCTAGAAAGAAAATGGGAACTCACCTACCTGGTGGACTTTTGCTCTCTCGGGAACCCCAAGTGGGTCATCTATGTCAATCGCCTTAAACCCTATCATGACAGGGCTGTGAGATGACCATGCTCATGGTCACTGATCAGGATCAGACGGCAGAGTGTGAACCTCTCCCTGGCCTCCTCTCCAACAAACCTCATGAGGGCTGTAGGAAGCTGATCTGGTTTGTAGTGGGTACCTTGGGTACTTACACCCTATACCAGGTCCAGTTAGTGAAGTAGTAGTGTTCTAGCAGCTTAGGCTGATAGATGTAGCTATAGCAGAGCAGCTTAGGCTGAACTAGGAGACATGCAAAGCTCCTGCAATACCACTTATACACAGTACTTATACACAAGTATAGACAATACTCAGTGTTACCAAAAATAAAAGTATTTATTAGGGTACACAGTACCAAAAATATCTTAGAGACAATACTCCTTCTGGAGGAGGTAAGTATTATACACAATATATACACTAGACACCAAAATTAGACAAGTAAATAGTCACAGAACAATGCAAGCAATATGAAATGCTATAGATTGCAATGGGAGAAAATAGGTCTAGGGGCAACACAAATCATATACTAAAAAAGTAGAATGTGAATCACAAATTCCCCCCTAGACAAGTGTGGTGTGTGCAGAATCGATGGGAGAGTAAGAATACAGTAAAGGTAAGAAAAGTACCCCACCCCAGAGCCCAGAAAAGCAGGAGTAAAGTATTGCAAGTTTCCTTAGGACACACTACACCCCTTTGGGGATTTTGCAGCAGCCAACCAAGTCTGCAAAGAACAACTGCTGGATTATTGGACCTGAAGACCTGCAAAGGAAGAGGACCAAGTCCAGAAGTCAAAAGAAGTTCCGGGAAGGACCGGAGCCACTGCCAACCCAGAAGCGGGTGCAAAAGAAGAGTCCTCGGTTAGTAGAAGACTGAAGAAATGCACCCTAAGAAGATGCCAGCGGGTTCCTGCGTGATGCAAAAGATGTCCCACGTCGTGAAGATCGTTGCAGACGAGATTTCGTGTTGGAAGGTGCCAACAAGCCTTGGCTACGGCAAAAGTGTGTTTTTCATCAAAATAGCGCTGGATGGACCTGGGGCCTCAACTCTATGTGAGGAGGAAGAGGGGGCTCTCAGCACTTTATAGAGCCCTCAGGATGCCAGCCAGCACCTCCAGAACCCGCAGGATCCGGGTTCAAGGGAGGTGCAAAACGCAGTTGATGCAGCACAACAAAAGAAGGTCCCACGCCGCCGGAAAACAACTCAGCGGGTTGAGCGTCACAGTGTGGAGTGCTGGGGACCTGGGCCAGGCTGTGCACGAAGGAATTTTGCAAAGAGTGCACAGAGGCCTCAGGAGGTGAAGAAGACAAAATACACAGGGGTACCGTTGTTCTCAAGGAAGGCAAGGTCTTGCCTCCTCCAAATTGCATCAACAGGACCTCAGGACAGTTTGTCGATCATGTCCACCCTCTGTGTCCTTAGGAGCACACTTGTTGCCATGAGAGGAGTCCCAGGGTACCAGTCGTCGCCTTGGAAGGTGCCTGCTTGGAGCAGGGGAGTGATTCCGTCACTCCACAGGAGATTTCTTGTGCAGGATGAAGACAGGGAGTCCCTAGACTGTGCACGCCATGGAAACTGTTGCAGTTGGTGACTTAGAGCTGAGGTTGCTGACGAAAAGTATCTCTTGTAGACACTTTGTTGCAGTTACAGCGTTTCTTGGAGCAGGCTGCGGTTGATCCTAGGTCAGAAGAGTCTGTAGTGGTTGCAGAGGATTCCTGAAGGAAACTTGCAAGCAGAATCTGAAAAGAACCCAGGGGGGCAGGACCCTGTCTGTGAGTGGCAGCAGTTGTAGCTGCAGTGCAAGCCTCAGAGAGCTGGGTTGGCAGTACTGGGGGTCCATGGTGGTACATTGGGCTCCCCGATACTAGATTTGGAATGGGGGGACAATTCCATGTTCTTAGACATGTTACATGGTCATATTCGGAGTTACCGTTGTGAAGTTACATATAGGTATTGACCTATATGTAGTGCACGCATGTAATGGTGTCCCTCCACTCACAAAATGGCCCTGAACTATGTAGGGGCACCTTTGCTAGTGCAAGGGTGCCCTTGCACTTAATAACTTTGCACCTAACCTTCAGCAAGTGAAGGTTGGACATATAGGTGACTTATAAGTTACTTAAGTGCAGTGAAAATGGCTGTGAAAATGGCTGTGAAATAGTGTGTGCACTATTTCACGCAGACTGCAGTGGCAGTCTTGTGTAAGGGTTTGTATGAGCTCCTATGGGTGGCAAAATAAATGCTTCAGCCCATACGGATCTCCTGGAACCCCAATGCCCTGGGTACCTAGGTATAATTACAATAGGGACTTATAAGGGGATCCAGTATGACAATTGAAATTGGTAAATGAAGTCACTGGCCTACGGTGACAAATTTAAAAGCAGAGAGAGCCTAAGCACTGAGGTTCTACTAGCAGAGCCTCGGTGACACAGTTAGGCACTACACAGGCATACACATTAAGCCACAAACTATGAGCACTTGGGTCCTGTCTAGCAGGATCCCAGTGAGACAGGCAAAATATACTGACATATAGGTTTTTATCTATGAACACTAGGGTCCTGGCTAGCAGGATCCCAGTGGCACAGTAAAAACACACTGACACGCACTCACAAACAGACCAAAAGTGGGTTAACCATGCTAGAAAGAGGCTACTTTCTCACAATGACTCAGTAGAAGATGTGGTCTTTTCAGACACCCTCACTGACAAACAGCAGAGTGACTGCAGGCAAGTCCTGCATCAGTATGCTGAGCTCTTCTCTTTGACGCCTGGTCAGATCAGCTGGTGTAAATATGATGTGGACATTGGGGACAGTCTGTCCAAAAAAAAAAATACAGGCAGTCTGATCATGTCAAATAGGGCATAAAAGCTGAAGTAGGCAAGATGCTTGAATTGGAAATCATTGAGCACTTTGAAAACCCCTGGGCCAGCCTAGTTGTCATAGTCCTCAAACCTCACACCCAGGGTGGAAAGCAAGAGATACGGTTTTGTGTGGACTGTAGGGGCCACAAAGCTGTAACCAAGACAGTTGCACATCAAGTTCCTAAGACTGACAAATTGTTTGACAGGTGGGTGGCGACCAAATATCTCAGTATGTTTGGTCTCACATCAGGGTACTTGCAGATACTTCTGACCCCTGGAGCAAAAGAAATATCAGCATTCGCAACCACACATAGGCATTATCAGTTCATTGTTATGCCCTTTGGATTGAAGAATGCCCCTGCCACCTTCCAAAGGTTGGTGAACAAAGTCCTGGCTGGGTTGGAATACTTTAGTGCAGCATATCTTGATGATATTGCTGTCTTTAGGTCCACCTGGCAGGATCACCTCATCCACCTTGTCAAGGTCCTTGAGGCTTTGAAGAGTGCAGGCCTCACTATCAAGGCGAGCAAGTGCCATATACGGCATGGCCAGATTGTATACTTGGGCCACCTTGTAGGTGAAGGCCAAGTTCAACCACTAAAACCCAAGATCCAGACAATTCTGGACTGGGAAGTTCCAACCAGCCAGACTTAAGTCAGGGCATTCCTTGGCTTGACTGGACCTACAAGTGGTTTGTGAAGGGGTATGGCACTAATGTGCTGCCTCTCATAGAACTCACCTCCAAGAAGATGCCAAAGAAAGTGAACTGGACAGTGAGCTGCCAAAAGGCTTTTTACACTGAAGGAAGCAATGTGCTCAGCACTTGTTCTGGACGTTACAGATTATACAAAGCAATTCATAGTGCAGACAGATGCCTCTGAACATAGGATAGGAACAGTCCTATCCCAAAGCTATGATGATGGCCATGATCAACCTGTTACTTTCATTAGCAGACGGTTCCTCCCCAGAGAGCAGTGTTGGAGTGCCATCAAGAGGGAAGCCTTTGCTTTGGCCTGGTTCCTGAAGAAATAGCGGCGATACTTGTTTGGTTCTCACTTCCTTGTTCTAACCAACCACAGGCCCCTCAAATGGCTGATGGAAATGAATTTGAAAACCCCAAACAGTTGAGGTGGTCCAGCTCCCTAAAGGGATTGGACTTCACAGTGGAAGATCGACCTTGGACTAACCACGCCAATGCAGATTTCTTTTCCAGGATTTTCCACTTAGAAGATGAAGACTCTCTTGGAAAAGTTTAGTTTCATTTTCTTTGGTTTATGGGGAGGTGGGGGATCATGTAGGAAAGCACCCTTTTGGCATGGTTAGCCCCCACTTTTTCCTTGTTTCTGATGTGATTTCAACTGAAAGTACACTGGGTTCTTGCTAACCGGGTCCCCAGAGCCAGCTCACTTTTCAAATATTGTACATTTATTTTCCCAACTGGAAAAAACTTTAGCACCCTATGTAAGTCCCTAGTAAATGGTACCCCTGGGAACTAGGGCCGGAGTTACTAAAGAAGAATCCTAAGGATTACAGCATGAATTGTGCCATCCTGAGGAACCCCTCACAAGCCACACACAGTGCTGCCATCACAGGCTGCGTGTCTTGTTGCAGACAAAAGTGAAAACACGACCGGTCACACATCCTGTGTGCCAGGTCCCCTACCACTGCATAGGAAATTTGTAAGTCACCCCACAGAAGGCTTTCCAGCCCCAAGGCAGGGTGCATTATATTGCATGTGAGGGCAGAACTGCATGAGCAGATATGCCCCTGCTATGTCTTTGTCGAATCTTAGACATAGTCAGTGAACAGGGAAGCCATTTTAGATAGATGTGCTGGACCCTGTTCAGCACGAGTTCCCCAGCTAAATTATGATTTCACTTAAATTAAGGATTTTTGGTATCAAACATCTCATATTAATAAACTGTCACTGCTTCCGGTGATGGATATATTAATACATGCACACAGAAGGCACCTTACAGGTACCCCCTGACAATCTAACCGACTGCTAGTGTGTTGACTGACTAGATTGAACCAGCACAGCCTCCCTAGACAGATTTCTGACCACCTGAGGTGAGAGCCAGCGCTCTCGGATATCAGGAACCAAAAACCTGCTCCGGGTGGAGGTGTTATCACCTTTTCCAGACAGGATGGTCATTGAGGGTGGGTAGCTACAAAGGAGCAGTTGCCTTTGTTAAGCAACCCAGGTCCCTCCAGATGGCAGAGAAGACCACTGCCCTGTCCTGACCCCACTTTTTGGTGGGAAGACAGAAGGGAAAATTAGTAAGATTAGGAGGTGTGCCCACCGCATGCCAGACTCACGCCTAAAGGGGTACAACTGATGTGTACACCACTTTTCATATTCCTTTATGTTGTTTTACCTGGAATTAGTATTCTAGGGTTAGGGTTATGCCCACTTCCCAAAGGAAGTGGTTCTATAAAGGGAATAGTCACCCTAAAGATAAACAACCCATTGGCTACCTGGCACTCCCTAAACTGCCCCAAAATTGAGTATTTAGGTGGCACCCCTGAACCCAAGAACTCAATTTCAAAGGATCAAGAAAGGAAGGACGAAGAAGAGTCACTGCCTGGTGAGAACAGCAGAAGAGCTGCTGACTTTTGGTGCGAAACCCTGCCTGCTCACAACTCTCTCGACAATAGCGATAGAATGACTCGTCTTGCAAAGCTGGAAAATGACCAACGCCTTGCGCAGCCTGACAGCACCTCGCAAATTGCTCCCAGTCTCCCTTGGAGTAGAGGAGCTACTCCCATGCAGTCCACAGGCACCAAAAAGTAGAGTCCTGTCCACCGCCTTGCAGCTCCCCGGCTCGACCGATGCCGAAGATGACCAGGAGAAGGTGTTCGTGCTCTGGAGGACCAGATCTGTCTCCCCACCAAGTATGAGGACACCAGGGCCAACCAGAGCCGTGCAGCACCAACCCCTGCGGTACCAAATGTCCTGCACCAATAGTGAGAGTCCATTCCGGATTCCCACTGCACTGGGACCAAGCAGCGGTCGGGGGATGTCGGCATCAGTGAGACTCACTTCGTAAGTGGCCCAGCAGTCTTGAATTTGCCCCTAGCAGCTATTGACCCCTAATCCTGAGGAGCATCTTTGCACACCAGCCTAGTTGCCCTTAAACGACTGTGCACCTGAGCCACCCAGCCCAGGTACCAAAGAACTGTCTGTGCCTCGCTGCTCTAATGCTCCTTGTGACCCAAGCCTCTGTTTGGGAGCTCTTGGTCTTGTCCCCAATCCCCCCTGTACAGCCTGTTTCCAGGTGGCCCCCTTACCATCAAGCACTCAGCCACAACCTCACCGGCACCCTGCTCCCGGTGAAATCCGGGCACCTTTCAACAAACTGCTGGTATTACTTTGGACAGTAGGCCTCTACAACTCCAGACCCTGAAGGTGAACCTCTAAAACTGACTGTACTTACCTTTACTGACCTTTCCTTCCATATGATTGCAATGTAAAGGCGCACAGTTTACTTGCTTGTAAACATTTATGTCAAAAACAGTACTTACTCTTTAACGAAGTTCATCGTTTCAAAACATGTATAAAAAGTGTTATTTAAAAAAAAAATTGGACTGGGAATTATTCTGCGAGTGTGCCTTATTTATTGACTCTGCAATTATGAGAAATGCTTAGCACTGCCCTCTGATAAGCCTAACTGCTCACCCACGCTAACACATAGCAGAGTGTTAGTATTTTCTACTTTTGCCTCTGTCAACCAATTGGGAATCCACTGGACTCTCTGCACAGTGTACGTCTTTTTAGTGCACCATTTAGTGCCAGCTTCCTACACTTACCCTAAAAAGGTCTCACACAACACAAGGCTAAAGTACATACAATTTCATTTTCTACACATGATGTACTGTACACCTCATACACTATAGACTACAGGTAATCTACGGTAGGGAACCCACGGGGATGCCCTGGATGTGGTCTTCCGGATGCAGATTTTGCCACATGATATGGAGCTGCCCTACCCTTCAGATATTATGGAATGCGGTTCTCAACCAATTACATCTCACACTGGGAGACAATATCCCCTACACAGTGGAAATCTGCCTTCTGGGAGGACTCCCTAGACGTAAGAAGCATAAAATAGGTTATACGTTTTTGGGTCTAGCACTAACATTAGCCAAACGCAGAATAACAATGGCTTGGATATCGGAGAAGGGCCCAATATTTGACACTTGGGCGGCGATGCAGGAAAAGGCTCTTGGTAGGGAGGACACTAGGGGAATCCAAAGACACCCATTTGGCGAGCTCTGGACAGAAATCCTGGGAAGCTGGGAACATCCGGCGGGTGACACAGACTCAGAGCAGGATGTCCCTGACAATCCCAGGGATGGAAACCAAGGAGACAGAGCAGACGGGGAAAAAAAAAGAGAGATGACTGATAGAGAGTCAGAGGACTGATAGGAGTGCTACATTATGACTTTAGTTAATTTCCCTGTGAATGATGCGCCACACGATACAAGACCCACCACCATTTCCTGCTCCTAATCTTGCGGATTCAAAACTTAGATACTATAAGATGCATACATGAAGCCGGCGCACCTACTGGCGGATGACCCCCTTGACATACCCTCTCACAAATGTTACTAGACCCCTAGAGACACTAGTTAGATTTATGTTCTTTCTATTTTCTTAAGCTTGGCTATTGAACAGATTGCTTGCTGCCTAATATTAAGCACCCATTTCCCAAGATTAATTCTGGCTGTTCCTCTCCCCTCCTGCTCCAGATATGGAGTCAACTGAGAAATACACACTCAGACTCCCTAAGGCGATCACCCAACCCGTAGTTAAGACCCCACTCACTCATTAGTGAAGAGATCATGCATGTTGAAAAATAGAATCAGATCACTATGTGTGTAGGAAAGTAGCATCTTTCTGGTATAGTTGCCCCCA
The DNA here is from genome assembly GCF_031143425.1 of Pleurodeles waltl. Lineage (NCBI taxonomy): Eukaryota > Metazoa > Chordata > Amphibia > Caudata > Salamandridae > Pleurodeles > Pleurodeles waltl. Next base: position 858,001,192 of record NC_090444.1, on the reverse strand, counting down.
CTTTCTGCCTGGTGTCAGTATGTTTAGACTGTACAAAGTGGAAGGGAGCACACTGCCTGGCATCCCAGCTCAGTTCACCCCATTGCATCCTGGCAAATGCAGTGCACTTACTTCAAAGTTGCTGTAGTTTTTCATCATAGTTGGTGGAGGTAGTGCTGTTAACTCTAGACATGTGTTTCTGGGTTTAGCCCTTCATTAGTTGTGAGCAGAAATAGTAGAGGGCAAAGAAAAGTCACCTGGGGTTGTAGGTTTGCTGCCCAAGTCTTCACAGGTCACAGTACCACTCCACAGGCACACAGGTGCATCTCAGGTGAGCTTCTCAGCTCATTGGCTCAAGGGAGCCTTTTAAATACAAGGGGAAGGTAACACATTGCATGTCATCCCAGCACAGTTCACCCCATTGCATCTTGGTAAATTCAGTGCGCTTACTTCAAAGTTGCTATAGTTTTTCACCAAAGTTGGTGCAGGTAGTGCTGTTATGTCTAGGCACATGTTTCTGGGCTTGGCCCTTCATCAGTAGAAAGCAGAAGTAGTAGAGAGCAGAGAATAGTAATCTGTGGTTGCTGGTGTGCTCTCAACTGCTTCCTGTTTAAAAAGGCTCCCTTGAGTCAGCAAGCTGACGAGCTTTGATTGATGCACCTGTGTGCCACTGAGCAGTACTGAGAGGACTTTGGCAGCATTTCGAGCAACCCCAGAAAAAAAGCCTGCTGCTCCCTACTGATGAAGGGCTAAACACAGAAACATATGTCTAGAGATGTACAGCACTAACCTCACCCCTGAGGTGAAAAACTATAGACTATAGATGAAGTTATCACAGATTTGTACTGCATTTACCATGATGCATTGCAGGCAAACTGCATGCTGGTCCCAGTTGTTTCCTCTTTAAAAAGGCTCCCTTGAGTCAGCAAGCTGACGAGCTTTGGTTGATGCACCTTTGTGCCGCTGAGTGGTATGGAAACCTAAGAGGACTTTGGCAGTGTTTCCAGCAACCGCAGAAAAAAGCTTGCTGCTCTCTACTGATGAAGGGCTTAACCCCAAAACATGCGTATAGAGATATACAGCACTAGCTGCATCCACAAAGGTGAAAAACTATAGATGAAGTCAGCAAGAATCCGTACTGCATTTACCGTAATGCACTGGGGGCAAACTACATGCTGGTGTGTGATGCAGTGTGCTCCCAACTGTTTGCTGTTTAAAAAGGCTCCCTTGAGCCAGAAAACTGACAAGCTTTGGTTTATACACCAGTGAGCCACTGAGTGGTACTGAGACCTGAGAGGACTTTGGCAGCATTTCCGGCAACCCCAGAAAAAGTCCTGCTGCTCTCTACTGATGAAGGGCTAAACCCCAGAAATACGTGTCTAAAGATGACAGCACTACCTGCACAAACTTTGGTGAAAAACTACAGATGAAATAAGCACAAATGCATTGGGGCAAACTACATGCTGGAGTGGGAGGCAGTGTGCTCCCAACTGTTTCATGTTTTGACTGTAGTACACTGGGATCCTGCTAACCAGGACCCCAGTGTCAGTGTTCTCGCCCCTAAATTTAGTTGTATGGTAACTTTTATACCCTACAATTGGCACCCTTGTTAGTCCCTAGTATATGTCACTTAGGTACTCCGGGCATTCGTACACCAGGGGTCCCCAGGGGCTGCAGCATGTATTGTGCCACTCTTGGGGGCCCATGCAAACTGTGACTACAGGCCTGCCATTGCAGGCTGTTGAAATGGTGCATGCACCTTTCACTCCAGATATAAGGGTTGCCTTATATCATGGTCACTGCACTCTGACCCTGTACAGCACCCTTAAGGTAGGCCCTTCAGCCGAAGGGCAGGGTGCATAATTCTAAGTGTGAGGACACCCCTGCATGAGCAGAGTTGCCTCTGATAACCCCAGACTCCATTTACTGGGCTTTTTAAGTGTGAGAAAGCCATCTTAAGGTATGCAGTGGACACTCTTCAACACAAGTTGTCCAGCTACATAATGGCTTCACCGAACCAGGGCATATTTGGTATCAGACATTTTGGAATCATGCAAAATGATACCATGTACTCTGGGAGCTCCCTAGGGCAATCCCCCAAAGTCTGCCTGTTTAGCCTTGCAGGGCCGGTATGCCAGCCTGTGCTGCTGCCGACCACAGACACTGTTCTGCGGTCCTGCTGCTGAGATTAACTCGGGCAGGGGAAGGCAGAATAAAGGATTTCCTGTACGATAGAGGTCTGACCACCTCTTCTATAAAAAATAGGTGTCACTGGGCTAGAGTGGGGGTGCCTCTGAGCACTACCAGACTGCTTTGAAGGGCACATTTGCTGCCCTCCTTGCGTAAACCGGTTTGCACCAGTGCAAGAACCCATGGTTCCCCTGTGGGGCAAAACCACACAAAAGGACCAATTACTGACCACCCCCCTGTCCAGCTCCTCCCCTAGGAAGATGCACAGGGCTCTGTTTGTGCCATCTTGGAAATAAGATGAGCAGAGACCCCTTAGAACATCTGACTGGTTTGTCCAGCTGGGTGACGCCCCTGACCCCCTCTGGTAGGTGGGTCACAGCATTATGTGCCCAACTCACTTCTGGGTTACTAAAAGGCTCCCATAAGGGTGGGAGCCTAGATACGTCTGCAAGTCTTTAGGAACCCTCTGTAAGTCTCCTCTGCAAGATGCTTCCTGGACACCGGAACCACTGCTGTTTTTTTACTGGATCCAAAGTTCAAGACGACTGTGACCAGTAGTAGGGCTCCTACTGCAACTTTGTTTCCAACTACTGCAAAGACTTCGGCAACCACATGGTTTTGCATACTCCAGAGTCACAGGAACTCTGCCGTACAATTAGGAAAGCAAGAAGGAATCTCCCTTTGAGTGGAGTCACTCCCCTGCATCTGCAGGCACCTCAACGACGACGACTGACTTGTGGATTCTGCTGTCCCACAGACTCTTCAAAGCTCTACATTACAGATGGTGGTTCTGTGGCTCTCCAGAGGTCTGACCTATCTTCCTTGCAACTGGGAAGTCTGTGGTCCCTCAATGAAATTGTTAGTGACAGAGGTTCAACCGGAATGCATGATGTTTTTACAGATCCATGCCACTCTTTCTGGTGAGGGGTTTTTATGGGTTATGGTGTCTACTTTCAAAATTCATTCCAGCTCTCCAGGCTCCCTGTGCATTCTGGCTCAGCTAAAACACTGTGTAGAAAAGTAAGGCATGATGCACACCAGATTACTGATTTACGCAAGGGTTGTTTATTGGCAAGAGATATCAAAAGGTGTCTTTAAGCTTTATGCGCCAGATGTCTTGTTCCAGGTTCTCTGGTTGAGGTATGCAGGCCTTCTTTGATCCTCTACCTTTGCGCTCCCCCGGTGGTTCAACAGCACCCTCAGGGAAAGATGGAGGCCTTAAATATCAGGTCGCAATACATTTACGGAACCCCATCTCCAATAACACCAAAGTGAGTTCTCAACCGGACAGGATCACCTGCCTAGGTATGCCTCGAGATGTCTCTCTCAACTGTCCTTTGTGGCACAGAAAAGGGCACTGTAATACGCTCCCTCTGACCATCCCAGTGACAAAAGTTCAACAGGAGTGCATGATGTTTTTACAGCTCCACACCACTCTCTCCGGTGAGGGATTTTCATGGGGTATGGTGTCTAGAAAACAGGGGAAAAGTGCCTAAAAAAGAATAGCCAAAAGGTACTCAGCTTTAGTTTGCCCGGAGGATCGATGGTCAACTTCAGAAGCTTGGAATCCCAGACTCTCCATGCCCAGTCCAGAGCCACAAGGATTACGTGGGCCTGGTTATTCTTGATCTTCTTGAGAACTCTGGGCAGGAGTGGTATGGGCAGAAAGGCATACAGGAGGCCTGAGCTCCACTCGCAACAAAAAGCTTTGCAGAGAAAATGCTGCCTTGAAAACTCCAATGCGCAATACTGCTGACATTGCTTGTTCTCTTTGGAGGCAAATATATCTAACCAAGGCTCTCCCCACTGTTGAGAGAAACCTTGTAGCACCTCCAGAAGGAGACTTCACTTGTGATCCACTAGGCATCGATGGCTGAATTGGTCCACCCTGGCATTTAGAGAACCTGCCAGGTGATGAACCACTATGGTTATGCTCTGCTGTTCCAGCCATGTCCAAAGACGCAGGGCCTCTTGACAAAGGGTCCATGACCTCCCTTTGCCCTGCTTGTTTCAGTACCACCTGGCAGTGGTGTTGTCTGTGAACACCTGTACTACTTCCCCTTGACAGAGGGAAGAAATGTCTTCAATGTTAGTCGGATTACCAGGAGCTGTTAATGTGGAGCCTGGATTCCACCAGAGACTAGAGTCCTCTGATCTCCACCTCTCCCAGATGGCTGCCCCAACCTAGAAGTGACGCAGAGATAGAGAGAGTCTCTGCCAGACAGTGCATTACTGAAGGTAAGTAACTTGTTAGTTTGGTATCAAACACCTCGTCTTGATAAATCCAATATTGGCATCAGTATTAATTTGTCATGAAGTGCACCCAGAGGGGATCAAAGAGGTGCCCCCTGAAACCTGCTAGTCTGGTGTGCTGGCTTACTGGTTTTGATCAGCCTGCCACCATAGGCGAGTTTCCGACTCCCTGGAGGTGAGAATCTTTGCTCTTCCAAGGTCAGAAGCAGTGCCTGCTGTAGAAGTAGGTGTTATCACCTCCGTCAACAGGATGGCTAGCAGATCTGCATACTTAGGACTGGGACTTCAAAAGCCCTGCCACCTTTGGTATGCAACACTCAGCCTGTCTGAGGCTGGGGAGGGGAGACCCCCTGCCCTGAGGCCTGTCTGTCACCAGGACAGGTGGGAAACTAGATAACAGGAGGCATGTTGCACTTTTAGGCTGGACACAGCCTTAGAGGAGGGGCAGCCTGAAGTGAACATGAAATTAGGAATTCCACAATCTTGTGTGTGGTGGAATTGGGAATTCTTGGACAGGGTGATGCATAGGAAGTGGTCATCTAGAGGGTGTAGTGACCACATGGGTTAGTAGGGTCACGGGCTCACTATGCCACTGGATTCAAGCTAGTCCGGTTGATGAAGGGTGATACCCTAAAAGCGTTCCCAGGGTGATTGTTTCCGGTCCAGGGAGGACCTGGCCTGGCAGTTTGGGCTGCACTGTTCCAATGGGGAACAGAGTCAGGATTTATTTGCATATAGCTGGGTCCAAACTGGGGTAGCTTGTTGAACAAAAGTATTGATGGATTCATCTTGGATCTGTGACTGGGGATGAATGTTTGATTTGTTCCGCATTCCGTCCATCATTTGTGTTTGCTTCTGATGCAGTCTTTCACATGATCAGGCTGCCTGTAGATTTTACTCTTAACAGGCAGACTATCGCCTGTGTCCACATCATGGGCACAGCAGAATGTCTGACTAGGTGTCAGAGAAAAGAGTTCTGAAAACTGACTGAGAACTTGTCTGCAGTCAGCTTGTTAATGTTAAGAGTGGCAGTCAGCAAAGACTGCCCCATCCACCGAACCATCAGCAGGGTTCTGAGAGCAAAGGTCAGAGAGAGGGCCACTCTTGGCTTCCTGCCCTTAATCAGTGGCCATGAGCAAGCTTATGTCAGCCGTATCAAAATAAGGCTTTCGGCAGTTCACATGAAGCACCCTGTTGGGACTTCTTGGAGTGCCTAGGTCATCCAAGTAAGCGACCTCACCTTGCTTTTCCACAGTTGTGTGGGGACCACTCCACTTGTCCTGGAGTGCTGCTCTTGAGGCCACAGGCTCCAAGTCCTGTACTTTCTGTCCTGGCTGGTAAACAGTCAGCACAGCCTTTTCGTTATGCCATTGCTTTTGCAGCTCTTGGCCGACCTCAAGGTTTTTGGTGGCCTTCTTCATGTACTCTGCCATGCGAGAACGCAGGCCTAGTACATAGTCAACAATGTCTTGTTTGGGGGTTTTGAGAGGTTGCTCCCATCCCTCCTTCACAAGGCAAAGAGGACCCCTAACTGGATGCCCAAACAGAAGCTCAAATGGGCTGTAACCCACTTCTTTCTGTGGAACCTCTCTTTAGGCAAAATGAAGGCACGGTAATAGAACATCCCATCTCCTTCTGAGTTTTTTGCCTAGAGTCTCATGATCATACCTTTTAGGGTTTTGTTGAATCTTTCAACTGACCCATTTCCTTGTGGATGATAAGGAGTAGTGAATTTGTAGGTTACACCACATTTCTTCTACATTGTTTTGAGGTATCCAGGCATGAAGTTTATACCTCTGTCGGATACAACCTCCTAAGGAAAGCCCACCCTGGAAAAGATTCCCAGAAGGACCTTGGCCACTGCAGGAGATGTAGTGGTCCAAGGGGAGTGACTTCTGGGTACCTCGTGTCATAGTCCACTACCACCAGAATACATCTGTTCCCAGAGGCTGTAGGAGAGTCAAGGTGACCAACAATGTCAATCCATACCCTCTCATAGGGAACCCCAACTACAGGTAGTGGGATTAAGGGGGCCCTTATAGTGTCATCTTACTTGCCAATGGCTTGGCAACTGATACAGGAGCGCAAAAACTCCTTGGTGTTGTCAGACATGTGGGCCCAGAAAAAGTGTGGGGCAAGTCTGTCCAAAGTCTTGCTTTGCCCAAGATATCCTGCAAGGGGCTTTTCATGTGCCAGGGCCAATAAGAACTCCCTAAACTGGTTTGGGGTCCCTAGCCTCAGAGTAAAGGAGACCATTCTCCAAGTAAATCCTGTGGGATCCACTGACATCCCCTGCCTCTTCTGCAGCAGCTTGCTGTCTGAGGCCTTCAAGAGAGGGGCAGGATTTCTGCTCAAGACTCAGTTTCTTCCTGGAGGGTCCCCCTGCACCCAAGAGCTCTGCTGTGTCAGGCCCAAGCTCCTCTGCTGTAGGTTCCTCACAAGGAGCAAGATCATATCCTTGAGGAGACTGATTCTCACATGAGCTCTGTATAGGGGGTACATTTGTACCCTTCCTACCTCTCTTCTTGGGAGCTGTCTGGGCCATTGTTCCAGGCTCCAGTGCTCCTTGTTCTCCCTGTTTCCTGACCTGAGCTCTAGTAGCCGCAAAGATACTCAGAGATGCCCTACTTTGCTGCATGGGCCTGCAACTACACTTCAGCCCAGGCTGAAGTCTCCAAACCATTGCCCATAAAACACACTACAGGAATAGATGAGGACACTACAACTTTTTTAGGGCCAGTAACCCCAACCCCAGCTAAAATGAACAACTGCCATGGGGTGGCAATTTGTGATGTTAACAGCGTAGGTAATTTTGCCCAAAGTAGATTTTGCTCAGGTGAAACCAGTTTTTCACTCACCATGGTGACAGTTTCACCTGTGTCCTTGGAAGCCTCTGCCTCCATACTATTTATGAGGGGCTGTTGCCTGTATTTCCTCACATTAGGAGGCCAGGCAGCCAGATTGGCAAGGTAAATGCCACCTTCTGATGCCAGGACAACCTCAGTGGTTTCTCGGATTAGGCCAAAGTCCACTCCAATACCTAAGGTGAACTCAGCTACACCCTTGGTTGTGGTACTGCTACTAATGCTGTTGCCAGGGGCACTAGGGGGAATAGTAGTAATACTTTTGGTGTTTTTCTTAGGACAGTTATCATCACCTGTCATATGGCCTATTTCTTTACACATAAAGCAGCAGAGTTTCTTATTAGAAGAGAAGGATTTGGACCCACGCCCAAAAGAATTTTGTGGACTTGTAAAATACTCTTTCTTCTCTTCTTTAGGTTTTCCCCATCATTCTCCTGGGACTTAGAAGCATTCTTTTTCTTTTGGTGACCCCCACTATGAGTTTTCTTACTCACCCTGGTGGGAACCCATTTACCTGCCTTCTTTCCCAATTCTTGGGAAGCGGTCAGCTCAGAGTTCACCAGGTACTAGTGCAGTTTCTCAGACACAGTTATTAAAGATGTGCTCTCTCATGATCAAATTGTATAGCCCTTCATAGTCATGTACATTACTAGCATGTAACCAGCCTTACAGATTGTTAACTGCACAGTCTTCAAAATCTACCTAGTCTTGAGAGGACTCCTTCTGAGTGTCCCAAACGTTATCCTATACTCCTCAGTAGTAAGCCCAAACCCATCAATCAGAGCCTCTTTCAAGTCTTGGTAGTTGGATGCATCCTCTTCTTTAACTGCCAAAAGCTTGTCTCTGCCTTTGCCTGCAAAGGAGAGCCAAAGGATAGCTGCCCACTGCCACTGGGGACCTTTTGGACTCTTCCCCCCCCACCCACTGCCACCCCAGTGGAGTTACCCATTTGTGGATGTCATCCCCAGATTTGTAAGGTGGAGCTATCCTGCTGAGATTACCAGAATCAAAGTTGTCTTCCCTGACTCTGAACTCTCAAATTTTGCCACCATCGGGTCCTAACCCCAAATTATTTATTTCCCTTTCTATTTCACAGGCCTCTCTCTCAAGAGCTAGCTGCTTCTTTTCAACTTGAGTTTTGCTTTCTCAAATTTAATCAAGCTGAACCACCTAAGGATTCCTCTTCTGAGCTAGAGTGAATAGACCCAGCAAAAGATGCTGAGGCAAGGGAAAATGAGGATGAAAAGGATGTATTCTTCCTAGAGGGCCTTTTAACCACCAAGGGGGAGAAAAAAATGGGCTGACTACTACAAACCCCCTTTGTACTACCAGTACTGCCTCCTGCAGGTCCAAGGATTTCTTCAAAATGCTCATGGTCCTGTCCAATGTGGCCATATGAGGTAGAAAGGTACCTCCCTGTCCGTCACTGATGGTTCACCCTCTTCATGTAGCTTTCTCTCCCTATAAGGGTTCTGGATGTCATCCTGGATTAGCATCTCTAAGAGCATGGATTTGTAGTGTTGTTACCGGTCTTGAGTTTCCTAGTTGTCCACAGGTCCTAGGTTTCTTGTACTTAAGAACCCCATACCTAGACTCCTGAGTCTGGTCATCTTCCTCAACTAAAGATAAAATGCTAGTGTAGTGTGAGTGTACCTACCCTACTCTAGAGTCATGAACTTTTAAAAAGTTTGGAGAAAGGTCTATGCTAGACCCCTGACTACCGAAGCCAAACGTTTAGAGATACCTGATGTTGCAAGTACAGTATGTACCTAAGTCAGTAGTGATCTTTCTTATGGAAAGTCACTGATGAACAAGTGGTAAACCAATTCAGGTGTTGTATCCCACTGCTGCGCCCCCAATGTTGGAGGCTGGCTCAGTTTATGGTGTACACCTATGGTGTCTCTCTCTATACTGAGTCAAGGCAACACTTAGTGGTAGTTTTGGGGTGCCTAGATAACCAAAGTTCTCTAGGGGTAGCTGTGGAGAGTAGCTCAGGCTTATCAGGGAGGAGTGTAAAGCACTCATAATACCACAGTAGTCAGTCAGTGATGCTCACACAAGAAAGAACCATACCAAGTGTTACAAAAATAAAGAGTTCTTTATTATAGCACTAGTACTATCCAAACAGTGGTATATCTCTACTTGGAGATGTCTACACACAAAAAATATGCTTAGAAACAAACAGGAAAAACATAGGAATACATGGGACCCTATGGGGGGGGAGGGGCAAACCATATACTAAGAAAGTGGTATAAGAATGGAGGTGCCCAACCAAGGTAAGTGTGTTAGGATCCCAGGGGCTGGGGGAGTACGAAATCACCCAAGGTAAGTAATAGAAATCCCCCAGGCGCCCGTGTGCAGAGGTGTTATCTACCCAGGTATCCCATAGACTAACACAGGACTGTCCTGGTTGGAATTTTCAGGATTCAGGACCCTTCCCAGAGGACCCCGAGGAATCCAGTTGGCACAGGCAAGGTTCGATAGTGCCCCCACTCGTGGGTACTGAGGAAAGTGGATTACCTACATCAGGGTCAGGGAGCCCGGGTGCATATGAGTGAAGTAAAGTTGGAAACCTCTGTTGGAGTCAATGAAAGCCTTGTTTGACCAGCTGCTGTTCCAACCTGTGGACTAGGTCGGTGCAACCCAAAGGTGGATTCCGGACAAGAAGTACCTGAAAAAGAAGGGGACAGAGTCCAGACCACTCGGAGATGACAAGGCAATGCAGGTAGGCAATGCTCACCCTTCTTGGGGAGAAGTTCCTGCATGTCGGTGAAGGAAACAATAAAGCTGCAGAGTCCAGGTGATGCACGAAGATCCTTGGAGTCTCCCACGAGCTGCCTCATGTTGGTCGCCAGATATCAGAGGGGTCAGAGGTCAGCAGAACCACCACCAAGCATTGACAGAAGCACGAAGAAGCTGCATGGAAGTTTCCAGGGTTTTGGGAACCAGCAAGGTCCAAATGGATCATCCCTTGGAGGGGTGTCAAGGCTGGCCCTCAGCAAGCAGGAGAGCAGCAGGAATCGCTGGAGCCCCCATGAGAACCCACTGGCAACAGGCACAGGGAGTTGCAGAGGGACCTCATCAGCACAACAAAGGAGGAGTCCCACGCCGTAGCAGTTGCATGGTGGATGCGGTTTTTGGAGTTCTGAAGGCTGGCCTTCTTGGAGCTCGAAGATCTCCTGGAGGAAAAGTCGACAAGCCTTGGTAACAGCAACAGACGTGGTGCACAGGGGTTCCATCTCAGTGGCCACAGCAAAGGCCCACCATATCCCAAGTTGGATAGAATACAAGTTGGACTTAGAAGGGACCACAGAACCACCACCTATGTTGCAGAGCCTTCCTGATATCTATGGGACAGCAGGTTCCACCAGCTGGTTGTTGTTGTTAAGGTGCCTGCAGATGCAGGGTGGTGACTCCTTCACCCAAGGGAGATTCCTTCTTGTTTCCTGGTGCAAACAGAGTCTTGGTGACCCTGGAGGATGCACAGCCACGGATGTTGCAGAATTCTTGCAGGAGCTGGAGAAACAAGGTTGAGGTGGGAGCCCTCCCAACTAGATACAGTCTTGTTTCAGTTCCTGAGGCAGACCAGCAGCAGTTCCTAAGGCCAGGTTTGCAGAAGAGTCCTGCAGAGTGTTCCTTTGTCGCCTCCTGCTCCACAAGTCCAGTTTCTCACACGCAGGAGAGCCCTTAAGTAAGCCAGAAAGGGGATTGGACACTGTCTGCCGTGACCCACCTATCCGAAGGCGTCAGGAACTTAACCCACCTAGCCTAACCAGTCAGGTGCTCCCAGGGTCCTCTGCCTGCCTTGTTTTCAAGATGGCACAAACAAGCAGCCACCTTGGCAGAGCTACGTGGACATCCCTAGGGGAGGAGCTGGACAGGGGGGGTGGTCACTCCCCTGTCTTTATGTGGTTTTGTGCCAGAGCGGGACCCGGGGGTTCCTGCACTGGTGCAAATTGGTTTATGCAAGAAAGGCACCAAATGTGCTCTTCAAAGCAGTGTGGTGGCGCTCAGAGACCAGACTACCCCACCCCACCCCAGAGACACCCATTTAAAAAGAAGAGGTGGATACACCTCTTCCCTACAGGGAATCCTTTGCTCTGCATTCTCCTGCTTGAGTTAGGCTCCTGAGCAGGAGGACAGAACAGTGTCTAGGGTTGACAGCAATGCAGGATGGCGTGCAGATCCTGCAAGGCTGTACTGGCAGATCTGGGACATCCTCTAAAGAACCCCCAGAGTACATGGTACCATGCACCTAACACTGGAATTGGTGTAATTGCATGATTCCAACATGTTTGATGCCAAACATGCCTAGGTTCGGTTTAGTCATTATGTAGTTGAACTACTCGTGTTGGCCAGTGTCCACGACATACCTCAAAATGACTTTCTCGCATTTACAAAGCCCAGGGAACGGTGTCTGTTGTTTGTAGGAGCACCTCTGCTCATGCAGAGGTACCCTCACACTTAGGACTCTGCACCCTGCCCTAGGGTTTAAGGCCCTACCATGGGGGTGACTTGCAGTGTCTAAGAGCAGTGACCGCAAAATAAGGCAAGCCCTACATCTAAAGTGAAAGGTGCATGCACCAATATCACGCAGGCTGCAATGGCCGGCCTGCAGACACAGTTTGCATGTGCTTCCATGGTGGCATAATACATCCTGCAGCCCATGGGAGACCCCTGGTGTACCAATGCCCTAGGTATCTAAGTGCCATATACTAGGGACTAACATGGGTGCACTAGTATGCCAATTGTAGGGTGTAAAAGTTATCATACAACCAAATTTAGAGGAGAGAGCATTGACACTGGCATCCTGATTAGCAGGATCCCAGTGTACTACAGTCTAAACACACTGACACCAGGCAAAAAGTGGGTGTAACTATGCTAGAAAGATGCTACTTTACTATATCTGGATCCAGACTGACACCTTGGGAAATTCTAAGGTAAGAAATCTGCAACTAGAATATGTCTCTACCAGATAAGGCGTTACAAAGGTAAGTAACTTGTTCAGTTACGGATCCCCTGACAATAGGAAAGCAGATCAGGTATGAGATCAAGACCACATCAAGATTTGACTTCTGGAAACCAAGGATGACTGAAGACGAACTGAGGAGAGGGAGAACAAAAACGTGCATCAAAGAATGGCTCAAACCCAGCCAGGCTGCTTGTGCTACAGCAATCCTTGGACCACATTAACCAAGAGCTGGACACTCTCCCCAAAACCTTTGGAGGACTGCCCAGCACCGTAACAACCAGGAAAGATTTCCCTTTGAGCAGAGGAGCTGCTTCTCTGTATCTACAGGCACAGTTTACAAAGTCTAATCTCTGCCCTGTTGGCCATCGGACACTCTGAGGGATCAATGAGCCAGGAGAAGATTATTTGGAGCCCAGGCGGTTAGCCCTGCCACTTCACTGAATTCACATGACACTGACCCCTCCCGTAGTCTCCCTGCACCTATACCTAGGGTACTGGACCACTTACAGCAAACAAGATTTGTTGGTGGTCCAATGCATACTCCAACAGCACCAGAGCAGACTTACCATTGAGGGATGTCGGGATCCACAAGGCTATTCAGGAAAGTGACCTCACTGCCCTGTTTCCCCTCCTCACCAGGTTGCCAAGACCCACAGCCAGTTTCTGACCACCACAACCTGGCGCCTCAAAGCACCTCTGCCCCCGAGCCCCACAGCCCAAGTCCAAGGGAGTCGATGGTGCTCACTGAGTCCTGAGTTCCTCTGGAGCTGAGCCCACCCTTGGGTTTGGCAAGACTGGTCTCTCAGTCGCCGCTTGCAGCCTCTTTCTGTGAGCGCTCTCTACTGTGAGTGCCCCAGTGGTAGAAACCCAACACTTTAGGACATCTCTGCACGCAGCAACCAGCCTGAGGAGAAGAAGACCAAATGTGTCCCTATGTCCTGAGAATCTCAAGAACTGAGCCCCCTGTGGGTTTGCCCGGACTGACCGTTCAGTCCTAACTTGCATCCTCTTTGTGATCGTACCATTCCCAGTTGAAGTGAATAGACACCCAACGCCTTAACACACCTCTGCAACGCCTTAACACACCTCTGCATCCTAATGCCCCATAGCCTCCTGTTGTTGTGTCCTTGAACCTTGCCCCATACTCACCTTAAGTTCCAGAAAACAGTCCCGTACGTTCCTGTTAAGTGCCTGATTGTAGTACATGTTTTCTCCAATAGGATAACATTACCTCACCCAAAGTGTCAACTTTTGAAAACTGTAAGAATTGATATCTCGAAAATTACTCACCCACTTCTGGTGATCTCGGTGTCTAAATTTATAGAAACACACATGTTATTTTAATGAATTGATGTCAGATTTCTTTTAGTGTGTTTCTTGCATACTGGCTCTACATGTGCAATAAATGGTTAACACTGTCCCCTGAGAAGCTTAACTGCGTGCCACACTATCTCAAAAGAGAGCTGTTAAGGTTATTTGTTTGAATCCCTGTCAGCCAATAATGGTCGTCCGAGACTATATGCATAGTATCCCCTTTCATTGGTACACTACATATATAGCCAGCTTCCTACAGCACTCTTAAAGGATATCTTTCTGCTGTCTCTGCATTCCTCAGATTACCTGATCATCCCTCTCTTTTCAAAGCACCTATTGTCCATTAACTCTTGAAAGGTTTAGTTAATCTTTTTTCCCTTTCTCTTTTTATCATGCCTTAATGGGGCTTGAGTCTAGTACTTACATTCTTATTATGCGCTCCATTTGAGCTGCTTAACAATTGTCCTCTGCGGTTACTCACCATCAAAACAGCTTTCCTCATGGCTTTAACATCTGCCCAACAAGTTAGTGAGTTACAGTCCTTATCATCTAAGCCTCCCTATTTAGCCATCCATCCAGACAAAGTCGTGCATTGCACATGGGCTTCCTTTCTTCCAAAGATGATCATGCCCTTTTATGTAGGTCATTCCATCACCTTGCCTACTTTCTATGCACCCTGTCATCCTTCCAATGATGAGGAGCATCTCCGTCATTCTACTTTTACTGCACATGGGAATTCGGGGTGGACAATCAACTTTTCATGGGGTATGTCAAAGCTAAATTGGTTGTGCTGTGTAGAAAAGGATTATCTTGAGATGGGTCATTCTCTGCATAAAAATATGCTACACATTGGCCAAGAAGCAACCTCCTGAGGGCTTGCACGCTCATTCCACCAAATCCACAACCTCTGTGTTAGCACAAGGAGTTCCAGTCCTGGATATCTGCCAGGCACCAACGTGGGCCTCCCTGCACATGATTAACAAACACTACTGCCTGGACAGTAAAGTCCATCATGATGAGCATTTGTCTGTTTGGTTCTATAGGACTTCCTCATCTAAAATTGGTCTACTGACTCACCTTGGGTATCAATGCTGAGGTAAGAAATCTGCAGCTAGAAGTCTCTATCAAACTAACAAGTTAATTACCTTGAGTAACGCCTTATCTGGTACAGACTATATCTAGCTGCATATTCCTTAGAGACCCACCAATCCTTCCTGCTCTGCGAACAGATGTCTATGGACAGGGTTGTATCCCTTTCAGGGCCCTAGTTATCCACACCAGTTGTCAGTGTTCTTGCCGTCATTTCCACGCTGACTACGCACACAGAGCAGAATGACACAACCTACCAGCGCACATGGGTGCTACTCACAAAGAATCTTCTGAATCAAGTCTGATGCCTGTGATAATTCTAAGGTAAGGAATGTGCAGCTAGATACAGTGTGTACCATATAAGGCGTTACTTAAGGCAAGTAAATTGTTCATTAAGACCGGCTGTACATTAGAGCATTAGCCAAAAAGCAGCCTCTGGAAGGACTGAGGGCTCACTCCAGCAGGCAGCAATACTGCATTACAATGCAGAGTGCCTGTTTCCTGCATCTGTCAAGCCAATACATAGGCCTCATTACACGCATTCATGAAGCAATATTGCCTTGAGTGCTAGGTACAACAGGAAGGGTATTTGGTCTGTTTTGTCCTGCAAGACTGTCTGGTCTGACCCTGTTAGAACGGGAAAGTTCTGTGCATGGTAATGGCCGTGCACCCCTGCACTGAGTGCCCAACTGTGCTGATGTCTGGATCCCTAATGCTGATTTGTTGTCACACACAACAATGTATCATGTGTTCCATGGCATAGGTCTGTTTCACTGATTGCTGTCTTTTTGGACTGGGAGGGCCCTCCCAACACTCCCCTTACAGTTGTAGTAGGCTGCTTTCATCAGCAGGAGCTAGGCAGCATGAACACAGTGATAACAGCATACCATGTAGTGATCAATAGCAGTAAATAGGTCCTTTTTAACTGTCTCTCTAGAGTGAGGCCTAAAGGCTTACTCATTTGTAAAGTTCCGTGGCTGTGTGCTTAACTCACCTACATCAGTTTGTTCTGAAGTGCTGCACTGCATAGCAGTGGTGAATCTGTGCTGGGTTTGTATGTGCCTGGAAAGGGTGCAAAACTGGGACAATGCTGTACTGAGGAGTGCATGCATGGTGAGTGCATTTTCTGGCTGTATTTTGCCTATAAGTGGTACAGTATCTAGAGAGCTGTGCAGTGCATGTATGGTAACTGCATGTGCTGGATGTATGTGTGCCTATGAGTGGTAGAGTACATGAAGGATACAGTGCCCTGGGTGTATTAGTATCTCTGGATGGCCCTGGGATCCAGTTTGGGAGGCGTCAGGCCTACATGGTGAAACATGGAGATATGATAGAGAAATCCCCTCATACAGATTTGTGTATTATTACCTTCCTGTACGCTGGGTGGGGCACTCACTGGAGAGGGGGTGAGCCAGGCTTCCCCTGTACACTTCAAAGGGTGCTCTTTGATTCAGTGAGCGGCTGCAAGGGAGGAGCCGGAGCGCATCTCTGGAAGGAAGAGTGAGGGTGCTGATGAGAGAATCAAGAAGAGTAGGGCTGAGGCCCTGGCTTAATCTTTAGATACGCATATCCCTGTGGCAGACCTCTGGGTGGGAACTCTAGTCATTCCCAAGGGCTGTGTTGTGGGGGCTATCAGCTTTGGAATCACTCCTGTGTGACAAGAAAAAGAAGAGTGGAGACTTCAAAGAAGCAGACCACCAACATAAATTTGAAAGGCCTTTGACCAGAACTGGGGGCCGAGGCTTGCTAGTCTACCTTCTGGGTTGGATGAAATCACCCATGAAGTCTAAGACAACTTGCCTTGGACTTTGGAGCACCAGCTCCTTCCTATTTGGCTTCCCAAGACCAGTGTGCTTTGTGAGGAAGATTAGAGAGCGAGGTCCAGTGGGGAGCCTTGTCAAGTGGATTTCCTTTGTGAGGTGTCTGAACACAGTTCCTGAACTCACTGAATCATTGCTCATGTGTAACTCAAAATCAGTGGCCCCCATATGGCAGAGGAGGGCTGCTGTAAATTAGGCCATGTGCATCGCTACACCGATTGGGCAAGAGCCCATGTTTAGTGGGAAAGAGGAAACCCCGTGTGTCAGGATGCACCGCCGTGAGAGGATTGCAGTATGGTAAAGGCCATCATCCGAGTGCGGTAGTGGGCCATAATGCCTTATGCCAGGATGGGCTGCTGCTAAGGGTTTCACTATGCTGATTGGGCTGGAACTCATGTACCATGTGGATATGATGACCCTATTTGCCATAGGGGGTCACTGGGACCATTAAGTCATATGACCTAGTTGGAGTTGTTGCCGAGAGGAGTGAGACCACTATGGATCCTGTGTACCTGCCCTGGATAAAGAATTTGCACCAGGAGCTATGTATCATCAACTCCCTGCCCCGTCCCCACGAAATCCCCCCCCACCAATTTGACCCAATTGCGGGAAAAATATAAACTTATCTGGTGAAGAGGATCCTTTCAGATTCTCGGGTTGCTGTAGGGGCTCAATTGCATTTGGAGATTCCCTGACCACTAAGTGCAACCCGCTTGGGGGTGTGAGCAGCTGATTCACCTGACACAACTGCTGCCTCTCCAGCACCTCTGGAAGTGCCACGCAGAGGAGCTTGGGTCACTCTGATCCTGAGAGTTGTGGGTAAAACTGATTCCAGGCCAATTGGCCCTGGGGAACTTGCACCTAATTAGTGTTGTGTCTCTGTAACACTGTTGACTTTAAGAATAGAGTCATGGTGGATTCTTGAGACTCAGCCTACTAGTGCAGCATATCCTGGATGTTGCCAATAGTGAATGGGGAATAACCACTATTGCCAATGTGAGGTGGAAGTGGGGCAAGGAATCACCAGGAAAACACTAAATCCCTGAACTCAGAGGGATTGTGTAGTTTTTTGTGAATGTTGTATCTTCCCTTTTTGTGAGTAGCGGTAGAAATAAAATTCTTGTCTTTTTATTCATAAAAATGAGTATTGAGCTGTATAGTGATTTATTGCTGCCACTGTGTGCATTTTGAATTGTTCGCCTATGTTCACTCCCCTGTATCCATACCCCAACCCTTCCCCAAGGGAGCCTTGGACTGCTTTTCCAAAGCTACAGTGGAGTGCCAAGTGCAGAAGGGGTACTTGGCCCAGATGATCAGAAGCTATAGTAAGTCGGGCCCCAGGACATCAGGAGTAAAACGCCTCAACCCCCACAGTTGATCCAAGTAAATGCTGCTTGCCCTGTGGCCCTCTGAAAGGAGTTCTGACAGAGCCCAATCCACAGACCGTCCACTTTGGGAGGTACTGCTTTTCAAACTATATTAACGGTGAGGAATCTACAGTTAGAAGTACCCATCAGAAAAACAAGTTACTTATCTTCAGTAACGCTCTTTCTGATGGATACTGTATCTAACTGCATATCCCTTATTAACCTCCCGCCTTCCCGTTCTATGGCTGGTCTCATTTTACAAAGATCCTAAATTAGAGATTTGCACACTGGTTCCTCTAGTTATTTTGTGCTTCACGTCCGATTGGATGGAAAGAGTCAAGCAAGAAACTGAAGTCAACATTTAGGGGTTGCATTTATATATGGCTGTACTCAGTCCCTTCCTGGGGTGGAATGGGGGCCAATGCATATGCACGTGGTGTATGGAAACCCTGCTGTGGAAATTTGCAGATGAACTCTGGTGCCTGGGGAATATTCTAAATTTTAATAACTTCACAGTATCTCAATGGAACCATAACTTGGCCCTCATGTTTCTGATGTGTAGGCTGTTAGGAAACAGCAAATTTTCCAGAGACTTTTCTGAGCAGTACCCCGTGTGCCGTTAGGTGGGATCGTCTTTGGCACCATCTGCACCGGATATGACGTCACGGGCCCTACATAGGCGCCACCCCAGTTATTTTCTTGACTTTCCACTATTGGTGCATCAAAATTAAGGCCCTTAAGGTGAAGTCCCTGTTTCTAGAAATCCGTTTTTTGAGCAGGGGAGCATGGGTGGATCGATAATGAATCTGCACCTAGAACGTCTCAACCAGATAAGGCGTTACCGAAGGTAAGAAATTTGTTAAACATTATGATTACTTATCTGTGAATAGATACTTCAGCAATACCATCCCTAGAAGTGGGTCTGCCAACCAAGGCCATCCTGGAAAGTCCTAAAGGGCCGAACGGGCAGATTACCTGTCCCTACAAACCTGACTATCCAGACAGTGGTGTATGGTAAACGTGTGCAGGGATGCCCACATTGCCATCTAATAGATATCAAGGACTGGAACTCCGTGTGCTAATGCAGTGGTCTCAGCTGTAGCTTGAGTAGAATGAGCATACACGCCGTTAAGGTGTTGCTTTTTGGCCAGTGTGTAACAGATCTTAATGAAGAGTACGACCCATCTGGAGGTGGTCCGCTTCTGTGCTGCCCGAACCTTCTTCACACTCAATAATCAACAAATAGTTGATCATTGTAGGACACTGGCTCTCTATATAGTGTACTAAAATGAAGTACACCGTAGAGAGTCCAACGGATCCCCAAAGATGTGCAGAGGCAGAAATAGATAGGTCTAGAGCTCTATTTGTGGTAGTGTGGTGAGTAGCTAGGCTTATCAAGGAGTCATGCTAGGCATTTGTTGTACTCACAGAGGCAATAAGTGAGACACAGAAATAATAAATCTGAGACCAAATAGTTGTTTTATATATGCTTTGAACCAAAGAACTTCATTATAAGGGAAGCAGTTTTCAAATCAAAAATACTTTTCTATTTCAAAAATCGACAGTGCAATTTTCAGAGTCTTCTATGTTAACCCCTGGAGGGAAACAAAGATGCAGTTTCACAGGTAAGTACATTACTCACAGTCCCAGTCATCAGGGGTTTAGACTAGCACTGGGCAAGGTTCAGGTTGGTATCCAAAGTGCACTCAAAACGGCACAGGGGCAGCTGGGTGCAGAGGTTAAAATTGAGGTTTGTTAGAATGGGGTTTCTGGTTGGCTAGGGTATGTACCTAAGCCAGGCAGAACCCACACGCTCTAGTCAGGGCAAGGGAGTTACACATCCAAGATAACCCCTGCTCACACCCTTGGTAGCTTGGCACGAGCAGTCAGGCCTATCCCACAGGCAATGTGTACAAAAATGCCACTGTTGGCATGGTTACCCCCTAGCTTTTTGCCTTTTGTTGATGCCAGCTTTGATTGAAAGTGTGCTGGGACCCTGCTAACCAGGCCCCGGCACCAATGTTCTTTCCCTAAAATGGTACTTTTGTCTTCACAATTGGCACTTGCCTGACACACAGATAAGTCCCTGGTAAAAGGTACCCCTAGTACCAAGGGCCCTGTGGCAGGGAAGGTCTCTAAGGGCTTCAGCATGTATTATGCCACCCTGGGGACCCCCCACTCAGCACATGCACACTGCCTCACAGCTTGTGTGTGCTGGTGGGAAGAAAAATACTAAGTCGACATGGCACTCCCCTCAGAGTGCCATGCTCACAACCCACTGCCTGTGGCATAATTAAGTGACCTCTGTAGTAGGCTTTACAGCCCTAAGGCGGGGTGCACAATATCACAGGTGAGGGCATAGATATATGAGCACTATGCCCCTACAGTGTCTGAGCCAAGTCTTAGACATTGTAAGTGCAGGGTAGCCATAAAGAGTATATGGTCTGGCAGTTTGTCAAACACCAAATCCACAGTTCCATAATGGCTACACTGAATACTGGGAAGTTTGGTATCAAACTTCTCAGCACAATAAATCCACACTGATGCCAGTGTGAGATTTATTGAGAAATGCACTCAGAGGGCACCTTAGAGATGCCCCCTGCATGCCAGCCCAACTGCTAGTGCTAGGCTGACCAGTCTCTGCCAGCCTGCCATTTCCAGAGTAGTTTCTGGCCCCATGGGGTGAGTGCCTTTATGCACTCTTTGACTAAGAACAAAGCCTGTCCTGGGTGCAGGAACTGTAACACCTGGCTGTGAGACTCAAAGGCTCAAGCCTACTGTTAGAGCACCCCAGGGCACTCCAGCTAGTGGAGATGCCCGCCCCCCCCGGACGAAGCCCCACTTTTGGGGGCAATTCCGGAGGGATAAGAGGAAAAACAATGAGGAATCACCCCCTCAGCCAGGTCCACCCCTAAGGGTGACTAGAGCTGAAGTGACCCCCCTCTTTGATAAATCCTCCGTCTAGCTTTGGAGGATTAGGACCAATAAGGATAGGGATGTGCTCCCCTCCCCAGAGGGAGTGGGCACAAGGGGGGTGTAGCCACCATTAGGGACGTTATCCATTGGCCCTCTAACCTTAACACACCCCTAAATTTAGTATTTATGGGCGACCCTGAACCCAGCTTCTCAGATTCCTGATGACTTCACAAGAAGAAAAAGGACTGCTGAGCTGAAAACCCCTCAGAGAAGAAAAGGAGACAACTGACTTTGCCCCAGCTCTACCGGCCTCTCTACTACTTCAAAGACCCTGCAACTGAAAATCAACGCGTTCTAAACGACCAGTGACCGCTGAAAAACCTCCAGGGGACTGCCTGCATCACATAGGACCAAGAACTCCTGTGGGCAGTGGCTCTGCCCAATAAGAAGAAAGGACATCCATCTTTAAAGGGACTCCCACCTCACTCCTGAAGGGTGAGTCCCCACTACTCTGCACCCGACGCCCCCGGCCCATGTCCAGAGAAACCAACTTTCCACAGAGGATCCCCAGGTGACTCCAATGTGTCCACCCTGGGCTGACCTCCCTGCACCCCCAAACGACAGCTGCAGAGGAAATCCCGAGGACCCCCATGATTGCGACTGCCCAGGACGAAGATATCGACATCTGGAAGAAGCAGTGCACCCGAAGCCCCCAGGCCTGTGACAAACCGACCCCTGGTGCAGCAACGACCTGCAGGCGTCCCTCACCCTTGCCCAGTCGACTGCTTGCCTGAGAGGCCCCCCTGTGCCATGCCTGCAGCGCCTAAGTGATCCCCAGGTCCCTCCATAGAGTTCTATTGAGAACCCGACGCCCTATTTGCACACTGCATCTGGCCGCCCCGTGCCGCTGAGGGTGTGGTTTGTGTGCCTACTCGGGGCCCCTCCAGTACTCCTCCAACCCCCCTGGTCTGCCTCTGACAACACAGGAACTTACCTGCAAGCAGCCTGGAGCCGGAATACCCCCTGTGTCCATAGGTGCCCACATTATTTTGTCTCCGGCTTGACCTTTCACCTGACCGGCCCGGTGTTGCTGGGTGTTTGGGGTTGCCTTGAACCCCCAACGGTGGACTATCCATACCCCAGAGATTGAACCTGTAAAGGTGGTACTTAACTCTGAAACTGTACTGTATTTACCTCCCCCAGGAACTGTTGAACAGTGCACTGTCTACTTTTAAAATAGCTTTTTGCCATTTTACTGAAAACTGTGTACTATATTGAATCTGAATAAAGTCACAACTATTACTATGCAAAGTACCTTTCATTTAATGTACTTACCTGCTAAATGAATCTTGTGGTACTCAAAATAAATGAACAAAAGAGTATTTTTCTATATAAAAACTTATTGGTCTGGAGTTAAGTCAATGAGTGTGTGTTTTCACTTATTGCTTGTGTGTGTACAACAAATGCTTAACACTACCCTCTTATAAGACTAATTGCTTGACCACACTACCACAGATAGAGCATTAGTATTATCTATTATTGCTTCTGTCAAGCCTCTTAGGGAACCCCTGGACTCTGTGCACACTATCTCTCACTTTGAGATAGTACATACAGAGCCAGATTCCTACATTGGTGGATCAGCGGTGGGGTCTAAGACTTTGCATTTGCTGGCCTACTCAGCCAATACCTGACCACACGACTAAATTCAAAAATTGTCTTTAGAAAAGTGATTTTTGAATTTTGACTTTTTTTCAAACATTTTTACAAGTCCCGCTAGGGCCTTGTGTAAGTCCCTGTCAGCATCTGTTTTTTAAGTTTAAAAGTTTTGTAAAGGTTAGGATTTAAGTACTAGAAGTAGTTTTTAGTTTCTTAAAAAATAATCCCAACTTTTAGAAACATAATGATTAGCTCAGAGGATATGGTGATGGAACTCAACCTCAACCCTTACCTGCATCTAGGGACGATAGAGCTAAGGTCCCTCTTTAAGCTAAGAAAGATTAAAACTGGGTCCAACCCTACCAAGGTCAAGCTCCAGGAGCTCTTGGCAGAGTACACTAGGGACCATCCCACTGAAGACCCCCCCCCCCCCCAGATAAGGAAGAAGTTGGGAATCAGGAGGTAGAACTCCCCCCCCCCCCTCCCCCTCCTACCCTTACTAGGGAGACCAGGGTTCCAAGACCCCTGTCTCCACAAATCAGACTCAGGGATTCTGGATCATCCACAGGGGAGTCCAGTCCCTCTGAGGAGGACATCCTTTTAGCAAGGATGGCCAAAAGATTAACTTTGGAGAAATAGCCCCTAGCTATAGAAAGGAAGAGAGCAGAAATGGGTTTAGCACCCATAAATGGTGGCAGCAATATAACTAAGGTCCGAGAGAATACTGACATCCTAAAAATCCCCAAAGGGATTGTTTCAAAATATGAAGAAGGTAATGATATCACCAAATAGTTCACAGCTTTTGAGAGGCCTTGGGAGCTCTCCTTTGGGAACTGTTTACTGGTAAGTGTAGGGATGGACTCCTGACACACTCTGGTAAGGATGCAGAATCCTATGTCCTCATGAAGGCTATCCTGATTGAGGGCTTTGGATTCTCAACTGAGGAGTACACCATTAGGTTCAGGGGGTCTCACAAGACCTCAAGCCAGTCCTGGGTTGATTTTGTTGACTACCCAGTCAAAACACTAGATGGTTGGATAACTGGCAGTGGAGTGCATGACTATAACGGGCTGTATAATTTATTTATGAAAGAACATCTGTTAAGTAACTGCTTCAATGATAAGTTGCATCAGCATCTGGTAGTCCTAGGTCCAATTTCTCCCCAAGAATTGGGAAAAAAGGCAGACCACTGGGTCAAGACAAGGGTGACCAGGACTTCCACAGGGAGTGACCAAAAGAAAGGGATCACAAAGCCTCCACGGGAAAAGGGTAGTGAGACATCCAAGGACAAAACTAAAGAGTCTTCACAAGGGTCCCAAAAATCTACTCAGGAGGGTGGGCCTCTTCACAGTCCACGAATGGGTACAAGGGTAAAAACTTTAATCCCAAGAAGGCCTGGTGTCACACCTGTAGACAGCATGGACTTCAAACTGGAAACAATGCCTGTCCCAGGAAAAGTCCCACAAATTCTACTCCAGTTAGCACTGGAATAGCCAGTCTCCAGGTAGGATCAACAGTGTGCCCAGAGCACATCCGAGTTCACACTGAAGCTACTTTAGTCTCAGAGGGTGGGGTGAATATAGCCACACTTAGCTGCCTGGCCGCCTAACATGCAAAAATATAGGCAGCAGCTCTTGATAAATGGGGCAAAGGTTGAAGCCCTGAG